>NW_006399878.1:5733086-5741622 GCF_000299155.1 Elephantulus edwardii | reverse complement strand
TGTCGTTGAGTCACCAGCGACTAATAGCAACCCTATGTACAACAGTCCTAAACCCTGCTCTACCCTTTCCAACTCCACTGTCTCCAACACACCTACCCCCATTACCCCAGTGACTGAATCAATCCATCTCATCGAGGGTCTTCCTCTCTTGCACTGTCCCTCTACCCTCCCAAGCATGATGCCCCTCTCCAAGAACTGATCCCACTTTGCAACATGTCCAAAGTATGTCAGACAAAGCTTCAGAGTCCTTGCCTCCAAGGACCAGCCTGGTTTCACACTCTCTAGAACAAACTTGTTTATTGTCCTAGCAGTCCATGGAAAATAAATAATTTTGGCAGACACAAGAAGAATTTAATGAAATAATATATGAGCAAGAGCCTATGATGATGAAGGAAGATGTTCAAGCTGCTTTGAAGGAAATAACAAAAAATAAGGCCCCAGGAATAGATGGTATACCAATTGACGTATTTCAGCTAACAAACAGATGCTGCCTTGGATGTGCTTACCAAGTTGTGCCAAGAAATCTGGAGAACAACCACCTGGCCAACTGACTGGAAGAGATCTATATTTGTTCCTGTCCCAAAGGAAACTATAGAACAATATCATTAATTTCACATGCAAGCAAGATTCTACTGAAGGGTATCCAAAAATGACTGGAACAGCACATCATCAGGGAACTACCAGAAGTTCAGGCTGGGTTTAGAAGAGGTGGTGGTACTAGGGACATTGTACCTAATGTTAGATGGATCTTAGCTGAAAGCAGGGAATACTAGAGGAATGTATATCTTTGTTTCATTGACTATGCAAAGGCGTTTAACTGTGTGGATCATAACAAACTGTGGCTGACTCTGAGAAGAATGGGAATCCCAGAACACATGATCGTGCTAATGAGAAACCTATACTTGGACCAAGAGGCAGTCGTCAGAACAGAGCAAGGAAACACTGTATGGTTCAAAATTAGGAAGGGCGTGCACCAGGGATGTGTCCTGTCTCCATACCTCTTCAACTTGTATGCAGAACAGATTATCCGGGAGGCTGGGCACTTTGAGGAGAAATGTGGAGGCAAGATTGGTGGAAGAGTTATCAACAATCTGCGATATGCAGATGATACAGCCCTACTTGCTGAAACTGAGGAGAACCTGAAGTGCTTGCTGCAGAGGGTCAAGGACTGCAGCCTTCAATATGGATTGAGGCTCAATGTCAAGAAGACAAATATTTGCACCACTGGACCAATTGGCGGCATCAGGATGGATGGTGAAGAGATTGAGATTGTTCACAGCTTCAGTTTGCTTGGCTCCACAGGCACCAATAGCCAGGAAATTAAAAGACATATTGGGATGGGAAAGTCTGCTGTTAGGGACCTTTCCAAAGTACTGAAGAACAATGGTGTCTCTTTGGAGACTAAGATGCGTCTGATACAGGCCATGGTCTTTGCTATCACTTGTTATGCATCAGAGACTTGGACAATGACTATGGAGGATAGAAGGAGAATTGATGCCTTTGAGCTTTGGTGCTGGAGAAGAGTATTGAGAGTACCATGGACAGCTAGGAAAACAAACAGATTCATCCTGGAAAGGGTCAAACCGGGTGGCTCCTTGGAGGCAAGGATTCTGAGGCTCCGTCTAACATACTTTGGACATGTTACAAGGAGGGACAGGTCCTTGGAGATAGACATCATGCTTGGGAAAGTGGAGGGACAGCACAGAAGGGGAAGGCCCTCTATGAGGTGGATTGATTCAGTGACTGGGGTAATTGGGATGGGTGTATCAGATAAGGTGCGATTGGCACAGGACAGAGCAAAGTTTAGGGCTGTTTTACATAGGGTCACTATGAGTCACAAGCGACTCGACGCCACATTACAGCAGACTAATGCTTGTTACAGCTAAAGGATGGAGGAATGAGGAATGTGTACTGAGTTTATATAGTTAAAATGACAAAATATATTTATATTTTAACAAAAGAGCAATAAAAACATAGCTGTACAAAACTGTTTTGACAATCTATACCTTATGTTTTGGAAGCAGGAGTTGCATCCATTTCCTAAACAATATGCCTCTGGAAACTCTATGAACTTTGATAAATGACAATAGTTCTAGAAAGACCTTTTGTTCATAGGGTCACTATGAGTCATGCTCGGCTCAACAGCAATCAACGTGTTCACTCGACAGCGATCAACAACAACAACAACAACAGACAACATACCTTATGTTATTAAAGAAGATAGCACATTAGTCTCAACTTTCAAAGTTTCAATTGAGATACCAATCATAGGAAAAAAAATACATTTTAGCCATATATGTGCATATATTTATTATAATCATTGAAAAAGCATCATATAATTATTTTAAAGGATTAGAGTGTTGGTCTTGAATACACCTCATACTCCTATTTTATCATTACTTTTTAGCATAAAGGTCAGTATACATAAAGAACTTTGTAACGTAAAGGTAAGTGTGTGTGTGGAATTCTGGCCTATCCCATACCTTTTCAATCTATATGCAGATCATTTGAGAAGCAAGGCTTTATGAGGAGGAGTGTGGCATCAAGTTTGTAGGAAGATTCATTAACAACCTACAATATGCAGATGACACAACCTTGTTTGCTGAAACTGAAGAAGACATGAAGCACTTGCTGCAAAAGGTCAAGGGCTGTAGTCTTCAATATGAATTGAAACTCAACATCAAGAAGACAGAGTCTCACCACTGGGCCTATTGGCAGCAACATATTAGATGGAGAAGAGATTGAGGTTGTTTGCCATTAAACTTTGCTTGGATCCACACTCAACACTCTTAACACCAGCAGTCAAGAAATCAAAAGATGAATTGCATTGGGAATACCTGCTGTCATGGACTTGTCCAGAGTGCTGAAGAGCAACAATGTCTATCTAGATACAAAGCTGCACCTAATCCAGGCCATGGTCTTCTCAACTACTTATTATTCTTCAGAGAGTTGGACAATGACTAAGGATGACAGAAGAATAGATGCCTTCGAGTTGTAGTGCTGGAGAAGAGACTTGAACATACCATGGACTGCCAAGAAAACAAATAGGTGTGTCTTGGAGAGGGTGAAACCGAGTCTCTCCTGGGAGGCTAGGATTTTGAAGCTCTGCCTCACTTATTTTGGGCACGCAGCCAGGAGAGATCGGTCTTTGAAGGACATCATGCTCGGAATGGTGTACTGACAGCGCAGGAGAGGTTGACCCCGGATAAGATGGATTAATACAGTAACTGGGGCAATGGGAGTTGGTGTGTCAGAATTAGTGAGACAGGCTCAGGACAGGGAAGAGTTCAGAGCTGCTGTACATGAAGTCGCTATATATCGAAGGACACTCAATGGCACATAACAACAATAGTATACTATGACAGGTTTGCCTCTGGAAACTCTATGAACTTTGATAAATATTTATAGTTGTAGAGAGGCTTCAGGTCTTTTGTTCATAGAGTCGCTATGAGTCACGCTTATCTTGAAGGCAATCAACAACAAGAAGTGGTAGAAAGTTGTGCAGCATCCCAAAAGCACGCAGTTAGGATCCATCAGCTGCTCCCAAGGGGGAGGAAGATGAGGAATTTCCTCCCGTGTGATTTACTACTACTGGAACTCACTGGATCCGTTCCATCTTGACGGCACACGACCACCACCTCCACCCAGGTAAAGAGATTAATTAATGTGTGTGTCTGGGGTGGGGTGAGGGGAGGAAATCGCAGAAAACATATATAAAGCAATATAGGCAAAAACAATATAGGTAAATACGTGATAGCTCGTGCCTTTATGAATTTGTTCTTTATTAGTGTTCCTAACTTATTTATCTGCTATCTGCAGGAGATAAATTGGCCATCTTCTCGTGTCATATACAGCCTCAAAAAATCCACTGGAGGATCAGCTATGAGTCTGTTCTGACTCAACAGCAGTGAGTTTCAGTTTTGAACATGTTTATAAATTTCAGGTGTAGAAACGTGTTTATCTAATTCATGTCTCTTCAAATACTGGTTGGTTGGTTGGTTTGTTTTCCTGTATGATAAAGAATGCTTAGCTGTCACTATGGGAAGTGGAATGGATGATCTAGCTGGCAATTACCCTTATGAGTAGCTTTTGAGATGAAACAGAATTCAACATTATTTTAAAGTCTTTTTGTTTTTTCCTTTCTTTTTAATCCCTGGACATTTCTTACTTTGATCGTGCAGCTACATTATTTTGTATTGGGGAAAGAAGGCATTTCTATCTTTAGCAAATAATTTTAGTTTCCTTTGTGAAGAGTGAATATCTTTAAAAGGTGAGCACGTGATGTTCTCTTTCTCTGGGAGAGAAAAGCCTTTTCTTCATCCTTAGAGAATACTATTTTCAAAACACCGTTGCTGTACTTGATGTGTTGGCATACGATTTTCGAAGTTTAATCTTAACATATCTCAGAATGCATTATTCTGGTTTCTTATTTATCATATATGTTTATTTATTTTCTTTGTTTCAGTGAAGCTATCTTTTAAAACTTCTATTTACTTTAATCACCAGTTTTTAAGAAAATAGAGTCTAGCATAAATGTTCTAGATAATCAAATCCACTTTAATGTTTCTATAGGGGATTACAGTAATATTTTTGCCTCATCTTTACGGTCTAATTGGCAGTGAGCTATGTTGTTGTTATTATGTACCATCAAGCCAGAACAGACTCATAGCTGATCTTAGTGGGTTTTCAGAGGCAGTAACTCATTCAGGAGGAGATTGCCCATTTTTCTTGTGTGGAGCAGCTAGTAACTCAAACAGCATGGTTGTCAATTGGTAGTGCAACTCCTTATCACCAAACCGCTGTTTGTAATCGTAGTTGTTTTTAAGGTGCTGTCGAGTCCATTACAACTCATAATGTCCCTATGAACAACAGATCTGTATCCTGCCCTGTCCTGTGCTATCCTCACAATCTCTGACATATGCAAGTCCATTGCGACAATCACCGTGTCAATCATCTTGGTTGAAGACCTTCTCTCCTTTGCCGTCCACTTACCTTTCCAAACTTTTCAAAAAAATAGTCACTCCTAGCAACATGTTCAAAGTATGCAAGATGAAACTTCATCATTTTTGCCTCCAAGAAATTCTTTGTCTGCACATTCTCTAAGGCATAGATGTTCATTCTTTTTGGCTGTCCGTGCTATATTCAATACTCTTCTCCAACACCACGTTTCGAAGATACAAATTCTTTTGTCATCCTTATTCGTTGTCCAGCTCTCAGATGCATAGGAAGTGACTGAAAATACAATGGCCTGAATTAGGTTCACCTTAGTCCTCAAACTGACATCATTGTTCCTCAATAATTTGGAGAGATCTCTGACTACAGATTTTTCCAGTATAATACATTTCCTGATCTCCTGACTTCTGGTACTGTGTATATTGATTGTGAAGCAAAAGAAACATGAAGTTATTTACAGTTTCAATTTTTCTCAATTTATCATGATGTTGACTATTGGTACAGTGATGAATTTCTGTTTTCATGATGTTGAGATGTAACCTATATTGAAGGCTGCACTGTTTAACCTCCTACAGTAAGTGCTTCGAGTCTTCTTCACTTTCAGCTAGCAAGGTTACATCATATGCATAGTGAAGGTTATTGACAAGTCTTCCTGAAATCCTAATGCCACCTTTTTCTTCACAGAATCCAGCTTTATGAATTATTTGCTCAGCATACAGATTAAATAGGTATGGAGAAAGGATTCAAATCTGATGCACTCTTTTCCAAATTTTAAACGATGCAATGTTCTCTTGCTCTGTTCACACTGTAGCCTCTTGCAATAGCCTATGTGTAGGTTTTGTATGAACACAGTTCAGTATTTTGTAATTCCCATTCTTCTCAATGTTAGCCATAATTTGTTATGATCCACATAGTCAAATGCCTTTGCATAGTCAATGTTCTCTGCTTTTATCAAGGATCCCTCTGACATCATCAGTAATATCCCTAGTGCCACAGCCTCTCCTAAATCCAGCTTGGACATCTGGCAGCTCCCTGTCAATGTACTTTTATAGCCATTTTTAAATTTTATCTATAGCAATATTTTGTTTGCATATGATATTGTTGTATAATGTCCACATTCTGTTGGATCATCTTTTTTTGGGAATGAGAACAAACATGAATGTCTTCCAGTCACTTGGACAGCCAAATATCCTTCAAATTTCCTGGCATAGACTGACTGGTGAGCACATTCAGGGTACATCTGTTAATTGAAACATGTCATTTGATACCTCTTTATTTCCTGGGGCTTTATTTTTTTGCCGAAGCCTTCAGTGCAGCTTGAACTTCTTCGTTACCAGTGCTCTAAATCATATGATACTTCTTGAGACATTTCACTGTCATCATTTCTTTCTGGAACAAGTGACTCTGTGTATTCCCTCTATGTTCTTTGCTCTTTCCTGGATCGTTCAATATTTTGCCTATAGCGTCCCTAAATATTGTAACTTGAGGGTTGATTTTGCCTTTAAGTTCTTTCAGCTTGAGAAATGTTGAGTGACTTCCCTTTTAATTCTCCTCTTTTAGGTTTCTGCACATTTTGTTAGTTTACATTGTCTTCTCAAACAAACTGAGCCATTAGAGTTATCTATGTTATCCCTGAAAATATGTCTATTACTTTCACAAAAGTAAGGAAGTGTTCTTTGTTATAAAATATTTAATATTTAATTTTATCCTACAATTTTACATTACAAACATAAAGCAATAAATTTTGTTATATAGTATGAAAAAATTCATTACGTTAAAACTTTTCATGTACTGTGACCATTTTAAGTATTTTCTACCAAAATATTGTCCCATAAATCTTTATGATAATACTCTTTTTCTTATTATGTGTCAAATTCATGGCATCATAATGACAGCTGATTAATCTGAGTCACTCTCTTCTCTTTAAAATCCCCATTTTCCTTAGCACTTAGAGGATCTTGGTGCAGGTGACCCAAATTATAAATAAACAATCTACCTAGATTTCTGAAACAGAACATAATTTAAAAAAAATCTGTTTTTCTCTTTTTTGCTGGAACCAATTCAAAGCTTCCCCTCCAGCCAGTTTTTGGAGTCTGTAAATCATACAAGAATGGATTCCCATTGTAGACAGTGTTTGGTGGCGCTTCCAGTTGTAAAACAGATTTTGAAGCAGGAGTGGCATCCACATCCTGAACCACGTGCCTCTGGAAACTCTAAGAACTTGGAGAAACAACAGTAGCTGTGGAAAAGCATTAGGTCTTTTGTTCATAGAGTCGCTATGAGTTGACCTCGACTTGATGACAATTATCATTATCATCATCATCATCATCATCAACAACAAATCATACAGAAGGAATTTGCTTATCTTTCTCATATGGCGGATTCAAATGGATAGATAGGCATTGCCTTCAGATTAGCCACATGACTCTATGGACTATGCTACCACAGTTCAAAGGTTTTTTTCTATAAAACAAAATAATACAAAACCAATGATCAATATCAACTATTCAGAAGTTTCTCCTAAGGCACTATTTCAGGACACTTTGGACAAAATGTTAAATGATCCAGGAAGTATCAAAAGAAGATGGAAAGAGTACACAGAGTCACTGTATCAGAAGATATTGGCTGACCCAGAAGAAATTAATAAAATAACATATGAGCGAGAGCCTATGGTGATGAAGGAGGAAGTTCAAGTTGCTCTGAAGGAATTGGCAAAAAAAAAAACAAAACAAGTCTCCAGGAGTTAACAACATACCAATTGATTTATTTAAACAAACAGATTCTGTCCTGGATGTGCTCACTAAGTTGTGCCAAGAAATCTGGAGGACAGCCAGCTGGCCAACTGACTGGAAGAGATCGATATTTGTTCCCATTCCAATGAAAGGTGACCCAATAGAGTGCGGAAATTATGGAACAGTATCATTAATATCACATGCAAGCAAGATTCTGCTGAAAGTTATCCAAAAACATTTGAAACGGTATGTCAACAGAGAACTGCCAGATGTGCAGGCTGGATTTCGAAGAGGTGATGGTACTAGGGATATTATAGCTAATGTTAGATGGATTTTGTCAGAAAGCAGAGAATACTAGAAGAATGTCTATCAGTGCTCCATTGACTATGCAAACTCTTTTGACTGTGTGGATCACAAGATATGGCTGACTCTGAGAAGAATGGGAATCCCAGAACATTTGAGTGTGCTAATACAAAACTTATACATCAGAACATAGTGAGGAGACACTACATGGTTCAAAATCAAGAAGGGGTCCATCAGGGATGTGTCCTGTCTCCATACCTTTTCAATCTGTATGCAGAATAGATCATCCAAGATGCTGGTCTGTACGAAGAGGAATGTGGCATCAGGATTGGTGGAAGAGTCATCAATAACCTGCGTTATGTGGATGACATAACCCTGCTTGCTGAAACTGAGGAGGACCCGAAGCACTTGCTACAGAAGGTCAAGGACTGCAGCCTTTAATATGGATTGAAGCTCAACATCAGTAAAACAAAGTTTCTCACCACTGGGCCAACTGGCATCATCAGTATGGATGCTAAAGAGATTGAGATAGTTAACAGTTTTAGTTT
>NW_006399878.1:5718387-5729973 GCF_000299155.1 Elephantulus edwardii | reverse complement strand
CTTGGAAGACTGTGGATTAGGACTTCTGGAGTTCTTCCAAGCTTCTCTTTAATGACGTTTATAGTCCTTGCTTTTAGTCCTAGTTAATGATCCACTTTGAGTTGTTTTTTCTGTATGGAGTGAGGTGTGGATCTTGCTTCAGTTTCCTACAGATAGTTTTCCGATTTTTCCAGCACCATTTGTTAAAAAGACTGTCATTTCCTTACTTAACTGATTTCATCTCCTTGCCAAAAATCAGTTGGCCATAGGTAGCTAGGCTGATTTCTGGGTTCACAATTCTATTCCATTGATCTATGTGTCTGTCATTGTACCAGAATCACACTGTCTTGATCACCACAGCTGTGTAGTAGGATTTGAAATCAGGAGTGAGATGCCTCCTGCCTTGTTTCTCCTTTTAAAGGGTGCTTTGCTTATTCAGGGCCTCTTTCTATTCCAAATGAAATTGGAGATTGCCTTTTCCATCTCGTTGAAGAATGAAATTGGTATTTGTATTGAGGTTGCATTGAATGTGTAAATTGCCTTTGGTAATATTGTCATTTTCACAATATTGAGTCTTCCTATCCACGAGCAAGGGGTATTCTTCCACTTCTCCAGGTCTCTTTTTGTTTCTTGTAGTAATGTTCTTGGAACATATCCTTTGTGCTTCTGGTTAGATTTACTCCCAAGATTAGCTATTGTTTGTCAAAGATTCAGTTCTGTATTCTCTTTGTCACTGTAGGGAAATGAAATTGATTTTTGTATGTTGATCTTGTATCCTGCCACTTTGCTGAATTGGTTTACTATGTCCAGTAGTTTTCCTGCTGAGTTTATAGAGTTTTCTAAGTATACTGTTATATCATCTGCATAGAGAGATAATTCTACCTCATCTTTGCCAACTTGGATACCTCTTATTCCCTTCTTTTATTTTATTGCAATCACTAAGATTTACAATACAGTATTGAATAGGAGAGGTGATAGTGGACATCCTTGCCAAGTTCCTGTTCTCAAAGGAAATGCCTTCAATCTCTCTCCTTGAGAACAATATTGACTCTCGGGTTTGCGTATATACTTTTTACTATGTTGAAGAAATTCCCCTCTAATCTTATTTTGTTGAATGTTTTAATCAGGAAAGGGTGTTGGATTTTCTCAAAGGCCTTTTCTGTGTCTATTGATAGGATCATGTGGTTTTTATTCTTTGCTTTGTTAATGTGATGAATTACATTGATTGATTTTTTTTTATGTTGAACCATCCTTGCATACCTGTCATGAATCCTACTTGGTCATGGTGAATTAGTTTTTATATATTGTTGGATTCTATTGGCCAAGATTTTATTCAGGATTTTTGCATCAATGTTCATGAGGGATATTGACCTATACTTTTCTATTTTGGTGGTGTCTTAACTGGCTTTGGTATCAAGGATACGTTTCCTTCATAGAATGAGTCTGGGTGAATTTCATCTTTTTTCTATTTTCTGAAATAGTTTTTATAGAATTGGTGACAGATCTTCTCTGAATGTTTGAGAAAATGCACTTGTAAAACCATCTGGTCCAGGACTTTTTTTGAGCGGAAGTTGTTTTATTACCTTTTCAATTTCTTCTTTTGTAATGAGTCTGTTCAAATGTTCAGTTTCAGTTGGTGTCAGTTTAGGTAGGTTGTGAATTTCCAAGTATTTGTCTATTTCCTCCAGGTTTTCGTATTTGTTTGAATATAATTTTTCATAATATTCCAATGTTATCCTTTTAATTCTAGTTAGTTCTTTTGGGATGTTGCCCATTTCATCTCTCATTCAGATTATTTTTGCTAGTGGTTTGTCTATTTTATTGACCTTTTCAAAGAACCAGTTCATAGTTTTGTTGGTAGTTTCAATTGTTTTTCTGTTTTCTATTTCTTTTATTTCTGCTCTAGTTTTTGTATTTCAGGTTTTTTTAGAAGGTGTCAGGTTTTCTTGCTGCTCTTTTTCAGTTTATTTGAGATGTTGGGTTAGAGAGTTAATTGATAATTTTTTCCTGTCTTTTGATATGTTTGCTTATCTGAGTCACCTTTTGTCTTAAGAGAAAGAAGAGAGAAAGCAAACAAAGAAAGTGATACTTCAGTGTTGCCAACTCAGAGGAACACACTTCAACTCCTGTAGCTGTTCCATGGGAGAAAAATTGGGCAATCTCTTCCTCTATGGATTGTTGCTATATGACTCATAGCAACCCTATGTATTATAGCTCTGAAGCCTGCACTATCCTGAGCTAGTCTCACTAACTCTGACATGCACCTAGTCTCACTAACTCTGACATGCCTACCCTTATTCACCTAGTCACTGTATCAATTCATCTCATCTGGATTCTTTCTCTCTTGTGCTGTCCTTCCACCCTTCTGAGGATAATGTCCTTCTCTTTGAAACAGTCCCTCCTGGCCCCAGATCAAAATATATGAGATGGAGCTTCAAAATCCTAGCCTCCAAGAAGAAACTTAGTTTCACTTTCTCCAAGACAGACCTATTTGTTTTCTTTAAGGTGCATGTAGTATGTTCAAGACTCTTCTGTAGCACCACAACTCAAAGGCATCAATTTTTCTTCTATCATCCCTAGACATTATCCAGCTCTCTGATGCACAGCAAGTAATTGCAAAGATCTTAGACTGGGTCAGGCACACCTTAGTCTCTAGACTGATATTGTTTCTCAATACTCTTGAAAGGTCCCTGAGAGCTGATTTACCTAAGGAAATTCATCTTTTGATTTCCTGACTGCTGGTACCAAGAGTTTTGACTTTAGAGCTGAGCAACCAGTAACTGTTCATGACCTCACTCTCTTCTCCATACATCATGGTGCTACCAGTTGGCCCAGAGGTGATAATTATTGTCTTCTTGATGTTGAACTTCAATCCATATTGAAGACTATATCCTTGACCTTCGGCAGCAAACACTTCAGGTCCTCTTCACTTTCAGCAAGCAAGGTTGTATCATCTGCATACAACCTCTGAAAACCCACTGGAAGGTCAGCTTTGGGTCAGTCCAATTCAACATCACATAACAAAAACAACTACCTCCTAAATGGCAAGATAATATATTCCTTTCTGTGAATTCCACTCACTTATGGTGTGGCTTTATGTTGTTATAGCACCGCTACAGAATGAAAACATTCACGAATCGTTTGTTTTAAGGTACAATTGATCATAAACAGGCAAACCAATTGGTTGGATTTGTGAACTTCTTCCACAGATAGCTGACTGAATAATTCCTGTAAAACCTATAATGTGAGAGTAAATTAACTAATGGTTTTCAAGATTTTGGTCTGATTTCTCATTTTGGGGAGATTACAAACCCAAGACCAAAAAGCCATTGCACATTGTGTCTTTCCTTATTTGTTTCAGAAAATGATGCTACATTCCCTCAGAGATTACAAAAGAGCTCTTTTGGCATAGTCTATAGTGAATTGCACTACTAAATCAAAGGCTTTGAATCCACCAGAGTATCTGTGAGAGAAAGATAGGTTGTGAGTTTTGAGTAGAGATTATATATAATTTTTGTTGTTGTTGTTGTTGTGTACCATAGAGTTGGAAGTGACCTATACCTGACCCTCTGGCATGTTTTTAGAGGCAGTTAATCACACTGCAGGAGAGTGCCCATCTTTCTTTCTCCCTGGAACAGCTGGTGTCCTTGAACTGTATGCCTTCGGGATTGCAGCTCAGCTTCTTGCCAGTAGGCAACGAGAGCTCCCTAGATATTATTTTACTGATATTTAACAGATAATATTAAAATTTGTTCTTTTAAAAAGTACTGGTTTAAAAGTGATTTTCAAAAGATAACCAAGCTGTTTTTATGCTTAGCATTACATATACAAATTCCAGAGCAAGTAGTTAAAATATCAATGTGCTAATTAAGAGTAGATTAGAACAGATGCTCAAACTGTAAATGTCTACATTAGAAACATGAAGTGCAATGAACATCAGAGTGATGACGATGTGGCCTAGGTGGAACAGCCTCTCTTCAGCTTATATATTTATTACTGATTCTATTGCCTGGAATATTTAGTCAAAGTTTTAGAAAAATTGTCAAGAAAAAATATATTATTTGAAATAATTTTATATTTCCCATGAAAATATTTCTTAGAATAATGAGACAGAAGTATGTTTCAGGATGATAAAACTCACTCAAAGAAACTGACAGTTAATCTGATAATTAATACTATCAGTTAGTTGACTAGTATATATTTTCTCACTGCCACCAACTATTTCTTGTTTTATTTATTCCCAAAGGATTTGAATTTGGGACCTTAACCTCCCAAGAGCTGTTTCCTATATTAAATCCTAATACACAACAACGATCAATGTGATCACAAAATCCTTACCTTTATCCTAAATTAAAAAGTGTCTTTGAAAAACAGAATTAGTGTATAAAGCACAATGAAAATTACTCCTTTTATTCCTTCAAGAATAATTGTTTTCCAGGAGTTTGTTAAGTACTGTTATAATTGTATATATCATTACTGATATATATCATTGATATATAAGTGTATATACATCATTGTAATATATATCATTGATATATAAGCATATATTATCATTATTAAGTATATATATCTCATTAAGTATGTATATATATATATCTCATTAAGTATTTATATATCTCATCAAGTAAATATATCTCATCAAGTATATATATCTCATTAAGTATATATATCTCATTAAGTATATATATCTTATTAAGCATATATATGTATCTCATCATTTGCCTCGTGGAGAGGTGTGTAAAGTTGTATAGTCAGAATAGGTAATTATTGTTCCTAAGGCAATGTTTTCTTTTTCTCTCTCATTTATAAAGAATAGGAAATGGAGCCCTGGTAGCCTAGTGTGTTGAACTGCTAACAAAAAGATGAGTGGCTCCAATCCACCATCAGCTGTAGGACAGAAATATGGGAAATCTCCACAGAGATTTATAGCTTGGAAGGTAGGTTACTATGAGTCAGAACTTGCTAGACTGAATAGCGATACGTTGTGGAATTTAACTTTCAGAAGAGTATTTCAAATCCCACTTAACCGTTTGTGTGACCTCCACCTGCCTTCTGCTCCCCCTGGTCACTTCACAGATGATCAGGGATTTAAAAGAACATGGCTAGAGCTCTGGTGGCCTAGTGGCAAGAAGCTGCAACTACAATCCCAGAGGTGCACGGTTCGAATCCACCAGATGCTCTGCCGGGGAAGGAGGGGCAATCTCCTCCTGTACCAGTCAGATCTGATTTGACGGTACATGCACACAAAACTTAATAAAATTAAAAAAGAACATGGCTTTGGGTAACTTTGAACACAACCCAAGCATATTTTGGAAAAAATTCTGTTTTGATAGGTAACTTTAGATGTTGATCACTAGCTAAAACATAGTGACTTTCAGATGAAAATGCAGCATTCTTCCATCACTCAACAGAGATGAGAAGTACATAATTATGAGTTAAATGATAAAGCTGGTTAAATGAAAACAGGAAATCAATTTTTCTCCACCTAGCCTGCCTGTCTGGGAATGGAGGGAAACACCAATGAAGAGACTCGGGTGAAAGGTTTACTTCTCTCAGAGGCCTGTTACTGAATCAATATCAGATTTTAAAGTCTGCCAAATATGCTGGAGGCATCCAAAAAGCAGGGCTTAATGACAGAGATGATATCGCTTAGAGATATTAGCCTCCTCATATTTTAGCATAAATAGAAAATTGGAACATGACTGTCTTAGTAATGAGAGTGAGGGGCTTGAAAGAAGTTATTGCTAGTATTTCTCAATTCTCAGCCATTTTGGGATACAAGATGAGTCTCACTGGCAGGTGTTAGATTATTAGGAAAATTAAGCAGACGGCATGGGCAAACTATGCCTCCCCCTTCCCTCTGCTGCCAGGAATTCCTGCCCTCCAGCTTAACTCCACATATGCTTATTTAATAAAGCTCCTGCCATTTCAAGGAAATAGAATCAGTGTCATCATTCAAGCATGCCCAGAACAATGAAAAAATAACAGCAGCCTCCTGCTCCTAGAATATTAGGCAAAAATACTTTTCTTTTTTTCACCTTTTCCATGTGCCACTCCTTAACTGCTACAGTGGACCCCATCGAGACAGCTCATGCCACTGGCTCAAAGGAGAGAAAGTGTGTCTCAGCGGTTGTTGGTGATGCCTAGCACATTGCACAACAGATCTGGGGCCCTGTGTTAGCCTCCGGGAAAGAGCAGCCAACCTCCAAGTCTCTACAAAATAAATTAGTGGAAAAGAGAATTTCCAAGGACACTAGCTCATATTATCTCAACGCAGTCCACCTTGGGTAGTGTTATGTCTATCCTTTAATGAGAAGTTCTTTTTCTTTACTAACCAGCCTTAAAAGAGTGCCCTCTAGTTTATTGACAGAACATCTCAAGGTTATTTACCATGATGCACCTCTGAAATGTAAAAAATTCTGAAAATGTAAGTGATCAGGACAAAAATAATTTATGATTGTATGTATTAATTATATAGAATTCTTTTGTGTGTTTAGGAATGTTGTGGTTAGATGCCATTGAGCCAACTCCCACTCAGAGTCATCCTTTGTATAACATATCAGAACCTTGCCCTGTCCTGTGCCATTGTCTTGATCTCTGCCCTGCTCAATGTCATTATTTCTGTCACTGTGTCAATCCATCTCCGTGAGAGTCATTCTCTCTTTTACTGACCCTCTACCTTTCCCAGCTTGATGTCTTTTTTCTAATAATTGGTCCCTCCTGACAACATGACCAAAGTAGGTAAGGTGACATTCGCCATCCTTACTTCTAAGGAGCACTATGGTTGGACTCCACAGATTTATTGGTTCTTTTGGCAGTCCATGAGATAGCAAATATTCTTCTCCAACACTACAATTCAAAGACTTCAATTCTTCTTTGGTCTTCCTCATTCACTGTCAAACTTTCAGATGCTTAAGAACCTGGGAAGATCATAAACTGAATTAGTGCCCTTTGGTTTTTAAACTGATATTATTTTTCCTTTGCACTTTGGAGAAATCCTTAATAGGAGATTTTCCCAAAGCAACTTGTTATTTTATTTCTTGGTGCTGCAAAGGGTGTTGGTTGTATATCCAAGCAAAATAAAGTTGTTGACAACTTCAGTCTTTTCTCTACCTATCATTATGTTGCCTACTGATCTAGTGGTGAGGATTTCTATTTTCTTGATATTAATATGTGCTCCATAGTGTTCTTCTTCATTAAGTACTTAAAGTCTTCTTCATTTTCTGCAAACAAGATTGTGTTATCTGTATAACACCGGTTATTGATAAGTCTTTCCCCAATCCTAATGCCATTTTTTCTTTGTATAGTCTTAACTTCTATGATGATTTGCCCAGTTTACAGATTGAATAAGTATGGGGAAAGGATATAACCTTGATGTATCCTTTCTTGTTTTTAAACTTTGTAGTGTTCCCTTGTTTTGTTCAGCCAACAGATTCTTGGTCTGAGTATAGGTTTCATTCATATGAGCATAATTAAAATGTTCCGTTCTTCTCAGTGTTGGCCATCATTTGCTGTGTCCACACAGTCACAAGACTTTGCATAGTCAGTAAAGTGCAGTACATAGTTTTCTGGCATACTCTGCTTTTGTCCAGGATCCATCTGATATTAGCAATGATATCCCTTGTGCCATGGCATCTTCTGAATCCAGCTTGAATTTCTAGAAGTTCGCACAGATGTACTGTTGCAGCTGTATTTGAGTACTCTTCACAATGATTTTACTTGGTGGTGTTATTAATGATGTTGTTGTTGTTGATTGCCACTGAGTCAAATACGACTCATAGTAACCCTATGAACAAAAGGCCTGAAGCCTCTCTATAACTACCGTCATTTATAAAAGTTCCGTTTCCAGAGGCATGTTGTTTAGGAAGTGGATGCCACTCCTGCCACCAACATTTCTGTACTCCGATATTCCTTCTCTTTTTTTGGAAATGAGAACAAATATGGATCTTTTCTAATCAGTTGGCCAAGTTGCTGTATTCCAAATTTCTTGGCATAGGCTGGTGAGCATATCCAGGGTTGCTTTTGTTTCCTAAAAAAATATCAATTGGTGTCCCATCAATTCCTGGAGTTTTACTTTTTCCAAGCTTCATTCCTTGCAACCTGAACTTCTTCCTTCATTATCATTGAGTCTCGACTATATGCTACTTCCTGAAATAGTTTAGCGTTGATAAATGCTTTTGGGTACAGTGATGCTGCATATTCTTCCATCTTCTTTTGATGCACCTGACACTATTCATTATGTTATTGTCATTGTTTGTTATGTACTATCAGGCCAGAAGTGACTCATAGCTGACCCTCCAGTGAGTTTTCAGAGGCAGGAAATCACATAGGAGGACATTATCCATGTTTCTCCTGTGGCAGATTAAAACCATGTGACATTATGTTTGCAGTGCAACTCCTTGCCACTAAGCCACCTGGGCTCCCAATACATTGTGTAGTTGTATACATTAAAAATATAATCATGTATCTCTCTATATTTATATTTAAGATAAAATTTATATAAATATTTTATTTTATATATTATTGTTGTTATGTGCAGTTGAGTCATCTTTGACTCATAGCAACCCTATGTGCAATAGCTCTAAACCCTGCTCTATCCTGTGCCAATCTCACTGTCTCCGACACACCTACCCCCTTTCGCCCAGTCACTGAATAAATCCATCTCATCAAGGGTCTTCCTCTCCTGCGCTGTCCCTCCACTCTCCCAAGCATGATGTCCCTCTCCAAGGACTGGTCTCCTTGCAACATGTCCAAAGTATGTTGGACGAAGCTTCAGAACCCTTGCCTCCAAGGAGCAGCCTGGTTTAGCCTTCTCCAGGAAGAACCTGTTCATTTCCTTAGCAGTCCATGGTACATTCAAGAATTTTCTCCAACACCACATTTCAAAGGCATCAATTCTCCTTCTATCATCCCTAATCATTGTCCAGCAGTCTGACCGATAGCAAATGATTGCAAAGACCATGGCCTATATCAGGCACACCTTAGTTTCCAGAGTGACACCATTGCTCTTCAATACTTTGAAGAGTGCTCTAACAGTATACTTTCCCATCGCAATGTGTCTTTTAATTTCTTGGCTGCTGATGCCAGAGTGCTGATTGTGGAGCCAAGCAAATGAACGTTTTTAACAATGTCAATCTGAGGACTACAGCCTTCAATATGGATTGAGGCTCAATATCAAGAAGACAAAGATTCTTGCCACTGAACCACTTGGCAGCATCAGGATGGATGGTAAAGAGATTGAGATTGTTAACGACTTTAGTTTGCTTGGCTCCACAGTCAACACTTTTGGCACCAGCATCCAGGAAATTAAAAGACGTATTGCGATGGGAAAGTCTGCTGTTAGGAACCTCTCCAAAGTACTGAAGAGCAATGGTGTCTCTCTGGTGCATCTGATTACAGTCCATGGTCTTTGCAATCACTTGTTATGCGTCAGAGAGTTGGACAATGACTAGGGAGGATAGAAGGAGAATAGGTGCCTTTGAGCTGTGGTGCTGCAGAAGAGTATTGAGTGTACCAGGGACTGTTAAGAAAACACATAGGTTCATCCTAGAGAGGGTTAAACTGGGCTACTCCTTGGAGACAAGGATTCTGAGGCTCTGTCTAACATACTTTGGACATGTTGTAAGGAGGGACCACTCCTTGGAGAGGGACATCATGGTTGGGAGGGTGGAGGACCAGCGCAGGAGGGAAAACCCTCTATGAGTTGGATTGTTCAGTTACTGGGGTAATCGGGTTGGGTGTGTTGGAGACAGTGCGATTGGCACAAGATAGAGCAGAGTTTAGGGCTGTTGTACATAGGGTCGCTATGAGTCCCAAGTGACTCAACAGCACATAACAACAATAACAACAATCTCTTCATCTATTATGATGCTGCCAATTGGCTCAATATTTATATTTCCGAAAAATGAATTTTGTGGTTTTTGTTGTCATTAGGTGCAATCAATTCAGCTCAGATTCATAGTTAATCTATGGACAACATATCCAAACCCTGCCGGATACTACACAATCTTTAAAATCTCCTCCTTGTTGCATTTACTATAACAAACCATCTTGCAAAGTGTCTTCCTTTCCTTTATGAACGCCTTACTTCCATAACTGAAATATTCTCATATCATTGCTAATGCTGGAACATTAAACCATTATCTAGTCTTCTTACCTTATTTAGAGGGAGTTCTGGTGGCCTAATTTGTAGGGAGTTTCACTGCTGACACTGAAATCATGCCTCTGGTGATTTGAATCCACAGTGGCTCCATGTGAGAAAGATGAGTATTCTTTCCCATTTATAACTCCAGAAGCCCAGTAGAGGGTCACCAATGAGTTGGCTCCAATTCCACTGCAATAAGTTGAATTGTCTGACTCAAAGTGGGGAGGATATCGAAGGTGGGAAATTAAGGTAGTTGATTTAAATTTTGTCTTTCACATTTAAAAATAGTTCTAATTTGACCACTCATTATTTTATTTTATCTTTATGCTTTCCCACCACTCTGGCTTAAGCCACTGTACTTCCCACTACAAAGATTGTACTTTGATGTCATCTGTATGGCCAGTCTTCATGACTTCCTTTCTCTTCCAGTGTGAAGAAATACCCATTGAAGAAAAAAAAAAACCCAAATAACAAGTTCTCAAACTGTATTTGTTTTTTCTTTCTAGAGTTAAAAAATTTGCAGATGTCTTCTCGTGTCTTATGCATCCTATTGGTATAAAGAAGAGAGGGTTTTGGTTTATGGGTTGGATATCTGCTTCCCAGTTTGTATTATTATGCAGAAAACAAGTGAGTAATTTATCAAAGCTTGTTCGATCTCTCTATCTCTCTCCCTTTCTCTCTCTCCACACACACACACACACACACACACACACACACACACACACGTAAATACATATTTAAATAGACCCACTATTGATTCACCAATTCATCATTTACTGAACGTTTAACATATAGCAAGCAATGTTTTTAAGCCTTAGCAGTGAATGGCACAAAATATTTCTGCTCTCGCATTTCCATATGAGGAAACAAAGAAAAGCCAGACAATTAAATAAACAAGATATAAATACATAGTAATTCATGGAACGCAGAGAATTAAAATAGACTTGTGTTACTGAGTTTCCAATTTAGATTAGCAGAAAAGAGATTTCTCTGAGGATATATCATTTACGCTGAGATCGGAATAATACCTACCTTGCAGGGCACCTGCATCTATAGCTGAATTTAGCCTGGAGAAAAACACACAACCATGCTGAGGTGTCTCATTTGAAATTCATGACCACAGACCTCTAGAGGACCCTTGGCATTGCTAGCAATCAAGTTACATTTTCCTAGTCCATTTCATATCTTGTATTTCTTTGAACATCTGATACCTCCTTTTCTCACTCTTCATTAAGGCCCTCAGTGGTTGTTGTTGTTGTTGTTGTTATGTGCCGTCGAGTCATTTTCGACTCATAGCGACCCTATGCACAACGGCCCTAAACCCTGCTCTATCCTGCGCCAACCGCACTGCCTCTGACACACCCACCCCGATTACCCCAGTCACCGAATCAATCCATCTCATAGAGGGTCTTCCCCTCCTGCGCTGTCCCTCCACCCTCCCAAGCATGATGTCCCTCTCCAAG
>NW_006399878.1:5715619-5718287 GCF_000299155.1 Elephantulus edwardii | reverse complement strand
AGCAGCCAGGAAATCAAGAGATGAATTGCATTGGGAAAGTCAGCTGTGAGGGACCTCTCAAGAGTACTGAAGAGCAAAGACGTCAGGCTGGAGACTAAGGTGCACCTGATCCAGGCTATAGTTTTCACAATTATATGCCATACATTGGCAGTTGGACAGTGAATAAGGATGATAGACAGAGAATTGATGCCTATGAGCTGTGGTGCTGCAGAAGAGTGTCGAATATACCATGTACTGCTAAGAGAACAATCAGGTTTGTCTTGGAGAAAGTGAAGCCAGAATGCTCCTTGGAGTCAAGGATTCTGAAGCTTTGTCTGACATACTTTGGACATGTGGCAAGGAGGGACTCGTCCTTGGAGAGGGACATCATGTTTGGGAGAGTGGAGGGATGACGCAGGAGAGGAAGACCCTCGATAAGATGGATTGATTCTGTGATTGGAGTGGTGGGAATGAGTGTGTTTGAGACAGCGAGGTTGGCGCAGGATAGAACTGTGGTTAGGGCTCTTGTACATAGGGTCGCTATGAGTCGCAAGTGACTCAATGGCACATAACAACAACAACAACAATTCAGAAGTTTCACCTAAAGCACTATTTCAGGACACCATAACAAAATTCCAAAAGGTTAGTAGCTTTAAAGGAAAAAAATTTTTTGATAGAATTTGGAAGTTCAAATAAAGCCAGAGTTTCAAGAAAAATTCCTTTCTTCATCCCCAGTTCTTCATTCTTGTGAACATAACTCTAGTACATGAGATGAAGTTTGACCATTCTTGCCTCTAAGAGCACCCTGGTTGCACTTCCATGAAGACAGATTTGCTTGTTCTTTTTTGTAGTTCAAAGTATGTTCAACACTTTTCATCAACAACTCAATTAACAGATATTGATTCTTCCTTAGTAATTGTCCAAATTTCATATTGGATGAGGTGCATCTGAGTCTTTAAACGGAAATTCTTGCTCTTTATCACTTGGAGAGGTCCTTGATAGCAGAATGTGTTTCAGTTTCTTGATTGTTGCTACTATGGAACTTGATTGTGGATCCAAGGAAAAAAAGTCCTTGAAGACGTCAAACTTTTCTCTCTTTCACGTTACCTTTAGGATTAGTACTGAAGAGCTTTGTTTCCTTGATGTCAAGATGTATGACAGACATAAAGATAAAACTTTGGGCAACCTATGTACAATGTTTATCTGAGTTTCTGCTCACTGATAACATCCTGCCTATAGGTCTCTCGCTCTTGACTGACCCTGCCCATTACCCCTGTATGTATCCACTAATGTCATATGTTTTTAAATTATCCCTTATGCTGTGATAAATCAAATAGTTATAAAAAAAATAAGGATTGGGATGTAGCACCCTATTACCATCATTGTTCGAAGGGAATTTCTCGAGTCCTTCATCATCTTTTAAAATTTTTTTTATTAATTATAGTGAAAGTTTACAGAGACTTTGGATTTCCATTCATTAATTGTTGCACTTTTCTCCCTGCATACCCCTCTCCCCCCAAATTTGCTCATCTTTTTGAAAAGTAAAAGAAAAATTCTTTCGTTGTTATACAATCCCTCCCCCCAAGTCCACTCCATTGTACAGCCTTCATTCTGGACTCCGATCATCACAATAATACCTTATCATATATCCCACTTTTTTTTACTTTTTTTTTATTAACTTAAATGAAAGTTTACAGAGACTTAAGGCTTCAAGTACATATATCCCTTTAAAACAGTTCTTTCCCTCATCTGTTTCAATGCAGTATACATTATTTATCTCCTTTTTCTCAGTCTCCCTTCAACCCCGATGTCACATTTTATAACAGTGGCACTATGCAATATTTATCTTTTTGTGACTGAGATATTTCACTCAGTATAATGCCCTCCAGGATCACCCATTCTGTATAGTATTTCATGAGTTCCTTGTTTTTCAATGCAACATAGTATTCTGTTGTGTGATATACCAGAGCTTCTCTATCCATTTGTTTGTTAATGGACACTTGGGTTGTTTCCGACTGTTTGCTTTTGTGAACAAAGCAGCATTAACATAGGTGTGCATATGTCTGCATGGGTAATGACTGTGGTTGCTTTAGGGTATATTCCCAGTAGTGGATTTGCTGGGTCAAATGGTATTTCTATTTGCAACTTTTTGAGAAAGTGCCATACAGCCTTCTATAGTAGTTGCACCATTTTACACTCCCACCAACGGTAAATAAGTGTTCTAGTTTCTCCACAACCTCACCAGCATTTAATGTTTGCTTTTCTGTTAAATTTGGCTATTATTTCTGGGATGAAATATCTCATAGTTGTTTTGATTTGCATCTCTCTTAGAGCTAGGAATTTTAAACATTTCTTTTTGTTTGCCATCTGAATGTCTTCTTTGTTGAAATATGAACTGATGTTCATATCCTGTGCCTATTTTTAAATGGGAATGTTTACCTTTATCTTGTTGTGGTGCTGGAGTATTTTATAAATTCTAGATCTATGTCCCTTATCTGACGTGTCATGCCTGTGACTCATAGTGACCCTATTTACAACAGCCGTAAACTCTGCTCTGTCCTGTGCCAATCGCACTGTCTCTGATACACCCATCCTGATTACCCCAGTCACTGAATCAATCCATGTCATAGAGGGCCTTCCCCTCCTGCACTGTCCCTCCACCCTCCCAACCATGATGTCCCTCTCCAAG
>NW_006399878.1:5687825-5708872 GCF_000299155.1 Elephantulus edwardii | reverse complement strand
TCCTTCCACAGATGTAGTCGATCTGATTCCTATGCATACCATCAGGTGAAGTCCATGTGTATAACCTGCGTTTGTGTCTCTTATAAAATATATTTGCAATGAATAAGTCATTGATTTTACAAAATTCAATCATTCTATCTCCAGCCTCATTCCTGTCACCAAGCCCATGTTTTCTTAGCTGCTAAAAAAAAAAAAAAAGAAAGCCTTACTTACCTGCTTTGGAATAACCAACTACTGAAAACCCCATATAGCATGATTCTAGACTGGCACAAATAGTGTCACCCCAAGTTAGAGTTGCCTTATAGTAACTCGTTTTCATTAATCATTACTTTCTTATTTTTTTCCTTGAATTTTTTAAATGTTTTTTAATTGTACACTGGTTTATCTACAAAGTTTGTATACATTGCCCCTCACACCAGATTCCTCTCATCTCCCCAACCCCCCACTCCATCCATCCAGCCGTGCAATTTCATGACTACCTCCCCCTCTCCCCAGCCCATCTCCACTCCTCTGCTCCCCTGTCCACCCCTTAGATCCTCATACACATTTTGCTGGCTATCTATTCCTACAAATGGTAAGACCATTACTTTCTACAATTGAGGAAAGGAAAACAATTACATCCCACTATTACATCTACCTCTTCATGCTTCTTTTTCTCCTATTGCTCTGGATAAACTTTCTAGACTTCTATTTAAGTTCTTTACTTCACTTCTGTAATATATCCTATGCTCCGTGACATGGCTTCTGCTCCATGATCCTGTTTCCCATATTTTCAATATTCATTCCTAATAAATCCAGCAGTCATTTCAACCTTTTAAACTATGGAAAGGAAGACTCTTTTAGAAAAAAATAAATTCTTGAATTTCTGTTTGATTGATTTTGTTTTATTATTGCTTCAGTATCAGAGGGTGGAACAAAACCCTTTGCATAGCAATGTTTGAATAAATGTTTGCTATGTAAATAAAATTCATAAAAGGGGGAGCTAGTCTTAGAAAGGTCACGGAAAAGAGCTATCTAGTCAGAAAGGATAACTCATAAAAATAGATTTCTATCTAGAGAAAAAGAGTTGATATGTTTGAGGAAACCTCAGAAGACCAATGTGGCAGGAGAATTGGCCGAGGTACTTACACATGAGTGAGAGTTAGAAAGCTAACAGCTGTTTTTCCTAGTCTCTCAATGCTTCCTCAAACATCTTTTTCTACTCGTGCCTTGACAATAGGAAGCTCTGGTGGCTAGTATGTAAGGAATTGTCCTCCCAACCCAAGGGCAGCTGATTTGAACACATCAGGTGCTCCATGGGAGAATTATAGGCGATCACCTCTAGTAGGATTTATAGCCTTTGAAAACCCAGTAGAGGATTAATTATGAGTTGGTTTCAACTCAATGGCAATGAATTCATTTTTTAAGCACTACTGTTAGAAGCCATCAGGTTGAGTATGACTCATAGGGACCCTATGAAGAACAGATCTGGACCCTGTCCTATCCTGTGCCATCTCACCATCTCTGACATCCCAGGCCCATTGTTGCAGTCAATCTGCCAATTCACGTGATTGAAGGTATTCCTCTCTTTCATCGTCCCTCAATCTCACCAAGTATGATGTCTTTCTCTGATGACTAGCCCCCTTCTAGCAACATGCCCTAAGTGTGTGAGATGAAGCTTTATCATTTTTGCCTCCCAGAAGCACTTTGGTTTCACCTTCACCAAGAACTGCTTGTTTGGCAATCCGTGGGATATTCAGTACTCTTCTCCAACACCACCACTCAAAGGCATAGATGTTTCCATCATCCTTATTCAATGCTGAGTTCCCAATAGCATAGCAAGTAATCAGACCATGGTCCGAATCAGACGCTCCTTCGTCCTCAAACTAGTCTCGTTCCTTCTCAAAATCAGAGACACTTGACTGCAAGCTTTCTCAGTGTAATAAATTTCCTAGTCTCCTGACTGCTGGTACCAAGGGTTGTGAATCCAACTAAGATGAAGACATTGACGGTTTCAACCTTTTCTCTATCTAGTATGATGTTGCCTTCAGGTACGTGGAGAGAACTTTTTTTTCTTGTTGCTGAGATGCAATCAATATTGAAGGCTACAGTGTTTGATCTTCTGCAGCAAATGCTTTAAGTCTTCCTCACTTTTAGCAAACAGAGTTGTATCACCTGCATGATGAAGGTTATTGATGAATCTCTACATATAGGTTTCACATGAGCATAATGAAGTGTTTTGAGATTCCCATTTCACTCAATGTTAGTCCTAATTTGTAATGATCCACACAGTTAAATGTATTTGCATAATCAATTAAGAAGAAATAGACAGGGGGGTTTTTTTGCTTTTTTTTTTTTTTTTATTCTCTTCTTTCAGCCTGGATCCATCTGGCATCAGTATAGATATATCTGATGTCACGTTGTTGTTTTAGGTGCTGTCGAGTTGAGTATGTCCCATAGTGACCCTAACAACAACAGATTTGAACCTTCTTCTACTGCACCAACCTCAGACGTCTGACACATTAGAGTCCATTGCAGCAGTTGTGGAGTCAATCCACCTTGTCAAAGGTCTTCCTCTCCTTCTCTAACCCTCCACCTTGCTGAAGATCATGGCTCTTTCCAAGGAACAGCCCCTCTTAGCAACATGCCCGAAGTGTGTGAAACAAAATATCACCATCTTTGCCTCCAAAGAGAACTGCATCCTCTCCAAGACCTATTTGTTCATTCTTTTGGCTGTTCAATGCTCTTGTCCAATATGACAGCTCAAAGGTGTCAATGATTCTTCTGTCATCCCTGTTCTTTGTCCAACTCTTGAATGCATCGAAAGAACATAGCCTTGAATCAGATGCTCCTTAGTCCTCCAACTGACATCATTACTCCTCAATAATTTGGTCCCTAACTGCAAACTTTACCAATGCCATATGTCTCCTGATTTCCTGACTACCAGTACCAAAGGTGTTGATTGTGGATCCAAGTAGGATGAAGTTGTTGACAGTTTTAATCTTTTCTCCATCCATCATGATGTTGCCTATCAGTCTAGTGGTAAGAATCTTAGTTTTCTTGAGATTGAGATGTAATTCATATTGAAAGTTGTATTCCTTGAATTTCTGCAACAAGTGCTTCAAGTCCTCTTCACTTTCAGGAAGCAAGGTTGTGTCATCTGATTAATGCAGATTATTTATTGAAGAATCTCCCTCTGATCCTGATGCCACAATCTTCTTCATAGAGTCCAGCTTCTTGAATAATTTGCTTAGCATACAAATTGAATGGGTATAGAAAGAGAATACAACCCTGATTCACTCCCTTCCTAATATTAAACCATGAAGTGCTCCCTCGTTCTGTTCACACAACAAACTCTTAGTCGGGGTATAGGTTTCACATGAGCACAATTAAGTGCTCTGAGATTCATATTTTTCTCAGTGGTAGCCATAACTTGTAATGATACACACAGTTAAACACTTTTGCATAGTCAATAAAACACAAATGGACATTGTTCTGGTATTCTTTACTTGCAGCCAGGATCTATTTGATATTAGCAATGATATCCCTGAGGCCATGGCATCTTCTAAATCCTACTTGAACATCTAGCAGTTTCCTATGTATGTACGATTCTAGCTGGTTTTGAATGATCTTCAGCAGTATTCTCCTTACATGTGATAATAATGATATTGTTTGATGGTTTCCACTCTCTGTGGGGTAACTTTTCTTTGAAATGAGAAAAAATATGGGCTTTTTCCTATCCTTTAGCCAAAAATTTGGTCCTGCAAATTTTCCAGCATATACTGGTGAGTACATTCAGGGCTGCGTGTGTTAATTAAAGAAGTCATTTGACTCTATGAGCAGAAATGTGGTATCAGGATTGGAGGAAGACTCAGCAACAATCTGCGTTATGCAGATAACACAACCTTGGTTGCTGAAACTGAGGAGGACCTGAAGTGCTTGTTGCAGAAGGTCAAGGACTGAAGCCTTCAATATGGATTGAAGCTGAACATCAAGAAAACAAAGATTCTCATTTGTGCCAATTGGCATCATCATGATAGATGGTGAAGACGTTGAGATTGTTAACAGCTTCAATTTGCTTGGCTCCATAATCAACACTCTTGGTACCAGCAGCCAGGAAATCAAAAGACAAATTGCATTGGGAGAGCCCGCTATCTGGGACCTCTCCAGAGTACTGATGAGCAGTAATGTCAGTCTGGAGACTAAGGTGTACCTTATCCAGGCCGTGGTCTTTGTAATTACTTGCTATGCATCAGAAAGCTGGACAATGACTAGGGATGATAGCAGAAGAATTGATGTTTTTGAGCTGTGGTGCTGGAGAAGAGTATTGAATATACCATAGACAAAAATCAGGAGAACGAACAGGTTCGTCCTAGAGAGGGTGGAACCAGGCTGCTCCTTGGAGGCAAAGATTCTGAAGCTTTGTTTGACATACTTTGGGCATATTACAAGGATGGACCAGTCCTTGGAGAGGGACATTATTCTTGGGAGTATAGAAGGACAGTGAAAGAGAGGAAGATACTTGTTGAGATGAACTGACTCAGTGGCTGGGGTATTGGAGGTAGGTGTGTCAGAGACGATGAGGTTGCCTCAGGATAGAGCAGGATTTAAATCTGTTGTACATAGGGTCGCTATGAGTCACAAAATGACAGCACATAACAACAAAACAACAACAATTGGTATCACATTGATTCCTGGGGCCTTATTTTTAGCCAGTGCCTTTAATGAATTTTCAACTTCTTCCTTCATTATCATTGGCTGCTGTTCATATGGTACTTTCTGAAATTTTTCAGTGTCAGTCAGTTCTTTCTGTATATTCCCTCCATCATTTTTTGTTGCTTTCTAGGTCATTCAATATATTGCTCATAGCATTTTTTAATATTTTAACTCCAGGCTTAAATGTATTTTTTTTTTCAGTTCTCTTAGCTTGAGAGGCAACACCATGAAGGAGAAGAGATTAAATCTGTCAACAATTTTATCCTACATGGATCCACAATTATTACCTTTGGTGCCAGCAGTCAGGAAATGCGGAGACCTATTTTTCTGGGGAAGTCTGCAGTGAGGGACCTCTCCAGGTTATTGAGGAGTAATGATGTCAGTTTAAGAACTAAGGTGCATCTGATTCAGTCCATGGTCTTTCCGGTCACTTGCTATGTATCTGAGAGCTAGACACTGAGTGGAGATGACAGAAGAGGAATTGATGCCTTTGAGTTGTGGTGTTGGAGAAGAGCTCTGAACATCCCATGGACAGCCAAAAGAACGAACAAATATGTCTTGGGGAAGGTGCAGCAGTACTGTTCTCTGGAGGCAAAGATGATGAAGCTTTGTTTCTCATACTTTGGGCATGTTGCTAGGAGGGGCTATTCCTTGGAGAGGAACATAATGCTTGGAAGGGAAGGGGGTTAGCGAAGAAGAGGAAGACCCTCAACCAGCTGGATTGACATGGTGACTGCCACACTAAGCTCTAGTGTGTCATGAAGTGTGTAGATAGTACAGAATAAGATAGGGTTCAGATCTTTTGTTCATAGGATCACTATGGGTGGTACTCGATTTGATGACACCTAACAACAACAGCTTGAGAAATGCAGAACAAATGCTTCCCTTTTTATTCTCCAATTTCAGCTCTCTGCACAGTCCATTGTAATACTTTACATTTTTTTTCTTGATCTGCTATTTGAAATCTGTTGAGCTCTTTTACTTTGGTATATTTTCCCTTTGTTTTGGCTTCTAGATGCTCTAGTGCAATTTTTAGAGTCTCTTATGACATCCATTTTGGTGGCTTTTTTTTCTCCTTTCTTCTCTGTCTTTGTAATCATCTTTTGCTTTCTTCACGGATGATGTCTATCATCCCACAACTCATCTGGTCTTCAATCATTAGTTTTCAGTGTCTCAAACCTATTCTTAAGAAGATCTTGAAATTATTATGCAATTGGTTGAACATAATATCTTAGTTCTCATAGACTTATTTTCATTTTCTTTTGCCTCAATTGGAACTTCCACATGACTAATTATTGGTGACCCACAGTCTGCCCCTGGCCTTGTTTCAACTGATGATATTGAGTTTCTCTAATGATTTCTTCTGCAGATTTAAGTCAATCTGATACCTATGCAGCCCATCAGGTGAGGTGCATGTGTAAAATCTCTATCTGTGTCTTTTTAAAAAAGATATTTGCAATGAATAAATCATTGAATGTGCAGAATTCTGTCATTCTATCTCCAGCTTAATGTCTACTGCCAAGTCTGTATTTTCCAACCACTATTCCTTCTTCAGTATTTCCAACTTCTGCATTCCAGTCACCAATTTTCATTTCTTCATCCTGATTGTATGTTAGGTCAATTTTGGACTGAAATTTTCAATTTCTTCCTGCTGGACTCTAGATGTAGGGGCATATATTTGAATAATAGTCATATTAATGGGTTTTCCTTGTATGTGTATGCATAATATCTATCACTCACAACACTGCACTTCAGTATAGAACCTGAAATTGACTTTTTTTTTGAAGACTCAGATACAGTATTTTTTTGTGCTTTATTTTTTTCTCCACTGATTAAGTTGAGTTTTTTACTATGAATGCAACACCATTCTTCTGTTTTTCATTTCCAGCAGCGTATAGCATATCTGATTCAAAGTGGCCAAAGCTAGTCCATCTCATCCTTCTAATGCCTAGTATGTTTGTGGTCATGCATTCCATTTCATTTGTTATGGCCAATTCTAAATCCAGCTTGAAATTATGCCAGTTCTCTATGTACTGTTTTAGTGATTTTTAAATTATCTTTAGCAGTATTTTACTTGCATGTGCTATTAATATTATTTAATAGTTTGCACATCGTGTTTGGTCACCTTTCTTGAAAATAGGGAAAAATATGAATCTATTCCAGTCAGTTGCCCAGTCAGCTCTTCTCCACATTTCCCGACAAAGACTGGTGAGCACTTCTAGGGTTGTATCAGTTAGTTGAAACATGCCAGTTGGTACCCCATAGGTTCCTGGGGTCTTATTTTTTCCAATGCCTTCAGTGGAGCTTGAACTTCTTTCTTCAATACCATTTGTTCTTAATCATATGGTACTTCCTAAAATATTTCAGTGTGAATTAGTTCTTTTTGGTACAGTGATTCTGTGCATGTACTCCATCTTCTTTTGATGCTTTCTGGATCTTTCAAGATTTTGAATAGTGAGAATTAGGTTAGTCTCATGACATTCTTTACATGTTACGGACTGCAGAGTTGTGAAGGGTTTATGGGTCTTGCTTTGATTTGTGTTGTGCCTTTCACAGGATATTTGTTTATTTTGGTGAGTACCCCAAAGTCATTTCTGCTGTTTCTTCATATGGATGGTTGCTGTGATGGCTGTTAAAGAGTTCAGCATGTACCTATTAGATTAATGTCATTTACATTGTTGTTGTTGTTAAGTGCTGTCGAGTCATAGACAACTCATAGCGACTCTATGAATGAAAGACCTGAGCACTGTCACAGAGTTTCTGGAGGCAAGCCATTTTGGAAGTGGATGCCACTCCTGCTTCCAAGCTTGTTTTAATCAGGAAGCTCCACCAAACACTGTCCACCATGGGTGACCATTATCACATTTGACACATCAGTGTCACAGTGTTTAGCATCACAGCAACCTCAAGTTACCACTGTACAGCAATGCATAGACCAATGCTATACCACCTAGAAAAATGTTTGACAAAAACCAATTTAAACCAGGCCTGAGTGCCACAGATAATATTAATATGTAGCATAACTTTCTGTCCACTAGGCCAACAGAGCTCTCTCTAGGTTGTTGTTGTTGTTACTGTTGTTAAGAGCTGTGAGTTGTAGACAACTCATAGTCATTTACATTTATGACAAAATATTTTTTAGTAAGGAGAAGATTAATTTGAATGTGTATATTAGGCTAGAAATAACAGAAGCTAACAATGAAGTGCATGGGTAACAGAAGTGAGACAGGGGTCCATGAGAAGAGCGGCTGGCCGATGGGAAGCCTATGGAGAACTGTGAGCTCAGCCAGCATGTGGGGAGCAAGCTTGGGTGTAGCCTAGGGGCCACAGCATTTATTGGCATTTAGAGCATTATTTAGCAGATTTCTCATAACTATGTGGGATTGGTTTATTAGAAGCATGCATGGAGTGAGTTTCTGGGGTTAAGGAAAAAGTACGACATAGGATAAGGGGCATTTTATCTAAATAAACAACTGTCAGAAGGTAGAGCTGACTGGATGACTTACTTGAGTGAAAGGGAGGAAAATGAAGAATTGAAGAAATTCAATAGATTACAAAGTAATAAAATACAAACCAGTTTTATTATTCTCTGCTACATAAGACCTCTGAGCTCTGGTGGGCTAGTGGTAAAATGCTGCACTACAATCTTGAAGGCACATGGTTCAAATCTGCCAGCTCCTCCTCAGGAGAAGGATGGGAAATTTCCTCATGAGTGATTTACTGCCTCTGAAAATACACTGGAGAGTCAGCTGCATGTCACTTCTGACTTGATGGTACACAACTACAACATATAGGACCTCCAGTCATTGTTATTGAACATATATGTGTGTTTAAATGAAAAAACTTTTGGAAAACCAGAGTGTCAGGACTGCAGCCTTCAGTATTGAAGCTCAGCATCAAGAAAACAAAGATTCTCACCACTGGACCAATTGGTGAAGAGATTGAGATAGTTAACAGTCTTAGCTTGTTCAGCTCCATAGTCAACACTCTTGGGTACCAGCAGTCAGGAGATCAACAGACAAATTGTATTGGGAAAGTCAGCTGTCAAGACCTCTCCAGAGTACTGAAGAGCAACGACATCAGGCTGGAAACTAAGGTGTGCCTGTTCTGGGCTATAGTCTTCTCAATTGCGTGCTATGCATGGGAGAGTTGGACTAGGGATGATAGAAGGAGAATTGATGCCTTTGAGTTGTTGTGCTGGAGAAGAGTGTCGAATATACCATCGTCTATTAGGAGAACAAATAGGTTTGTCCTGGAGAGTGTGAAGCTGGGCTGCTCATTGGAGTCAAAGATTCTGAAGCTTCATCTGACAGACTTCGGGCTTGCTGCAAAGAGGGACCAGTCCTTGGAGAGGGACATCATGTTTGGGAGAGTGGAGAGACAGTGTAGGAGAGGAAGGCGCTTGATGAGATGGATAGATTCTGTGATTGAGGTGGTGGGAATGTGTCAGGAGTGAGGTTGGCACAGGATAGAGCAGGGTTTAGGGATCTTGTACATAAGGTCGCTATGAGTTGCAAGCGACTTGACAGTACATAACAACAAAAAACAACTCCTTATAGTGAATGATGGTCTTCGCAGAATCTGCTCCGCTTTCATACCACCTTGACCCTTGAAAATAATTTTGCTGTCTTTTCACCTCCCCTTTCTTGCCATCCTAGTTTTCTGAGATCCCAGATTTTTGTATGGGCAAATCTACCACAATGACACAGCCAGTCTAGAAAATCTTTCATTTTCTCTATTATGATCTATTCTAGAGAAGTGACTATTGGGTCATCAATCTCTTCCTCTAACTGGGAAATAAGATTATATTTTTCTCAAACAAAATTGATGAATCCTCTAAAATAGGTCTAATATCTAATGTAGAATTCACTGTAAATTATTGTCAAGAATAGTGCTGTGGGTGGGAAGGAAGGAATTTGAAATTTCATCCTTGGCAATCTTTTATGTTAGCTGCAATAATTTCATAAAAGTAGGTATAAGACATTAGAGTCCCTGTTAAAGAAAGAAATAGCGGTAGCCAGAGGATCAGTATTTGAGTGTCAGTTTCTTTAGCACAAAATCCCACAGGAAAATCAAAGAGAGTCCGATTACACCTGGCATATGCAATGAGTTGCATTCCAAGAGAACTCTAGGCTTTGAGAACCGCATTTTTTTCATACTGGGCAATGCGCCCTTTGATTAGGAGGGAAGCGTCATATTTATTTGATTGGACAGTAAGCATGCCTGACCTTTGTTCCACCAGAACCAATCCTGTCTTCTAAAACTGTTAGGAAGTTTTCCCTATGCATCTGGGAGATACTATTGCTGGTTTTCCTACAAAATTCTTTAAAAATTAGCCCATGCCTCATTGTAAGGTATGCAGGAATGTACCAATGAAGTACTATCTCCTTATAACATCTGTCCCTTGTTTTTATACCACACTGACTCCAGTGAATTTTCTCATGAGTAGTCACTTCAATAGCCACTCTGATTAATCTTAATGACAGTGTCTAAAGACAAATCCTTTCAATTAGTTTTAGATAGCATTTAATTAAGACGATTGCCAACAGGATGCCAACAAAAATGATGACCTCAACTATGGTCACTGGGACCTCAAACTCAACCACCCTAAAAAATCCTATTAACCGTTAGAGTTTACCTTAGAAAGCTTCTTAAAGCTTCTATATTAACCTTTTCACTTGGCCTAAGGCATTAATCCCATTACAGCAATATGTATTAGCATTTGTGCAGGCTCTGTCTTGTTCTGCACCAGAAAATACAGGGACATTTTACCATCTACAACAGCCCTCTCTGCTGCAGTGAAATTGATTTGACTCTTTTAGGTGACATCACTGACCATTTTCATCTGAAGTCAGGGACAGATTTCCTACCATTTTTTTTTCTAATTGGAGTACTTTCTATATTATACAGATAATTGCCTGTAGGTTGTGCCCAATAATGTTTCCATTATCCTTATTTATGGAAGTTCCCTTGATTATTCAAAGGTAGCACTATTTTGGAGAGATCTCTAGAGTCATCATCTAAGGGCTTTACTATGGACAGCCACAAGATGTGAATGCTGGGTTTTCAGGAAGAAGTTGAGAATGCCTTGTTCTAACACACACACACACACACACACACACACACACACACACACCCAAACCCCCAAACAAAAAAAAGACAACAAACAAACAAAAAACCACAGTTCCAAAGGTGTGTACATGGTATGGTGTACCTAGAAAGAAAGTGTTTTTGTTTCTCCTTTTTAATTTCCCAGAGTGGCCCTTGTTGGTAGGAAAGGTTATTGCTTGGAGAGAGACATACTGCTTGGGTAGGTGAAGGGGTGGCAAAACAGAGGAAGACCCTAAACCAGGTGAATTGATATGATGACTACAACAATAGGCTTGAGAGTGTTAGAGATAGTGATGATGAAGTGGGATAAGCCAGTGTTCAGATCACTTGTTCATAGGGTAGCAATGAGTCATACTTGACTTGAGGGTACCTAAAACCAACAACAACAGAGTGGCTTTTGTAGGAGCTGTATAATTTTGTTGCTTTGTAAAGTTTAATTGTTTTCTTTCATCTTTGTTTTAAAGGGATTTTCTTGAGGGTAGGTTGCCTATTAAAATATTACAATGAAATGTGCAAGGAGCTGGAGTCAGAAAATCAAAAGGGCTGAACTCGCTCAGCATTTCTTAAGCTCAAGGAACTGAAGAACAAATTCAAACCTCGAGTTGCTAAAATCAATGATGCTTTAGGCAGAGTATTAAATGATCCAGGAAATAGTAAAAGAAAATGGAAAGAATATACTGAGTCACTGTATCGAAAGGAATTGACAGACACAGAAGAATTTCATGAAACAACATATGAGCAAGAGCCTATGGTGATGAAGGAAGAAGTTCAAGCTGCTTTGAAGGAAATAGTAAAAACTAAGGCCCCAGGAATAGATGGTATACCAGTTGACATATTTTAGTTAACAGATGCTGCCCTGGACGTGCTCACCAAGTTGTGCCAAGAAATCTGGAGAACAACCACTTGGCCAACTGACTGGAAGAGATCTATATTTGTTCCCATCCCAAAGAAGGGCAACCCAACAGAGAGTGGAAACTGTAGAACAACATCGTTAATTTCACATGCAAGCAAGATTCTACTGAAGATTATCCAAAAAACGACTGGAATAACACATCAGCAGAGAACTGTCAGAAGTCCAGGCTGGGTTTAGAAGGGATCGTGGTACTAGGGATATTGTAGCTGATGTTAGATGGATCTTAGGTGAAAACAAGGAATAGCAGAGGAATGTCTATCTGTGTTTCATTGATTATGCAAAGGTGTTTGACTGTGTGGATCATAGCAAACTATGGCTGACTCTGAGAAGAATGGGAATCCCAGAACACTTGATTGTGCTAATGAGAAACATATACTTGGACCAAGAGGCAGTGGTCAGAACAGAGCAAGGGAACACTGCATGGTTCAAAATTGGGAAGGGTGTATGCCAGGGATGTGTCCTGTCTCCATACCTTTTCAACCTGTATGCAGAACAGATTATCTGGGAGGCTGGGCTCTCTGAGGAGAAATGTGGGGTCAAGATTGGTGGAAGATCTATCGACAATCTGCATTATGCAGATGACACAACCCTACTTGCTGAAACTGAGGAGGACCTGGAGAGCTTGCTGCAGAGGGTCAAGGACTGCAGCCTCCAATATGGATTGAAGCTCAATGTCAAGAAGACAAAGATTCTCACCACTGGGCCATTGGCAGGATCAGGATGGATGGTGAAGAGGTTGAGATTGTTCACAGCTTCAGTTTGCTTGGCTCCACAGTCAACACTCTTGGCACCAGTAGCCAGGAAATTAAAAGAAGTAGTCTGCTATTAGGGACCTTTCCAAAGTACTGAAGAGCTATGGTGTCTCTCTGGAGGCTAAGGTGCATCTGTTACAGGTGCATCTTTGCTATTACTTGTTATGCGTCAGAGAGTTGGACAATTACTAAGGAGGATAGAAAGAGAATTGATTGATGCTTTTGAGCTGTGGTACTGGAGAAGAGTATTGAGGGTATCATGGTCTGCTAGGAAAACAAACAGATTCTTCCTGGAAAGGGTCAAACTGGGCAGCTCGTTGGAGGCAAGGATTCTGAGGCTCCGTCTGACATACTTTGGACATGTTGTAAGGAGGGACCTGTCCTTGGAGAGGGACATCATGCTTGGTAGGGTGGATGGACAGCGCAGGAGGGGAAGGCCCTTTATAAGGTGGATTGATTCAGTGACTGGGATAATCGGGATAGTGTATCAGAGATGGTGCGATTGGCACAGGACAGAGCAGAGTTTAGGGATGTTGTACATAGGGTCACTATGAGTTGCAAGCGACTCGATGGTACATAACAACAACAACAGTTTGCCTTACCTGTCATTTATTTCGGTGTCACCAGCTGGATGGTATTTGTTCACCTGATGGAATGACTGTGGAAATGAGTGTAGATACATCTGGAGATATTGACTAAAGTTTTGTAAGGAGTAGTAGAAGCCAGAGTCATTCTTGCCATTTCTGATTTCTTGGAAGACTGAGGGGAATTGATAGAACTGTGAGTAAAATCATCCAGAAGAGGAAGGAAAATCTACCACTCAGTTAAATTTAAGACATAACTAATAGTTTCAGAGAACAATACTTTCTTTTGTAAAGAGGATTCCCAAGAAGATTCTGAAAGACAAAAGTCATTACTGTCCCCTCCTCCAGGGGCTGAACGTTTCCCTTCCAAGTGCCATGCTCGTCGGTCTCTTCCTCCACTGCAAAATCAGTGTATCTGCTCTGAGCAGTTAGAGTTTTGCCTATTTTTTTTACATTTGTTCCCTACAATCTGATCTTTTGTAACCCATGAGAATGAAGCATAAAAAAAAAGGATATTTTTGTAAAATTTCAGACCTCTTATCTCACACTTTGATTCTATGCAGGAGAACTAGTCAAATAAAGCAATCAAACAATTGCACAAGATCATTGTTCTTATAATTTAGAGCCAGAGAAATACAATGAGAGAATGCAGGTTGCTAAATTGGAATTATATTTGAATACTCTAGATTTATTTTTGTCTAAAATACTATCCAAAGGCTATATCATACAGCTACTCTGAGGTTGCAGTTTGGGACAAAAAGAAGTATCACGCCAAAAGGTGCTAAGGGAAGACTCATCAATTTTCAAAATAATTCTATAAATATAACCTGCCATTTCCCCCCTTAATCAATACTCGGGAAGTATCCCAGAGGATATGATTTCTTTTCAGTCACAACTTTACTTGTGAGGGAGATCTGGTGGTGTAGTGGCTAGGAAGTTGTGTTGCCAACCCAAAGTAATTGATTCTAATTCACCAGCTTCTCCATAGGACAAAGATAGACAATCACCTCCCATGTGATTTACAGCCTCGGAAAATATGCTAGAGATTAAACTCTAAATAGGTTCTGACTAGAGGACAATGAGTTAGAGTTTGAGTTATTCAGTGACCAAACTGGCACTCTAGGAAAAAGTGAGGAAGTTGAAATCTTTGTGAATTTGTATTTTAGGAGATCATTATAATACTCAAAAGAACTAGATGTCTTCTATGTACTGCAGGCTTGTTCTCAACCCCCAGATCAAGACCTTTGGGGTTCGCTCATGCCCTTTCTTCCCTCCTAGATTTAATGGTTCTTTAGCAACATCCCATTTAATGATTCAAGTCAAAATCTCAACCTAGGAATTCTTTGCCTGTACTGTGCCTACATCAAGGCATAGAGGTTGGCTGAAGAAAATACTTTATGAGCAACAGCAATTTAAATTTGTAATCTTTAGGCTTTGGGTTCCTACCTTCTTCAGCTACACTCACCAATTTGCTTTCTCCCCCCTGTACCATTAGGTGAACACTTATAGGGGAAAAACAGGGCTATCTTCTAAAGGGAGAGATTATGCAAATCAGTAGACACATGCAGTTGGCCTTCAAGACAGTTTCTTTCCTGTAGCAGTTTACTTATCAGAGGAATGATTAGGTTTTCTTTCTTCAAAAAATTGAGTCTTTCGTTCTGATTAGGTGCCTCATCATCATGGAAGTGCTCTTTCACTCTGGCTCCCCTCTAGGTCATAAAGGGGTTGTTCACATGGCCCCTGAAAGCTCTTGTTGTTCGTTGCCATCAAGTTGACCATGACACCTAGCAACTCTATGAATAACAGATCTGAATCTTGTCCTACGCTGTGCCATCTGCATGTTCTCTTTCATGCTTAAGCCCATGATTACAGTCACTGAGTCAATCTATTTTGTTGAGTCTTCTTTTCATTCTCTTCCCCTTCCCGATTCAGAGGATAATGTCTCTTTCCAAGGATGATCCCTCCTGAAAATACACCCAAAGTAGATGACACAGTAGTAGAAGATGACATTTCACCACACTTGACTGTGAGGAGCACTTGACTGCACTTCTTCTAAGACAGACTTGTTTATTCTTTTGGCAATCCATGGGATGGATAGTCAGTACACTTCTCCAACACCACAGTTCAAAAGCATCGACTATTCTTCTGACATCCTACTCAATGCCCAGTTTTCAGATATATAAAGCAATTGAAAATACTGTGACTTGAATTAGGGAGCTCTGGTGGCTTAGTGGTAAGAAATTGTACTACCATCACAACGGTATGTGGTTAGAATTCACCAGCTGCTTCATAGGAGAAAGATGGACAATCTTCTCTCATGAGATTTACTGCCTCTGAAAACCTACTGGAGGGTCAGCTTTGGGTCGGTTTTGCTTTGATGGAACTCAACAAAGAGTAGCTTGAATCAAGTGTCTCTTAGTCTTCAAACTAACATCATTGATCTTTAGCCCTTTGGAGAGGTACTTAACACCAGATTTCCTGAAGCAACGCCTCTTATGATTTCTTGACTGCTGCTCCCATGCGTGTTGTTTGTGGGTCCAAGTAAAATGAAATTGTTGATGACTTTGATCTTTTCTCCATCTATCATCATGTTCTCCATCTATCATAATGTTGTCTATTGGTCCAGTAGTGAGGATTTTGTTTCCTTGACGTTGAAATGTGATCCATATTGAATGACAAAATTTTTTTAAAAATTTAAATTTATTCTTAATTTCAGTAAAAATTTACAGAGACTTTGCATTTCCATTCATTCATTGTTGCACTTTTCTCCCCTCTCAGTCTTCCCCCGTAGTACACTACCCTCTTGGAAAAATAAAAGAAAAATCCTTTCATTGTTTAACAAACCCTCCCCTAGGTCCACTCCACCATGTATCCTTTGCCGTAGACTCCTGACAAAAATACGTACTCACATATCCCTTTTAAACAGTCTTCTCCCTCATTTATTTCAATGCAGTATACATTATTGAACCCATCTTTCTCAGTCTCTCCCCAACCCCAAGGTCAGTCCTGTTTTACAACAGTGGCACCATGCAGTATTTGTCCTTTTGTGACTGAGATACTTCACTCAGCATAATGTCCTCCAGAGTCACCCATTTTGAATAATATTGCATGAGTTCATTGTTTTTCAATGCAGCATAGTATTCCGTTGTGTGAATATACCACAGCTTCTCTATCCATTCTTTTGTTGATGGGCACTTAGGTTGTTTCCAACTCCTTGCTATTATGAACAAAGCCGCAATAAACATGGGTGTGCATATATCTGCTTGGATGTCAGTTATGATCTCTTTAGGGTAAATTCCCAGTAGTGGAATTTCTGGGTCAAATGGTATCTCTATTTGCAACTTTTTGAGAAAGCGCCATACTGCTTTCCACAGGGGTTGCACCATTTTACACTCCCACCAACAGTGAATAAGGGTTCCACTTTCTCCACAACCTCACCAGCATTTGTTGCTTGCTGTTCTGTTAAATTTTGCTATTCCGTCTGGGGTGAGATGATATCTCATAGTTGTTTTAATTTGCATTTCTCTTAGAGCTAGGGATTTTGAACATTTCTTCATGTGCTTGTTAGCCATCTGAACGTCTTCTTCGGTGAAGTATCTGTTCATATCCTGTTCCCATTTTTCTATTGGATTATTTACCTTTATCTTGTTGTGGTGCTCAAGAATTTAATAAATTCTGGATATAAGTCCCTTATCTGATACATCATTACCAAATACTTTTTCCCAGTCTGTGGCTTCCCTTTTTACCCTGTTGGAGAAACTTTTGGATGTGCATAGGGATTTGATTCTTAGAAGATCCCATTCATCTACTTTATCTTCTCCTGGTTGTAGGTTAGGACACAATTTTTTATATTTTACAGTAAGTGCTTCAAATCATCTTCCCTTTCTACAAGAGATTTGCATGCCGAAAGTGAAAGCTCTTAGCAGAGTTAAAGATTGTTAAGAGAGAACACCTGGAGGTGCCCAGGCTACTTTTGTAAAGTGTGTTCCTCAGCCTTGTGATGCCTGTAGTAGCTGAATGTTGACCATCTTGGTCTTGATTGTCTTAGGGAGTGAAGAGTTTGATGTAGTACATCATAAAGAGAGGAAAATGAAATAGGAAAATCTGTTCTTTAGAACAAATCTAACAGCAATTAAGTTAAAGTCTCTCTCTTTTTCTCACTTTCTCATGCTGTCAAGTTGGAACTAATGCATTTCTGAATCTCCGGTGGATTTTTGGGGAATATAAGTCCTACAGGAGGAGATTACCTATTTTTCCCCCCAAGAAATGGCTGGCAGAGTTGAGCCCACCATCATGAGCTTAGTAGTACAGCTGCCTAGGGACCATGCCACCAAAGCACCTTCTGTTAGAACAGTTAAAAATTTCCTTCCTATTTATTCAAAAGGCTCTCTTTGATATAAAGTCAGAAAGTCATCTTATTCTGTTCAGAGAAATAAAGAGAATTCAGTGAATGCTCAGCTGTAGATTGTAGGGCAGAGGCAAACCTTAATTGTCAGCAAAATATCTCAAATTGATAAGGAAATATTTTTAAAATTGTTTCTCTATGCCAAGAATGAGGGTACTCTGGTGGCTGAGTCCATAGGGAATCATGCTGCTAACCCAAAAAAGCACCTCTCTGGTGGTGCGAATACAACTAGCCAATCTATTGGAGGAAGACAGGCAGTCTCCTGTGTGGTTTACAGACTCTGAAAACACTGGAGGATTAGTTATGAGTGGATTCTGATTTCAAGGCAATGGACTGAGTTGATAAGCTAAGAGGAGAAAAGGCTCCTTCCTGCCTGATAAAGAGCTCTCTTTCAATTGTCCCTGTAGATTAAATGGACACTTCTCCCTTTTAAAGTGTTGTTACAGAGATATTAGTTTTCTATTGCTTTCTTGCCCGACAACACTGATAACAAAGATGGAGTTGACTTAGCTGTTGCAGAAAAAACATAGTTTGCTTCTGCCCTGCCAGGAAATCCATTCCCAAGAAAATAATTATTTCCACTTCTATTTAAGACTTTAGTGACTTTAAAAAAAAAATCCCAGCTTCTTGGAAATGTTCAAAATATGTTCAGAATCTCACCTGAAAAGTCCTGACAGGGGTATTGAAGACAGGACCCACAAGTAAGAAAAAAGACCAGACTCTAAATTAGCAACCTCAAAGACACACTTGCCAAATTAATAAATCTATAATTTTGCAAGGATTTCTTTTAAGTGCAAGTATTTATGCCTTGCCAAGTTGTGTTCCCTGTAAGGGGGAAAATAAATCTTAAATAAATGTAAATATTTTCATTGAAATGTGATACTAAGAATATGCTGTTAAGTGGAGCTGGTAAGATTCTCCAAGCTGGGAATGGGTCTCATGCATTTTCTGTAACTAATGTCTAGCAGACTGACTTGTGCTTACTAATGTGCAGTGGGGAGGGCATGCTTTGAGCTCACTTCCTAAATTAAGATGCAGAAAACTCCACAGCAAAGATGCCTGAAAATGAAGATGGGATGGAAACATAACTATATCCCCTAGCTACCAATAAAATTGTGGCTACAATTATTCCTGATGGTTCACAAAACAGTCATAGACTCCAATATTACCACAAAGAGAGGCATTTAATGAGGATATCAAATCAATCTCTCTGTCCATTAAAGCTTTCAGTGATACTGATGTCTGTTGTGTTTCTAAACTTTTCAGGGACACATTTTCACTTTGTCTTTTAGTGTGTTAAATCCTGAAAGCATTTCAGGGTGATCGGTGAAATGGAAAAGGAATGACAAGTATCTTCAAGAAAAATACAAGTGTGTGTACTTGCTGGCACCATGCTTGTGAATGAAATTGCATTTGTGTGATAAAGTTTCATTGATAATATTGTAGAAATATTAAATTCTGCTGTTTCTTATTAAAGCCTTTTAACTATCATTCATGAAAAGATAAAACAAAGTGACATTTGTTTTGATATCTTATTCCTTGGGTCTGTAGTTGGAAGAGTCAGTACCCAAACAGTCCACAGAGGGTTAGTTGATTGAAAATCCAGAGAAGGACAAGACTTTCAAAGCTACAGTGCTTCCCCTCGAAGGTCCACAATAGACACATTTTCTCTATGACCCATAGGGGTCAGAAATTTCAAGATGGAATAATAATATTTGCCACAATATCACTTAGCAGTAAAATTGTTGTTGTTGTTAAGTGCCGTCGAGTCACTTTTTGACTCATAGTGACCCTATGCTATGCCCTAAACTCTGTTCTGTCCTGTGTCAATCTCATTGTCTCCGACACACCCATCCCAATTACCCCAATCACTGAATCAATCCACCTCGTAGAGGGTCTTCCCCTCCTGTGCTGTCCATCCACCCTCCCAAGCATGATGACCTTCTCCAAGGACTGGTCTCTCCTTACATCATGACCAAAGTATGTTAGACGAAGCCTCTGAATCCTTGTCTCTAAGGAACAGCCCAGTTTAGCCCTCTCCAAGATGAATCTGTAGGAGAGGATTTCCCTCCCAGTTTGGATGCTGTGTTAGCCTGTGTTCTCTAGGGTTACAAAACCAGTAACACAGAGAGAAACAAATTTACTTCAAGTGATTGGCTCACACCCTCAATTGTGTGACTAGCAAGTACAGTTTCCATATGTAGGGTGACAGATCAGCTATCTACAGGTTGACATGCCAAGATCCATTTGTCAGTGACAGAAAGAGTGCAAGGTCACAAGACAATGAGAGTTTTATTTATTTTGTGGTGGCATTTAAGCTCTGTTGATTAGTCTACAAGACATTTCTCTACTAACGGAAAGCCTACACCCATTTGAGCATTTGACTCCACCAGTAGCTCTGAGGGAGATAGAAAATCTCCTCCCATATGACTTATTACCTGGAAACCCAGTGGAGGATCAGAAATAAGTAGATTCCAGCTCTTTGTCAATGAGAAAGTCTGTACTGGAGATAGATCATGTCCCCAAAGAAACTCTCAATTGACTGGTTGACCATGTCAGCCCGCATTATGAAGAATGATTCTTTATGTTGTGTTCTCTTTCTTTCCTTGCCATTGGGTCAAAACTGACTCATAACTGACTTGTCAGCAGATTTTCAGAGGCTGTACGTTTCATGAGAGGAGATTGCCCACCTTTCCCCTGAGGTGGTGGTTATTTTTGTTGTTAGGGGCTGACAAGTCAAGTACAACTCATAGTAACCTTATGAACAACATATCTGAACCCTGACCTCTCCTGTGCCATCCTCAACATCTCTGACACTTGAGCCCATTGCCAATTTCCTGTTAGATTATGAAATGACAACTAATCCAGTGTTTAGCTAAACTATCAAGAATCATAACTTAGTTGACACATAAACGAGCCCATCATAGATGGTGTTAGAACATCCAATAAGCAAAGTAAATGTGGCCTTATTTGTGCTTACTTACTAATCTGTAGTGGAAAATGTCACATATTTTCCCTCACGAGTTCAAGATTCTGCTTCTAAGTAGTGCTGACATCTGTCTTGCTTCTTCCTGCAGAACCAAAGCCTGTTTTCAAATTAGCAGTCCCTGACAGGGACAGAGTGCCCAGTCATTGAGTTAAGAATTCATTTACTTGTGCAATAGTGAAGAGTTCCATGTATTTTTCATCATATGTGGTACAATTCCTGTTAAATTGTTCACTGCAGATTTGTAAGTAAGCCCAAGTAAACCTGAGCTTTCCTTACTTGTTGGACAATCTGTTCCTGACCTATCCTATAACCATATAAGAAACAAAAATATAGAATAATAAGGTCTGTGGAAAATTTATGGTGGAGATTTAGAATGGGAAAGACCTCAAGAGTCTTGGTAAAAGACATCACCAGCTGTATGTAGATTTATTTCTAATCTCTTAGTTGCTCCCATTTCTTCCTTCAGCCTTCCATTCTTATCAGCTGTTTTTGTAGAACTATGCTGTGACAGACGGTACTAGACCTTGACAATGTTGTTGTTGTTGTTATGTGCCATCGAGTCATTTGTGACTCATAGCGACCCTACTTACAGCAGCCC
>NW_006399878.1:5681475-5685730 GCF_000299155.1 Elephantulus edwardii | reverse complement strand
TTTTTTCCGCTGATGTAATCGATCTGATTCCTATGCATACCAACAGGCGAAATCCATGTGTATAACCTGCGTTTATGTTTCTTATAATAGCAATGTTATTATATACTACTCTTGCAATCCTTGGCTTTCTGAAGCCTGCCAACAAGGAGTAAAGGATTCTTCAAAGCTCTACTAAGGCAGACGTTCATTTAACACAATTTTAACACCTGCTTTCACAATTGTGAGTGGCAGGAAGTTGAGAGAGACAGTTGGGTAAAGTTCTGCATTGTTGGTATGAAGAACCCCTGACAATTTGTCAACGATCACCAGATAAGTAACATTTTGTTCTTTCTTGCAAAAACATGGAGAATTAATAAGCTGACTGCTATTTTTCTCAAGTAAATTCCTTTATGATTTAGGTATCTCTTCTCAAAAGATTGATGATACACATCCAAGGAATTGTACTGCCAACCCCAAGGCAGGTGGTTTGAATCCACTTGCTGCCCCATCGATGAAATATCCTCTGGTGACATTTATATTCTAGGAAAAACTGCTGGAGGGTCAGCTATGAATCAGTTTCAATTTGATGGAACATAGTAACAATAACAACATTGAAGTATGAAGAGATATACGAGTGCTACATTTTTAGGAAAAATTTCTTGGGTCCAGAAATTAAGCTTGTATATTTAATACTTTATGGCTTTTTGTTAACATTCTATGGCTTTGTCAGATTGTGAAGAGAAATCTGCTTAAAATAAATTTTTTTTAATAAAATGTGGTTATTACCACTGAGCTATTGTTTCCTGGCAGAGATAGCCATGGCTTCTTCTCAAAATGAGTTAGTAAAGACCTCTCCCCTGTGAGGCAACTGCCCCATCAGGAGCTGTGTGCTGTCCCCATTCCGGAGGGCACTCAGAAAGCCTGGTAAACCAGCATAACTTGAGACAGGAGAAATAATGCCTTCTCCTCACCATGGATGTCTGGGACCTAATACATACAACCTGTGAATGTGTTACAAAGGATTTTCAGATCGGGGTATTTATTCAAGATTTATTCAGATGGGTCCAAGGTTATCACATGGGAAGAGAGGGGCAGTAGGGTGAGAGGAGAAATGATAATACAAGCAGAGCCTGGGAAGACCGGCAACCTCTGTTAAGTGGTTTGAAGCTGAAGCAGCTTTTAGAAAGAACCTGAAAAAGGCAAACAGGTTCTACTCTAGAGGCTTTGAGGGGACACAGCCCTATGGAATCTTCTGATTTTAGCCTACTGAGATTGATTCTGATTTCTGAGCTTCAGAAAGATAGAATTATCCTCTTTCATAGTAACATGTAGTAACATAGCAGCTTTAGGAAAGGTACACAAATCTTGGTACTTGCAAGTGAGGTCCTGCTGTTAACAAATATCTAAATATGTGAACAGAGCATTGAAATTGAGAATGAGCAGACGTCGGAAAAATTCCAAAAACAGCCAGAGCCAAGGTAAGGAAGTGTAAGTGCATTTGGCTTGGCATGTTTAAGGAAAAACATACTTTTAGGAGGTGGAAGCCATTAGCGGGCCAGTGGGTGGTCTAGAGATGTGGGAGAGGTGGAGATAGAGACAGCCTGCTTCCCAGGACCAGAGCAGTGACAGCGAGCCTGCGAAGTGATGCTTCTTCCTCTTTTGTAAACCTACATGAAAAACACTTCTCCACTGCATCCCACTCCTCCAGTGGCTACAAACTGTATCAATTGAATAAAGACTAGGTCAATTTTGGATGATTTGGTCAAGGACCGTACCTGTACTATTCCTATAATCTAGGAGCTCTGGTGGCATATTCCATAGTAATTAGCACTGCTACTCCAAAGGCTAAACATCTCTGGGAGTTCAAATCCACCAGTGGCTCCTAGGGAGAAAGATGGGCAATCTACTGCATAGCAATTTATGTAGTAGTTGCTGTTGTTAGGTACTGTCAAATTGAATATGAAAATGTGGCCATATGAACAACAGATCTGAACCCTGTCCTATCCTGTGCCATCCTCATCATCTCTGAAACACTTGAGCCCATTGCTGCAGTCACTGTGTCAATCCATCTCATTGAAGATCTTCCTCTTTTTTGCTGACCTTTCTATGTACAATGTCCCTTTTCAAGGAATAGCCTCTCCTATCGGAACATGTCCAAAATATGTGAGACAAAGCTGAGTCATCCTTGCCTCCAAACACAGCCTCTCAAAAACCTAATGGAGGGTCAGTTTTGGCTCAGTGACAATAAATTCAAGGTTTGGTTTTTTTCCTTCATGTAATCTACATTGTTTTCAGTTTGAAAGACATTCATCAGGAGGCATAAAACTTTTGGGTAACTTCAATAAAGAGTATCTTCTAAGAAAATATTTCTTTGTGTGACCAAGTACCTAGGATTTGGCTAAATGTAGCAGAAAAATTGCTAGTTACAGTCATGCTTAGGTAGCCATTCTAGTACTAAAATTAAAAAAAGAAAAGAAAATTAATACACACTTGCAATTATAATGTGTGCACTGTGTCACCTACAAATGATTACAAGACTGAAAAAGAATTTACTTTGTCTTTAAATAAATGTGTGATTATTCAAAACAGCTCATGGAAATATTGGCTGGGGAGAAACAAGAAAAATGAAATACAAGAACAAGGTCAGTGTTGATGTTCCCTCTTCTGTTCTGAAAGTTCACTTTCCAGAGGTCATCATCATGACGGCAGCTAGTGAACAATGCAGGCCAAGGCATTTTCAAATTGCTCAAATGTGTTTTGTTTTGGAAAACAGGATTTCTCTTTGAGGCAGTGCACCTTTGTGGCTATTTTTGATTGCTTTTTTCCCCCCAGCAAAGAAGAGTAAGGCCTAATGAGAAATAGTACACTGAAATACCTCTATGTCCCAGTAAATTTCACATTATCATCTTAATTAGACACATACAAGGAACATTAAGTCCCTGTGAAATCTGTTACCATTATTAGGATGTAAAATAACTTTATAAGCCTATATATGACTGTAAAATTCTGTGACTTCTTTTGACATGCATAATCACTTCTGAAATAAAATAAAACATTAAAACTAAGGATAATAAAGGTCGTATTAAGCAACGAGAACTGAAGAATTTAATATGACAACAAAATAAATTTTCTTTACACGAGATTGAAATAGCAATTAGCAGCAAATTTCATAGCATGAAAGGTTAAATAGATACATTTCCAAAATATTTACACCAGGGACATTTTAATGAGATGAAATAGATAAATTTGCTTAGATGTTTAAGTGGTTCTTGATTTTTTTTTTTTCATTTTATCATTTCAGCAAGAGTTGTTTCATACTAGGCTAAAAAATACTAAGAAAATAAGAATTTTTCTTTTTACATACAACTTTGGCCATTTCTGCCTCCTAACTTTTGTTTCCTTGCCAGGAGATTTATCTAATGCAGTTCACCATTTGATTTCTTGACTGCTGCTTCTTTGGGTGTTGATTGTAGATCCAAGTTAAATGAAATCCTTGACAACTTCAATATTTTCTTAATTTATTACTATTTTACTTCTTGGTCCACTTAGGAAGGTGTTTTTTGGTTTTTGGTTTTTTTTTTATATATTGATGTGTAATCCAGACTGAAGTGTTATAGCCTTTCATCTTCAAGTAAACACTTTAAGTCTTCTTTATATTCTGCAAGCAAGTGTGTGTCATATGGACAATACAGGTTGTTGATATAATGGATGTTGTTGATGCATCTTTCTCCAATCCTGATGTCCCATTTATTCTGGTATTTTCTGCTTTCAATTATAATTCACCTGACCCAAACAATGATGTTCTGTTTCACGTCCCCTTCTGAATCCAGTCTCAATTTCTTATTATTCTTTCTTGATATACTCTTCAGCCATATTTAAGTTGTCTTTAGCAGTATTTTACTTGTCTTAAGCTGTGTTCTCCAGAAAGGCAAAACCAATAAAGTATGAATATAAATGTGTAAATATGCACAAACAAGCACACATATACATGCTCTCTTTTTGTATATAAATCTATCATCTATCTATCTATTATCTATCTATCTATCTAATCTATCATCTTTAAGAAGCTCTGATGACCTAATAGTAAGAAGTTGTACTGCCAACCCAAAGACAAGAGGTTTGAGTCCACTAATAGCTCCATGGGAGAATAATGGGAAATCCTCCATATGATTGTTTACAGCCTTTGAAAATTTTCGGGAGGGTCAGCCATGACTCAGTTCCAACTTGATGGCACACATAGCAACAACAAATACACACACACACACACACACACACA
>NW_006399878.1:5678683-5680800 GCF_000299155.1 Elephantulus edwardii | reverse complement strand
TATATATCAATATATATACACACATATATAAACTATGTTGTTATGTTATGTGCTATTGACTTAATCTTAGCTAACCTGCTGGGGGGCTTTTCAGAGTCAGTCCCATAAGATCTTTATTCCATGAAGTAGCTAGTGGATTCAAACCACCTACCTTTTGGTTGGCAGTGCAAATACTTACCACTAAATCACCAGAGCTCCCTATAATATCTATATTTCTCTATCTCTATGTATCTATTAACCTTTGGTAGTTAAGTGCTAAAGTGTTGCATTTCCAAATTCTGTTGTGGTGGCTCGAGTGGTTTGCAGCAGGTGGTTTGAGACCACCAGTAACTTCATGGGAGAAAGGTAATTTCTTCCCATGTGATTTACAGCCCCTGAAAAGCCATTGGAGGGTCAGATATGAGTTGGTTCTAACTCTAAGGCACAGAAGAACACATAGCATACCTTTCTCTATCTATCTAGTGGCTTAGTGATAAAGAATTGTGCAGCCAACACAGAAGTAATGGTTTGAATCCACCAACTGCTCTGTGGGAGAATGATGGGCATTCTCCTCTTGTGTGGTTTACCGCTGACGAAAACATGCCAGAGTATCACCTGTTAGTCAGTTCTGACTCTATGGCACATAAAAAAAACAACAGAAAGATGATAAAGAGATATAGATGAGAGAGATATGAGAGACAGACACACACACACACACACACACACAGAGAGAGAGAGAGAGAGAGAGAGAGAGAGAGAGAGAGAGAGAGAATGAATTTCAAGACAATATCTCACATACTTCTAGAGGCTAGCAAGTCTCAGGTCTGTGGATTTGACCTCAGGAGAGGCATCTGGGGAGGTTAATGTATCAAAGTTAATTGGAGCAAGAGCCTCATATGCTGGATTTGGAGACCGTTGATTTTAGAGTTATATGAACCCAGGGTCAATTTATCAGGGTCCAGGGCTTCACAGTCAATTAAAATGTCACGAGCCAGATGCAGGACAAAAGAGAAAACTCTCCAGTTTTGCTAGAAAGTATATACATAAATTCAGTGCAAGCCACTCCCCTGAGAAGACTTTCCTTTATCACATCAGGCTAATTCTCTCTCTCTCTCTCTCTCTCTCCCTCTCTCTCTACTGTAGAATTGGATCCAACTGGCATAGGGGGAGATTGCCCCTCCTCCTTCAGCGGAGCATCTGGTAGATTCAAACTGCACCTTAGGAATAATTATGTCTTTTTTTTACAATGAATTTATTTGTTGGCTTGCATATATTATGTTTCTTTTGTGTGTAATGTGTTTTATACAATCATTCTCATTTATATAATTATTGTATACATTGTTTCATTCATGCATTTTGCTTTATATAATCATATATATAGTGTTTTATAGCAATACTTCTAATCTATAACTTTTATCACCCCATTTTATCAAGTCCCCATTGCACCTTGTTTATTCCTTGACAGCCTCCCACTTATCTTTACTTTCAAAGACATTTTCTCTCCTTTCTTCCACACCCTCTTCTCCACTTCCTCTTCCCCTTTAGAGCAGTTATACATATATTGTTCCTATTTGCTAATTGCCCTTATTTCTATTCTTTCCAAGTTATTCTTCTCTTTCCCTCATCCTTATATTGTACATTGTCTGCACATCTCATTCCTGTTCTCTCCTCCTCCCCTCAATTCTTAAGTTGTTCTCCTATTTTCAAAGCAGTATTTGTTTTTTTGTTACTGAATTTCAGAACCATCTCTATATTCTCTCTTATTAACATAGAGTGGTTGGAATTCCTAAAACATAGTGTGTCACATTATGTGGAGAAACATGGCCATGTTGACACACTATTAATCATCATTTTATTTGTGTGTAGTACTAATATTATTATTCTGTAATTCCTGCTTTCTTTTGGATCTCCTTTATTTGGAATGCTCACAAATACAGATTTCTTCCACTTGGTTGGCAGTAGCTGTCTTCCAAAGTTCTCAGCATAGACAAGTAAGCACATCCAGGGCTGCATCTGTTTGTTGAAACAGCTCAATTAGTATTCCATCAATCCCTGGAGCCCTATTTTCTGCCAAAGCTTTCAGCGCATCTTTGACTTCTTCCTTCAGGACCATTTGTTTTTGATTGAATTCTGAATCT
>NW_006399878.1:5675053-5678428 GCF_000299155.1 Elephantulus edwardii | reverse complement strand
TTATTTTTTCCTTCTTACTTCAGATTCTCTACATTCTAAAGCAAATTTCAAAATCTCCTTTGACATTAATTTTGGAGTTTTTAAATAAATTCCTGTATTTTTAATGGTCTTTTGCTTTCTTCGGGGCATGGTAATGGAGTCTTTAGGAAGTTGTGCTGCTAAATGAAAGTTGGAGCCTTGTTGGTGTTCTGAATCATTCGAAGGGGGAAAGAAAGATAATCTCCTGCCTTGCAATTTATATCTGTGAAACTCATTGGAGAGTCAGTTATAATTTAATTCTGACTCCACAGCAATGAATGTTTACTTCCTTAATGTTTGTTGATCTTGGTGACATCCACAACTCATCTAGTCTATCATTAGGACAATACATTAAATTTATTCTTGACATGGTCTCTAAATTCAAGTAGGATATATTAAAGGTTGTATTTTGGTTGTTCGGGATTTGTTTGGATGTCTTTTAGTTTCTGCTTGACTTTGCATATGAGCAATTGCTGCTACGTCCATAGTTGCCCCAACCTTGTTCCAGCTGATTTTACACTTCGGTACTGTCTGCAGATGAAGAGATATATTGCATTGTACAAATATGCTGTACAGGATCTTTCCAAAACACTTAAAAATAATAGTGTCTGTTTGAAGATAAAGGTGCATTTGAATCAGGCAAGGGTTTTTTTCCAGTCACTTGCTATACATTTGAGAGCTGGACAGTGAATAAAGATGATCAAAGAAGAATTGATGGCTTTGAGTTGTGGTGCTGGAGAAGAGCAATAACATCCTTTGGGCTGCCAAAGGAACAAACAGATATATTTTAAAGAAAGTGCAACCAGAGTGCTCCTTAAAGGCAATGATGGTGAAACTTCATCTCACATACTCTGAGCGTGTTACTAGAAGATATTCCTTGGGGAGTGGCATCATGCTTGGAAAGGTGGAAGATCAGGTAATGAGAGGAAGAGTCTCAACTAGATGGATTGATACAGTGACTACAGCAATGGTCTCAAGTATGCTAGAGATGATGAGGGAGGCAAAGATTTGGACAAGATTCAGATATGTTGATCATACAGTCACTATGAGTCATATTTGACTTGATAGCACTTAACAGACACAACATAAATTGCTCTGCTGACTTGAATAAGGCTGCTATTGGTGGTGGTATGAGAACCAATCCAATTCAGAGAAAGTAGAGACAATCAGATATATGACAGACTGAACATGATGTATGAGATAGAAGTATCAAGAATGCCTACAAAGAATTTAATTTGAGCCGTTGAAAAGATGGAGATGCCATCAGCTGAGGGAGAAAGGTATGAGTAGAGGAAGTTAGTGGCAGGGAAGATGTTGTTGTTGTTGTTGTTATGTGCCGTCGAGTCGCCTGCGACTCATAGCGACCCTATGTACAACAGCCCTAAACTCCGCTCTGTCCTGTGCCAATCACACTGTCTCTGACACTCCCATCCCAATTATCCCAGTCACTGAATCAATCCACCTCATAGAGGGCCTTCCTCTCCTGCGCCGTCCCTCCACCCTCCCAAGCATGATGTCCCTCTCCAAGGACCGGTCTCTCCTCACTACATGTCCGAAGTAAGTTAGACGGAGCCTCAGAATCCTTGCCTCCAAGGAGCCACCTGGTTTAACCCTCTCCAGGACAAATCTCCAGGCAGGGAAGATAGGACATTCCTTTTTGGCCATTTTAAGATTTGGATATTTTTTTTTTTTTGCATAAAGATGCATCATAAATGTTAAGCGTTTTTTTTTGTGACAAGACAAATGGTTGTTCATATAGATTTGGATATATTTAGTTTAAGATCTCTACAAGTAGATGGGTCAAAAAGGAGGCTGAATAAAAAGTGTACAGGGCCCAGGATAGAAATGTGAATGAAATATAAATAGAAATTTAAATTTGGAATTAATTTTTTTAATGCACAAAAAGTGGTTGCAGTCAAGGTGATTTTGACTCTAGTAACATAAAGGGGCAGAATTTTCCAATAGTGCCTTTAAGGCTATAAATATTTTTAATTTTATACTGGTTTATTTACAAAGTTTCAGTACACTGTTTTTCATACTGGATCTTTCCCATTTCCTTCACTCCCCCCCATCAAATTTTGTGACCCATCCTCACCCCTCTGCTTTCATCCTTCCCCTGCTTTGGATCCTCATCCTCGTTCTACAATGGTTTACACAGTATTTGTCCTTATGGAACTGAGTTAGTTCACTCAGAATAATGCTCTCCAGTTCCTCCCTCCCTCCCAAGTTAGGTACTAATTTACAAAATCATTGCTCCTGAGTGCTACATAGTATTCCATTGTGTGAATGTACCATAATTTCTTAATTCATTCGATTGTGATTGGACATCTGGGCTGTTTCCATGTTCTTATGATGGTGAATAATTCTACTGTGAACATTGGTGTTTGTTCCTCAGTTCTTATTTTTTTCAGAGAATATTCCAAGTAGTGGAACAGCTGGGTCATATGAAATTTCTATGTTCAGCTCTTTGAGGAAGTGCCAGACTGTCTTCCAGAGTGGTTGTACCATTGCATAATCCCACCAACAATATCTATCTTGCCACATCCTCTCCAGGATTTATTACTTGCAGTCCTGTTAAATTTTGCCACTGCTACTGGGGTGATCTGGTTTTGTTTCGCATCTCTTTCATTGCCAGTGATTTTTGGACATCTCTTCACATTCCTGTTGGCCATTTGAATATCTTTCACTGTGAAAATTCTTTCCATGTCTTTTGCCCATTTTGTAATTGGGCTGTCAGTCTTTTTCTTGTGGAGGCCCAGGAGTACTTTGTTAACGTTTTTTATGAGATACATGTCTGAGATGGTATTGACAAATGTTTGCTCCCAGTTGGTAGGTTTTTTCACCCTGTTGAAAAAAAGTTTTTTTATCAATGCAGGGATTTAATCTTTACAAGGTCCCATTCATCAATTATCCTCTTCAGACTGTGCATTTCTGGTTGTATATGGCAGTCTATTTATATGGTTGTTGTTGTTGCTGTTATGTGCCGTCAAGTCACTTGCGACTCATAGCCACCCTATGTACAACAGCTCAAAACTCTGCTCTGTCCTGTGCCAATCTCATTGCCTCCAACAAACTCATCCCGATTTCCCCAGTCACCGAATCAATCCACCTCCCAGAGGGCCTTCGCCTCCTGCACCTGCCCTCCACCCTCCCAAGCATGATGTCCCTCTCCAAGGAATGGTCTCTCCTTACAACATGACAAAAGTATGTCAGACGAAGCCTTAGAATCCTTGCCTCCAAGGAGTAGCCTGGTTTAACCCTGTCCAGGATGAATCTGTTTGTTTTCTTAGCAGTCCATGGTATCCTCGGCATTCTTCTCCAACACCAAAGCTCAAAAGCATCAATTCTCCTTCTATC
>NW_006399878.1:5668992-5673088 GCF_000299155.1 Elephantulus edwardii | reverse complement strand
ATGTGCTTGCGACGAATAAGTCATTGTGCAAAATTCAGTCATTCTCTCTCCAGCTCCATTTGGCCTTCTAAGCTTGATCCCAGTTTGTCTCTTATGAAATTTAAAGTTTATGGCTCTACTCCTAGGTATGTGATCTACCTTGAGTTGATATTTGTGTGTGATGTGAAGTGTGGATCCTGTTTCAGCTTTCTGCAGATAGTAGTCTAGTTGTGCCAGCACCATTTGTTATGTTTTATTTCCTTGTCATATATCAGTTGACCATAGACAGCTAGGCCTATTTCTAGGTCCTCAATTCTGTTTCGTTGGTCTGTGTGTCTGTAATTGTACTAGTACTGTGCTTTTTTTTTTTTTTTTACTATCGCTGTGTAGTAGGTTTTGTGCTATACCTCCAACCTCAGTTTTGTTTCTCAGAGCTATTTTGCTTATTTTAGTTCTCTTACTTCTCCAAATAAACTCGACAGTTTCCCTTTCAACTTCCTTGAACAATGAATTAGGTATCTGGAAATGAATTGTGTTTAACATATAGATTGCTCTTGGTAGGATTGTCAGTTTTACAATATTGAGCCTTCCTATCCATGAACAGGGCACATTTTTCCATTTCTTTGGGTCTTTTATTGTGTCTTTCAGAAATATTCTGTAGTTTTCTTTGTATAGGTTTTTTGTATCTCTAGTTGTGTTCATTCCCAAGTATCTCAATTTGTTGTTAATTAAATCTTAATGGAAGAGTCTGGTGGATTCAACTGCCAAGTTTTTGTTTAGTGTTCAGTGCATTACCAATGTGCCATTAGTGCTTCCCACTCCCCTCCACCGCAATATTAGATTGCATATATATCCACGAATCTGTATTGATTTCCAAAGAGAAATGAAGCAAAAAGTAACAAAAACTGACTCCTAAAAAAAAGTCCAAACTAAAAGATAAAAGCAATGAGACAGAATAAAAAACAAAGAGTGATATAGAAAGAAAACCATGGGAATATAATATCTGGAACTCATGGAAAAGGACCAATTAAACATGTCATGTGCTAATCCTCTTCCAACTAAATGGAGAATTTGCCACTGAATTTATAGGTTGGAGTACAGTAGCTTACTTCAAGTAAAGGGGACAAATATTGTCTGAACTAATTTTGAGGAAAGCCAGAAGGAAAGAAATTATAGACAATACATATTCCTAACCATTTAGAATGTTGTTGATGTTGTTGCACTTAACAACAACAACAACAATAAAATAGAGAGAACTCAGTTTGCCTAGTGGACAGAAAGGGATGCTGCCAAGCCAAAATGGGTGATTTTAATCTATGGCACTCAGGCCTGGTTTTAATTGTTTTGGACAAACATTCTTCTAGGTCATATAGCACTGGTCTGTCCATTTACTCTACAGAGGTAATTCGCGGTTGTTGTTATGCTGAACACTGTGACACTGATGGGTCAAATGTGATAAGGGCTACCAATGGTGGACAGTGTTTGGTGGAGCTCCCCAGTTGAAACAAGCTTGGAAGCAGGAGTGGCATCCACTTCTGAAATAGCTTGCCTTCGGAAACTCTGTGAACATGAAAAAAGGATGAAAGTTATACAAGCGTTCAGGTCTTTTGTTCATAGGGTTACTATGAGTTGCATATGACTCTATGATACTTAAGAACAACAACAACAACAACAACCACCATTTAGAATAGTTTCCTTCTATAGGTGACAAAAATATCATGTTAACGGATTGAAAAGAACAATAGAGAAGAAAATGAATTTTTGCAAGAAACATGAACGAATTACTGGAGCCATGTGCCTGGACAAATGAGAGGGCAGAAGGCTGAGTGCACATGTGGATGGGTTGAGTGCCTTAGCCAGGAGAGAGGGAGAGAAAGATTGTGCATATGACAAGGAGGACAGAGCACATGAACACAGAAAGTGATGAAGCTTCTGAGCCAGATAGGATACAAGTTATCAGCAAAGGGTAAAAGGATAAGACTGTTGGTGTTTTGGAGAGAAAAAGTGTGAAAGAATTATTTAGGAGTGGAAGTGTGAACAGGCTTGGGAGGTTGTCTTGAAGCATTGCTTAGTGTATTTGAATTAATTATGGTAAGTAAATGACTTGAACAAACAACTGAAATATTAGAGACTTAGTAAGTAAAAGTAAAGGCATCTCCCACTTCTTCTCTATATAGCTATGTTTCAGCAAAATTTAGACAGGGACTTGAGTGTAGAAGGCGTGGAGCTGACAGCAAGCTCTGCTCTCCAGTCTAATGCCTCCAGTCATGTTCCCTACTTTGTTTCCTACTCATGTTTCCTACTCTGTTCCCTCAAGTTCAATCTTTCCACTGGAATTTCTGAATACACCAAATAGAAAAAGAGAAAAGATATACTTAGTGTCACAGAAGCAGTTTTGGAGTGAGAACAGGAAATAATGTATATTCTAGATGTAGTGCAACTAACTCAAATGTTTCTCTGGGGATACAAATTCACCAGTGGCTCTAGAAAAGAAAGATAGACAATCTTGTTCCATGCTGTTTACAGTCTTGGAAACTCATAGGATCAGAGATGAGTTGGTTCCTACATGGTGGCAATGAGCTTGGCTTGGCAACCAGGTTCTACTGCTCAGATACCAGACTCAGAGCTTCAAACTATAAAAGAGAGAGAAAATGTAGCCAAGCTGTGTGGCCAAGAAGGAAAGGGAGCTGCATCTAGTGAACTCAAAGAAGATTCTGTTTTAGATAGGAAATTAGAGTGGTGCCAGACAGCATGGCTCCAAGCTTCTCCCCAGGCACACTCAGCATGGTGGGCAATTGGAAGAAGCTCTGGGATGGATTTGACCAGCACTGGGATATACAGAGTAAGTACCAAGAGGCACATGAGAGGCAACTGAATGAATACAGTGATTGACCTTCCTATTTAAGTTGAGAAAATAAGCCACATGAGTTTGGGAGGGAGGGTAAAGAAAACGAACAGGGTCAGTGTCCATGGACTTATCTTTAAGCCATGTTGCTCTTTGATAATATAGTAAAGGTTAAAAGAAATGTCTGGAATGAATTATCTTTTCAGATTTCATTGAAGGCTGTCACAATTTGTGTGAGAAGCAAAAGTCTGCAGAAAATGGCAGAGCCAGTTCTTCACTTACTGATTTCTGTGAGATTAAAAAAGGAAAAGAAAAAAAAATTAATAAGTATTTGAAGAACAGAGCATTTTATGTTCCCTTTGATGGTGATCCATTAAAATATTTTGCCCATGGTTTCTCATTGACTTAATTTGCATTCCTTTTATTCTCCTAAGAAATAGGACACAGGATGCAAGACAACTTTTATTGGTTTTCTTGTCAAGGTTTTGGGGACATCTAACTTAGATGAGAAGTTTTAATTGTATTGTCAGCAGGCATTAAAGTGCATCTTAAGTTGAAATGTATTTGCTGCCATGAATATTAAGCTTATAAAGAAATAAGTACTCCATGTAAAATTATCTGATTTTCTTCAGCTAGAGAACCGTAGACTAAAATAGGTGAAAAAAAAATTCACAAAACAATCACCATTTAGAGGCAGTCATGTAAAGGAAAACATTCAGATAACTTTTTAATATGCGTTTTAGTATGTTAGTAGAATCAAAATACGAAAGAATTCAGAGAATACATACATATTGACAAAACTAGTGGCACAAATTTTAAAATTAGACTTTAAAAATTCTAATCTTGCTAGGAGGGGCAGGTCCTTGGAGAGGGACATCATGCTTGGGAGGGTGGAGGGACAGCGCAGAAGGGGAAGACCCACTATGAGGTGGATTGATTCAGTGATTGAAGTAATTGGCATGGGTGTGTCAGAGACTGTGCGATTGGCAAGGATAGAGCACGGTTTAGGGCTGTTGTACATAGGGTCGCTATGAGTCGCAAGCGACTCGATGGCACATAACAACAACAATATATTTATGTACCTGTTTATGAATGAAGTTTTTGTTGTTGTTGTTAAGTGCTGTCGATTCACAGAAGACTCATAGCGACCCTATGAATGAAAGTCCTGGACACTTCCTGTGTAACTTTAGTCCTCTCTCCAGGTTCATAGGATTTCCAGAGGCAAGCTATTATGGAAGTGGATGCCACTCCTGCTTCCAAGCTTGTTTTAAT
>NW_006399878.1:5655866-5661472 GCF_000299155.1 Elephantulus edwardii | reverse complement strand
ACTAAGGTGTGCCTTATCCAGGCCATGTTCATCCTAGAAAGGGTGAAACCAGGCTGCTCCTTTGAAGCAAGGATTTTGAGGCTTTCTTTGACATATTTTGGGCATGTTGCAAGGAGAGATCAGTCCTTGGAGAGGAAAATCATGCTTGGAAGTGTGGAGGGACAGCACTGGAGAGAAAGACCTTGGATGAGATGGACTGACTCAGTGTCTGAGGTAACAAGGGTAGGTGTGCCAGAGACAATAAGCTTAACACAGGAGAGAGCAAGGTTTAGAGCAGTTGTATGTAGAGTCACTATGTGTTGCAAATGACTCAATGACACATAACAACAGCATAACAATCATATGATTAAGGACCAATGATAAGGAAGGAAGAAGTCTATGGTGCATTGAAGTCATTGACAAAGAAAAAAAAAAGGCCCAGGTATTGATGGGATACCATTTGACATATTTAAAATAACAGATGCAAACCCAGATGTGCTCACCAAGCTATGCGAGGAAGTTGATCCAATAAAATGTGGAAATTATCTAATATTATTAACAATATCACATGTAAGCAGAATACTTCTGGATATTATTCTAAGATGTCTAGAATAGTATATCAACAGGGAACTGCTAGAAGTGCAAGTTGGATTCAGAAGGTCATGACACCATGGCACCAGAGATATCACTGCTGATGTCAAATAGATCCTGGCTGAAAGCAAAGAATACCAGAAGAATGTCTATTTTTCTTTATTGCCTATGTAAAGTCAATTGATTGTGCAGCTCATAACAAATTATGGCTAACATAGAGAAGAACATGAATCCCAGAACATTTGCTTGTGGCCATGTGAAACCTATAGACCAAGAGGCTGCTGTGAGAACAGAATAAGAAAACAGTGCATGATTGAGAAATTCTCACTATTAATCTTAGAGGCAACATCATGATAGGTAGAGAAAAGAGTGAAACTGTCAACAACTTTATCAGGAGATATATTGCTAGGAAAGTCGGTAGTCAGAATCATCTCCAAATTATTGAGGAGCAGTGATGTTAGTTTGAGGACTGAGGTATGCCTTTTTCAGGCCAGGATGTTCTCAATCACTTGCGGTCCTGCTGAGAGATAAACAATGAACAAGATGACATAAGAAGAATTGACGACTTTGAACTGTGGTGTCAGAGAAGAAAGTAGGAAATCCCATTTACTACCAAAAGAACAAACAGGTATGTCTTGAAGAAAGTGCAGCCAGAGAGCTCTTTGGAAGGAAAGATAATAAAGCTTCACTTCATATACTCAGGGTTGCTAGTAGATGGTATTGACTGCACAGGGACATTATGCTCAGGAAGGGAGAGAGATTTTTAAAAAAGGAAGCCCAACCAGGTGGATTGACAGAAAGACTGTCACAATGAGTTCAAGTGTGTCAAGAATTGTGAGGATGGCACAGGATAGGACAGGGCTCAGATCTGTTGTTCATAGGGTTCCATGGATCATATTCTACTTAGTGGCATCTAACAACAAGATTCAATCTGCGTGCGGAACAAACTATATTAGAAACTGGACTCTATGAAGTAAAATGCTGCATTAGATTTGGAGGAAGACTCATCAATAACCTTTGGTATGCAAATGACAAAACCTTGCATGCTGAAAGTGAGGAGGCCTTGAAGCACTTGGCTGCAGAAGATCAAAGACTGCAGCTTTCAATATGGATTACATCTCAACGTTAAGAAAACAAAAATTCTCACCAATGGACAAATACACAACCACCTGATAGGTGGAGAAAGGACTGATTTGTCAATGATTTCATCTTACCTTTATCCACAACTGACATATCAGCAGTCTGGATATCAGGAGATTTGTTGCACTGGGAAAGTCTGCAGTATTGAAGAATAGTGATGCTAATTTTAAGGTTAACTAAGGTGCACCTGATTCAGGCCATGGTCTTTTCAATCACTTGTTATGCTGTTGAAAGCTGGATAATGAATAAGGATGAAAGAAGAAGAATTGATGCCTTTCAAGTGTGGTGTTGGAGAAGAATACTGGATATCCCATGGACTGTCAAAAGAACAACCAGATTTGTCTTGGGGAAGGTGCCACCAGAGCACTCCTTAGAAGCAATGATGGCAAAGCTTCATCTTGTATGTTTTGGACATGTTGCCAGCAGAAGTTATTACTTGGAAAAGGACTTGGGAAGGTGGAGGGATAGCTAAAGAGAGGAAGATCTTCAACCAGGTGAACTGACACGATAGACTGCAGCAATGCACTCAAAGGTGTCAGAGCTGATAAGGATGACAAGAAATAGGAGAGGATTCAAATCTGTTGTTCATAGGGTCACAATGAGTGACCTACTTGACGGCACCTAAGAACATAATTGATTGATGTAGTTAGTTAATTAGTTACGATGTTTGGTCAAAATTCCTTATTTATGTCACCTTTCCTTTCTGATTTTTTTTTTAAATAGACCCCAAGTTACTTTTCCCAAAGTGCCAATGGTAGACTAAAAAGGCTAAATATATTAAACATTTATATCACCGAAGTACAAAAGGAGCTGTTATGGTCTAGTGGCAAGGACTTGTCCTGGCAACCCAAAAGCAGGTGGTCTGAATCCACCAACTGTTCTGTGGGAGAAAGATGGGCAATCTCCTCCCGTGTGATTTACTACCTCTGTAAGCCCACTGGAGGATCACCTATTGGCCAGCTCATGACTTGATCATACACAGTGACAGCAGAAATGAAAGCTCAGTAGAATATTAATAAATGAAGGGAATACATAAATTCTAGCAGAGGAAACATTTGGTCAGGTAGCTGTCCTCCAAATTTCTTGGCACAACCTGGTGAGCAGATCCAGGGCTGCACCTGCTTGTTGAAATATATCAATTGATATTCTAGTAATTACTGTAGCCTTCCCCCCTCCCCAATTCCTTTAGAGCAGCTTGAACTTCCTCTTACATTGTATGTTGTTTCATGAAACTCTTCTGTGTCAGTCAGGTGTTTTTCTTTTTGTTTTGTACAGTAACTCTGTGCATTCTATCTTCTTTTGATGCTTCCTGAATCATTAAATACTCTGACCTTTAAGTATTGCAACTTGAGGCTTGAATTTGTTCTTTAGTACCTTCAGCTTGAGAAATGTTGAGCAAGTTCATTCTTATTTATTTTCTAATTCCACCTCCTTGCACATTTCATTATATTATTTTGCTTTGTCTATCCGAGCTCCCTTTGAAATCTTTGGTGTAGCTCTTTAACTTCCTGATATCTTCCCTTTGCTTTGGCTTCTCAGTGTTCTAGTACAAGTTGTATTTAAAGTTCAAATCAACAGCCACATATGTTGTTGTGGTCACCATGTGCTGTCAAGTTAAGTATGACTCATAGTGACCTTATTAACCAGAAATCTGCCCTATTCTGCACCATCTCCTGGATATCTGATATTATTGAGCCAATTTATATTGTTGCAGATCATCTTACCTTTCTCTGTCTTTGTGTCTTTCCTAGAAGCCACATACAGGCGAACTTTAAGCAGGGGAATAACACCAGAAGAACAATTAGAACTGGGACAGAGATCTGTCAGTACTTTCTGCAGCATAATCTACTTCCAGGGCAAATACTAGACAGAATAGTGCCTGTCCAATATTTTCTAACAAATATCATTCTGTCATTCCATCTATCATTTGCTTACTCTTTGAGCAATAAATTAAAATCTCTGATTTATATAAATTACGTCTCAATATATTACTTGTAATTAGAATCACTAAACTTTCTGAGTGATATTTAATAAGTTGTATGAAAAGCTTCAATTTTGTAAATTTAAGTAGTAGAATGATAGAATAGGAAAAGAAGCATTGTTTCAAGGAGAATTTTAGAATAAGCAACCTTATAGAACACTTACGTTGGAAGAAATGCTCTTTAAATGCCAACTTTGCAGGTAAGTGGGAAGTCACAAGACAAATCTCATTGCCTTTTCCAATGAAGCTGTCAGAAGAAGGAAGAGGTACTATGTATAATGCATCCAAGTTTCAGAGAGTCAATTTACCTAATGTATTTGGCTAGTTTTCAACATGAGATGGCACAGGTAGGGTAAATGACTCTATTCCCTCAGGTAGCAATCATTTTGGAAAGTGTAACTGGCAAGGAAATCTCTAAGAAATTCCATCAGACTGTGTGTCTTTAGTCACGTCTTGATTACTGAATCTGCTTTCTAATTTATTTCAACATATATATAAAGTGAAGGTGATTTTAGAATATACATTTTAAGAGAAAAAAATAAGTTCGTTTTCTTTGATTTCGGTTGTCGATTCCACAGAAAAAACTGGGAATATATACATACTAAATAAATAATGAAAAAGTAGGGCCTTTATTTCTTAGTGCTGTTGTAACAAGCTGATATCTTAAAAACCCAGAAATTTATTTTCTCACAGTTTGCGTTTGCCATTAGGGACTGTTCAGTTAGTTCCAAATCATAATAACCCACTACACAACAGACTGAAACTCTACCTGATCCTGTATCATTCTCACCATTCCTGCTGTGTGCCCATAATCAATTGATTGCAGTCATTGTGTCAAGCTATTTCATTGAAGGTCTTCCTCTCCTTCACTGACACTCTATTTTTCCAAGCATGATATTATTTTTGAGGGACTAGCAATCCCAATAACATGCCCAAAATATGTGAGACAAAGTTCTACCATCCTAGGCCCCAGAAAAAGCACTCTGACTATATTTCTTCTGAAACAGATTTGTTTGTTCTTTTGGCAATCCATGATATATTCACTATTTCTCAATGCTACCATAATTTAAAGACATCAATTATTCTTTTGTATTCTTTATTCATTGTCTAAATTTTACATGCATATGAAGCAACCAAAAAAACAAAACATAGTTTGGGTCACCTACATCTTAGATTCTAATCTGGCATACTTGTTTGCTCTTTAGATAACATGTTTAGTAAGATAGAGGTCCAAATTAGGGTATTGGCTCAAAAAAAGGATTTTCTGTCTACTCTAGCAGGAAGTCTTTGTTCCAGCTTCCCTAGGTTCTTCTTAGTGGTTCTTAGAGCTCTTATGTAATTTATATTTATCTCTAACTTGTGTTTACTTGCTTCTGTGGTTAACCTGCTCTCTTTATAGCTCTGAAATACTTGTTTTTAAAACATACCTTACACTGATACGTTGATGGAGTCAGAACTGACTCAAAGCTGGCCCATCTGTTATATTTCAGCAACAGTAAATAGGAAGAGACTCCCTATTTTTCTCCCTCTTTGAGTTGACAATGCAATTCCTTACCACTAAATCACCAGGACTGTAAGCTGATATGGCCTCACTAGCCTAAAATGGAATACCATCCAAAGAAACAGGAATTAGAATTTGCAGACCATATTTTGAGAGGGATATAATTCAATCCATAGTTGTTGTTGTTGTTATGTGCTGTCAAGTCACTTGCAACTCATAGCGACCCTACCTACGCACAAGAGCCAACTTCATTGTTTCTGACACACCTATTCCCACTACTCCAATCACTGAATAGATCCATCTCATCAAGGGTCTTCCTCTTCTATACTGTCCCTCCACTCTCCCAAACATGATGTCCCTCTCCAAGGATTGGTCCCTCCTTGCAACATGCCCAAAGTATGTCAGATGAAGCTT
>NW_006399878.1:5652094-5655766 GCF_000299155.1 Elephantulus edwardii | reverse complement strand
AGAGGCAAGCTATTATGGAAGTGGATGCCACTCCTGCTTCCAAGCTTGTTTTAATCGGGGAGCTCCACCACTGTCCACCATGGGTAACCATTATGGCATTTGACTTATCAGTGTCACAGTGTTCGGCTTCACAGCAACCACGAGTTACCTCTGTACAGCAAGTGGACATACCAGGGTTAAACGACCTAGAAGAATATTTCACCAAAAACAATTAAAGGCAGGCCCGAAGGCCATGGAGAAGAGTCATCCACCTTTGGCTTGGGAGCATGGCTTTCTGTCCGCAAGGCCCACTGCTCTCTCTTTCTATGCTGTTGTTGTTGGTGGTGTTGTTAAGTGCCGTTGGGTCGCAGGTGACTCATTAGCAACCCTATGAACGGAAGTAGTATCAGTGATAACAGTGAGTTAATTTGTTGACTGCTGTAGAAACAGCCGTAACTGCAACCAGTTAGGTCACAGAATTCACCAGTCTAAACTAATTTCTCACTGAGACAATATGTGCACACTAGCCTAGCTGTAACTTAGTGGCTGCCATTAGTTCTATGAAAGGGGGTGGGTTAGTGACAGAAGGGGAAAGTGTGTGTTCAAGTCATTCCCACTGTAGAGAACAGCAGACACCTATTTGCTGTAGCAGTATGCTGTCGTTGTAGTGTCTGTTAAGTCAACTACCATGTATAGTGACCCTATTAACAACAGATCTGAACTTTGCCCTATCCTGTGTTATCACCACAATCTCTACTATGCTTCAGCCCATTGTTATAGTCACTGTGTTAATCCATCTCCTTGAAGGCCCTTTTTCCTTCATTAACCTTCCACCTTTCCCACCAAGATGTCTTTTTCAAGGATTGTTGTTGTTTTTAGGTGCTCTCGAGTTGAGTATGACTTGTAGTGACCCTAAGAATAAAAGATCTGAACCCTGTTCTATCCTGAGCCATCCTCACACTTCCTGACAAACAAGATCCCTTTGTGGTAGTCATTGTGTCAATCTACCTGTTTGAGGGTCCTTTCCTTTGCTGACCCTCCCCCCTTTCTCAGCATCATGTTCTTCTCCAAGAAGTAGCCCCTCTTAGCGATATGGACAAAGCAAGTGGGGTGAAGTCTTATCATTCTTGCCTCCAAAGAGCACTCTGGCTGCACCTTCTTCAAGATGTTTCTGGGTTTTTTTGGTCTTCCATGGGATGTTCTCCAACACCACAGTTCAAAGGCTTCAGTTCTTCTTCTGTCATCCTTATTAAATGCAAAGCAAGCTATTGTAAAGACTATGGCCTGAAACAGATGCACCTTAATCCTCAAACTGACATAAAATTTAAGGATTGACTCCTCTTGAAAACAAGTCCGAAGTATTTGAGATGAAGTTTAACCATTTTTGCTTCAAAAGAGTACCCTGGTTGTATTTGCTCCAGGACAGATTTGTTTGGTTTTTTTGACTGTCTACTAATTAGTCTTCACTAGTCCCATAGTTTATTATATATATATATATATCACAAACACCATAATTCAAAAACAATGATTGTTTTCAGTCATCCTTATTCATTAACCAACTTTCAGATGCATACAAAGCAACTGAAAATTCTGTGGCTTGGGTCAGATGCATCTTCATCTTTAAACTGGCATTTTTGTTCTTTAAATAGTACCTTGACAGCAGAATCTCCCAATGCGACCATCTTTTGATTTCTTGACTGCTGCTACCCTGAGTATTGATTGTGAATCCAAGTGAAATAAAATCCTTGACAATGTCAATCTTTTCTGCATCTATCATTGATGTTGCTTACTAGTCCAGTAGTGCAGGTTTTTATTTTTTCTGATGTTGAGCTGTAACCCATATTGAAGGCTGTAGTCTTTGATCTTCTTTAGTAAGTGCTTTAAGTCTCCTTCATATGTTAGTGTATTTTAAACATTTTATGACTTGTTTCATTGATTCTAATATATCATGAGGTATAAGAAATAGTACTTTTCTGCATAATGCTGAGAAAGAAAAACATACTGGTATAAATCCAAAACAAATTTATTCATGTCACTGATAATTTACATTTTATACTTGCTGAAAGAATGTGCTTATATTTAGACATTGTGTGTTCAACCAAAGGAAAATGTAGTAGAACTAGATTGGTTAAGATATTCTTTTTTTTAAATTATACTAGTTTATTTACAAAATTGAATACATTGTTTTCCAAAACAGATTCTTCCGATTTTCCTCACCACCCCCCCCATCAAATTGTACAACTTCATGATTAATCACCCCTGCCCCTGCACATCTTCATTCCTCTGCTTCCACCCCTTCTCCTTGGATCCTTACACTCATTCTACAAGAATTATTTTATACAGTATTTGTCCTTGTGGGACTGAGTGAGTTCACTCAGCATAACGCTCTCCTGTCCTTCCCAAGTTAGGTAATAATTTATAAATAATTCTAAAAATAAAGAAATAATTTATAAAATCATTGCTCCGCATGCTGCATAGTACTCCACTGTGTGACTGTACCATAATTTCTCAATCCATTCATTTGCAGTTGGACATCTGGGGTGTTTCTATGTTCTTGTGATGGTGAACAAGCTGCTATGAATATTGGTGTACAAGTCTCAAAAAAAAAAAAAAGAAAAAGAAAAAAAGCTTGTGACTCTCCAGGTAAAAGTTAAAACGTTAGGATATTGACCAAAAAGTTGACCATTCAAACTCATTAGCAACTCTAGGTGACAGAAATATATCAATCTGCTTCTATAAATATTTCAGTCTTAGAAATTCTTTTGGGAAGTTCTGTTCTATAATATAGAATCACAATGAGTCAAAATTGACTCAACTAACAGTGAGTTTATTTTTAAAAAGAACTTGATTCATATTTTTAAATCATTCAAAACCTATTGGTGACCTAACATTAAAGAACTCCACTGTCAACCCAATGACACTGTTTGAATCCACCAACTGCTGCTGTGTAAAAGAAACATGGGCAATCTCCCCCTTTGAAAACCTGCTGGAGGGTCAGCTATGAACATTTCCAGTTTGATGGCACATCAAACAACAACATTGATATAAAGGATTATATTGATCTTAATCATGAAATTAAGAAGGAAGAAACTGAAAATATCAACTGTCAAATCAAATTCAGTTTATGGTGGCCCCGTGCATATCAAAGCAGAACTGTGCTGCTTATTAGAGTTTTCAATGACTAACTTGCCCTCCTCCCACTTTTGAAAATGATTTTTAAAGATTATCTTTTTCTTTTTGAATATTTTTTAAAATGAAATCTTACAGGACATATTTGAACTAAAGTTTACAGATCATATTGGTTTTTCATTCAATCACAAAAATTTTTAACATGAATGACTATGTAGTCTACAACACGATAGCACCTAACAACAATAACAACGACAGCATAAAGAGAGCTACATTGGTCTAGTGGACAGAAAATTATGTTACCAAACCCAAGGTGGGTGATGTTAATCTGCAGCCCTCAGGCCTGGTTAAAATTGTTTTTTTTTGTCACACATTCTTCTACACTGGTCTGTGCACTGCTGTACAGAGGTAGCTCAAGGTTGCTATGATGTTAAACACTGTGACACTGATGTGCCAAATATGATAATAGTAACCCATGGTGGACAGTGTTTGGTGGAGCTTCCCGATTAAAACGTGCTTGGAAGCAGGAGTGACATCCACTTGCGAAATGGCTTGCCTCTGGAA
>NW_006399878.1:5640910-5647199 GCF_000299155.1 Elephantulus edwardii | reverse complement strand
TTCTGTATACAGATTGAAAAGGTATGGAGACAGAATACATCCCTGGTGGACACCCTTCCCAATTTTGAACCATGTAGTGTCTCTTTGCTCTGTTCTGACGACTGCTTCTTGGTCCAAGTATAGGTTTTGCATAAACACAATCAAATGTTCTGAGATTCCCGTTCTTCTCTGAGTCAGCCACAGCTTGTTGTGATTTACAGTCAAAAGCCTTTTCATAGGCAATGAAGCACAGATAGACATTCCTCTGGTATTCTCTGATTTCTGTCAAGATCCATCTAACATTAGCTATAATATCCCTAGTACCACAGCCTCTTCTAAACCTAGCCTGCACATCTGGCAGTTCTCTGTTGACATGTTGCTTCAGTCTTTTTTGGATAATTTTCAGCAGAATCTTGCTTGCATGTGATATTAATGATATTGTTGGATAATTTCCACAGTAGGTAACAAAATATTTAATTGGCTCTCTTGAGAATAAATGTCTAATTTATGCCGTAGAATTATTGATGATTATAGCAGAAAGAATTAAAATAAATTGTATACTGTGGATTTATACTTTCAAGCTGAAACTGACTCAAAGTTAATTGTTTTTCCAACGGGTTTTCAGAGGCAGTAAATAGCATGGAAGGAGAGTATTCCATCTTTCTCCCAAGGAGCAGCTGGTAGACTTGAACTGCATGCTTTTGTGTTGGCACTGCAGCTCCATATCACTAGGCCAGCAGAAGGAAATAGTATGAGACAAGAAACATTATCAAAGCACCCTGGCACACTAATGAGTACTAGATGAGCCAACTCTCCTTGCCAATTGATTTGTGAATTGTGCTGACCTAATTCAGTGGTAATTTTCACAAAACAAATCAATTTGGTTATTAAAAGTGTTTTAGATTAAAAAAAAACCCACCTCCATTTGTATGTCTAATTCCTAAAACAAAATACTCTCATACTCATATCTCAGTGTTTACAATAAAGTGCTAATAGCTGCATCTTTTCATAAATAGCATATAATTCAGTGTCATCCAAATCCAAATGATGTGATGTGATATGATACAATCACAGACCAAAACTGTGCTTACAACAGAATTAGAGATTAATGTACTTTGAATATGTTATAAGGAGGGCTAGTCCCTGGAGAAATATATCAAGCTTGGTAAAGTAGAAAGCAAAAGAGGTAAACTCTCAAAGAGCTGAAATGGTAAAATGACTTTAACATTGAGTTCCAGCACAGGAGTGATTATAAGGATGCAACAGAAATGGGCAGTGCTACATTCTGTTTCATTTACGTCATGTTAATTTGGAAGGGACTCCTACAGCACCTAACAACAACAATATCAGTTCCAGATCTCTAACGTTACACGTGCCAGGGAAAAAGTAAATATCGATTCTTGTGAACTTCATAGGTCATTCTCTTATTGTTTTGTTGGAATATGAAGGCCAGAAAGTGAAATTACTGATTAATAACTCGAAGCTTGCTATTGTAAGAAAGATTTTGTTGCTGTTATATACTGTAGAGTTGGAACTGACCCAACTGTAATTCCCATGAAATCTTATCATTCTCTAAAAGGAAATGTCATTAACTGAAGACCTTTGCTGTTGATAAAAGCACCTATGTTATTTCTTCCATTTAAAATCTTGTCGGGCTTTTTCTGTTCGTTATTTGGAAGCAAGGAAACCTATGAAACACCCATCAGTATTTAGATTTGTCATGGTATTTGTTGACTGCCCCATACATAAGTTCATTCTCTTCAGTGCTCTCAGTACTTTCGTTACAGGACAATCAGAGAACTAAGATATCAGTACCGGAAATGTGGAAATGTACATTACTCACTGTTGTTGTTGTTGTTGTTAAGTGCCATCGAGTCGCGGGAGACTCATAGGGACCCTATGAAGGAGAGTCCTCGATGCTTGGGTGCTTTTCTTCCTCTCTCCAGGTTCATAGGGTTTCGCGAGGCAAGCTATTATGGAAGTGGATGCCACTCCTCCTTCCAAGCTTGTTTTAATAGGGGAGCTCCACCCCACTCTCTGTCCGCACTGGGTAGCCAATCATTAACGCATTTGACACATCAGTGTCACAGTGTTCAGCCTCACAGCAACCACAAGTGACTGCGGTACAGCAACTTGTACACCAGTGCTATACAACCTAGAGAATGTGTGAACAAAAACAATGAATGACAGGCCCGAGGGCCGCGGATTAAAAGTCACCCACCTGGTAGCATCGCTTTCTGTCCACTGGGCCAGCTGATCTCTCTGTCGAAGTTGATATTATTGTTGTTAAGTGCAGTGGAGTCGCAGGAGACTCATAGCGACCCTATGAAGGAGAGTCCTCGACACTTGGGTGCATTTCATCCTTTCTCCAGGTTCATAGGGTTTCCGGAGGCAAGCTATTATGGAAGTGGATGCCACTCCTCCTTCCAAGCTTGTTTTAATCGGAGAGCTCCACCCCACTCTCATTACTCACTACACAAACATAAAATGAATCAATTAGAACCAACTGAGATCTGACCCTTGTCACATTTTCAGGGGCAATAAATCGCATGAGAGGAGACTGCCCATCCTTTTCTCTTGGAGAAGCTAGTGGATTTGAAACATGTCTCATTGGAATTGCAGCACAGCTTCTTACCATTAGGCCACAGAAATTTAGTTCATAGCTATTTTTATGCATTTGGATTTATGTATGCTTAATGCAATGATTTTTACACATGGTTAGAGCTTAGTGAACATTGACTAATTACTGATAAGACATTATGAAATTATCAAACAATATCACTGATATCACATGCAAGCAAGATTCTGCTGAAGATTACCCAAAAAAAGACTGGACTAGCACACAATAGAGAACTGCCAAGTGTGGGCTGGGTTTAGAAAAATCTGTGGTACTAGGAATATTATAGCTAATGTTAGAAGGATCTTGGCTAAAAGCAGCGCGTATGGGAGGAATGTCTGTCTGTGTTTCATTGACTATACAAAGGCATTTGACTGTGTGGATCACAACAAACTGTGGCTAGCTCTGAGAAGAATGGGAATCCCAGAACAATTGATTGTGTTTATGCAAAATCTGTAGTTGTACCAGGAAGTAGTTGTCAGAACAGAGCAAGGAAACACTACATGTTTCAAAATTAGGAAGAGTGTATGCCAGAGATGTATCCTATCTTCATACCTTTTTAATCTACATGCAGAACAGATTATGTGGGAGGCTGGGCTTTATGAGGAGAACTGTGGCATCAGGATTGAAGGAAGACTTAACAATCTCAATACTACAGCAATAATCAACAATTATACAGATGATACAACCCTGCTTACTGAAACTGAGGAGAACCTGAAGCGCTTATTGCAGAAGCTCAAGTTTCCAGAGGCAAGACATTTCAGAAATGGATGCCACTCCTGCTAGAATAACATATTTTTAGTTTAAGTATGACCAATTATCATAATCAATAATTTTTGTAATTACAGTATATATTAAGGAGTTCTTATGATGTGGTGTATTATAAGTTATGCTGCTAAATGAGCAGTCTCTGGTGGTAATGATTGAAAGGTGGTAACCTCGAAACCTGATGGAGGGTTGCTGTAAGTCAGAACTGATTCAATGGCAGTGAGTTTGGTTTTTGATCAGCATATATATTCTTCTCTTTTTCATGATTAGTGCTTTAATAACAAATTGTTTGGAGGGGAGGGAAGGAGGGACTAGAGAGGAGAGAGCAGGAGAGAAGAGGGTAGAGGAAAAGAAAATGGGGAGGAAGGATGGAAGGGGAGGAACTCTGATGGTGTACTGTGCAACATACAATGCTGCTAGCCAAAAGGCTTGCAGTTCAAATCCTGCACTTAATCCATAAGAGAAAAATTTTAGCCGGGAAAAGTCACTGAAGAGTTACTACAAATCACAACAGACTCTATGGTGATGGGTGTATATCAGTGTGAAGACTTGATTGCATAGTCTGTGACATGTTGGGCTGCTAATCAAAAGTTCAGAAGTTCAAATCCACCAGCTGCTCCTTAAAAGAAAGATGGATAGTTTCCTTTGGTAAGTATTTATTGCTTTGGAAAATCTGTAGAGGGCTGTTATGGTTTGGAATGAACTCCATAACAGTGAATTTAGTTTGATTTTATCTATCAGTTCTCTCCTATGGAATATGTATGGCTTATTTCCCTAAGAATTATAGTATCACAAGAATGAATTGTTATTGTTTTTAACAGATAAAGAGGAGTCTTGACAGAATTAAGTAATTAAGTGTAAATAAGTTGTCTAGTAACTAGAAGATTTCAGGATACAAATACTTACTTTTCTGTCTCCAGATTCTATGCTATTAAAACTAGTAAACCTTCTGAACACTATTTTTAGGAAACTAATGTGGCAGGAAACCAATAAGTAACATCATGATGGATAGAGAAAAGATTGAAACTTCAATTAACAATTTCATCTTACTTAGATCCACAATCAACATCCTTAACACCAGCAGTCAGGAGATCAGGAGGTGTATTACAATGGAAAAGTCTGCTGTCAGGGACCTCTCCAAATTACTGAGGAGAAATAATGTCAGTTTGTAAGTAAGGTGTGCCTAGTTCAGGCCAGAATCTTTTCAGTGATGTGTTATCCCTCTGAGAACTGGACAATGAATAAGTATGATAGAGGAAGCCTTGAACTGTGGTGATAGAGTACTGAATATACCATAAGCTTCCAAAATAATGAACAGATATATCTTGGAGATTGTACAGCCAGAATGCTCCTTGGAGGCAAGGATGGTAAAGCTTTGTCTCACATCCTTTGGACATGTTGTTAAGAGAGGTTATTATTTGGAGAGGAACATTATGCTTGAAAAGGTGGAAAGAAAAGAAAGACTCTCAACCAAATGAGTTGACATGGTGACTGCAGCAATGGATTCCAGTGTGTCAGATATAGGTTCAGATCTGTTGTTCTTAGAGTCACTATGAGCCATTCTTGACTTGATAACACCCCACAACACCAATGACAACAACGTGGCAGAAGATCAAAGACTATAGCCTTCAATATGAGTTATATCTCAACATCAAGAGCTCAAAAGTCCTCCCCACTGAATTAATAAGCAGCATTATGATATATGGAGAAAAGATTGAAGTTGTTAATGATTTTGGATACTTAATCAATACCCAAGGTAGCAGTAGTCAAGAAATCAAAAAGCCTGTTGCATTGAGGAAAGGACCTCTCCAAAGTGCTAATGATTAAGTGCATCAGTTTAAAGACTAAGGTGAAACTGATGCAAGCCATGGTATTTTCAATCACTGCTTATATATCTGAAAGTTGGGCAATGAACCAAGATGGAAGAAGAAGAATCAAGGCCTTTGAATTGTGATACTGTGAAGAGTACTAAACATGCCAGGGACAGCTGAAAGAACAAATCTGTCTTCAGTGAAGTACAACAGAGTGCTCCTTAGAAGCAGGCATGTTGAAACTCCATCTCACTGACTCAGGGCATATTTTCACAAGGAAGCAGGCTTTGCAAATAAGACATCATGCTGGGAAAGGTCAAGATCATGGAAAGAGAGGAAGACTCTCAATAAGGTGGATTGACGATGTGACGACCACAATGGACTTGAGAATTAGAGATGATGGTGCAGGATGGAGTAAGTCTCAGATTTGTTTTTCATTGGTTTGCTATAAGTCATAGTTAAGTCAATGACATCTCACAACAACAACAATAACAACATGACTAAAATGTGGAACATGGATTTTTCCAAGCTGCAGAAAGCACCATTAGGCAGATGAAATTGTCAGTTCTTTTCCAGTAAGTCTCAGTTGTATAATCTAGTGCCCTGCCCTTTCAGGGGTTCCCAATCTAGTGACATCTACACAGATTAGGGATTGGAGGGTTAATTGTGAGAGTTGTGAGCAGTAGAATAAAAACTTGAGGCAAGCAATCAAAAGTGACAATAGTTGTTTTTGAAGTTTGAGCAAGGTGATCACAGTTTGTTCTTCCTCACAAATGTCATCTAAGATAATAATTTCCACTACAGGTCTCTCAGCTTCTAGAGAGCACAACCTGAAATATTAAAGTTGACTGGGGGAAAAAATGAGAGACAAGAGAAAACCGTAGACTGAAATAGTTCATGTTCTTATCTGTTAATTAGTTGACTCCAAATACAGAGACCTAGATTGCACTTTGTGATCTTTAATTGATTGAGTTGGGAGCTCTTCAGGCCTTTATTCTTAGTCTGTCTTTATCTAGAAGACTCATGAAAATCTATTAAGAATACCAGAAATAATCTTACCTTGTTGTTGTTGTTGTTAAATGCCATCGAGTCGCAGGCGACTCATAGCGACCCT
>NW_006399878.1:5639710-5640490 GCF_000299155.1 Elephantulus edwardii | reverse complement strand
GACCCTATGAAGGAGAGTCCTCAATCTTACCTAGACACAGGTCAAAAGCCCTGCTTCATATTGGCCACTCAAGAAGTGGAAAAGAGGAAATATCTGAGGGGATGGAGAGGGTCAGGGTCAAAGTGATTAAAATTTCAGAACATAAAACAAAGTAGAGACTTGGCAAAGTGGAGTCAGTAGCGGAATTAGAGAAGACAAACTTATCGAAAGTTGTTCCCCCCCCCTCAGTTGATATGCTAAGTAGAAAATGACATGCTGTTCATTTTTCTTTTCTGTAGGTGCATGTATTCAAGCAGACATCATGGAAAGATTTCACGTATCATTGTACTACGTCAATACAAATCCTTTCAAACAGCTTTCCAGGCCTTTTCTTAGAGGCTTTCATGTTCAAATTATTACTGTATTTTCATTTATTTCTTTTAAATAGCCTCAAATGTACTCTATTTTTAAATTTTCTCAAAACTGACAAAGTTGAATGTCATTAGATGATTGGTAGTACAGCTAGAGTCTAGTAACTATTTCTCTTTCTCAACACTCAGACTTTGCATTTGACAGGTGATTAAAAATTAGCTTCTAAGAGAGTGTTGAAATTGTTCACTTCTCAAATCCTCTGTGATTGACACTGAGAATCAGAAATGGGCATTTAAGCATAATAGTACAAATGAAACTATTTCACCTTCTAAGTTGACAGGTCCTTGGAGAGGGACATCATGCTTGGTAGGGTAGAGGGACAGCACAGGAGGGGAAGACCCTCTATGAGGTGGATTGATTCAGTGACTG
>NW_006399878.1:5633128-5639610 GCF_000299155.1 Elephantulus edwardii | reverse complement strand
GCACATAACAACAACAACAACAACAAGCTGATAGGTACAAAGAGCAAATACAATTATGTCATACAACTGGGACACATGTTTCAAGTTAAGGGCTAATTATCATTGTAATTGCTTCTATTACAATATGAAGTAAGTTGGTGATGCCTCAGCTAAGTACCATCACATACTTCGATTTCTAATGTTTATGCCATTGTTAGATTAATGGTCAAGATATTATATAAGCCTGCAACATGCTTACTTGTCTTTCTTATTGAGAAAATATCTATTAGAACCATTCTCAATTCCTGACTTCTGGATTATCTTTAGATAGATTATTTGTAGGTAATGTATTTATTTCTTGAAAATTTTCAAATGCTGCACCTAATTTTTAACCATCATAGCTTTATCTATTTGTCTCTGACCCACTTCCATGTTACAGTTATGATGATTCAACTTCTTTATCAATATTGTTAGATTCCAAAAAAACATTATGTGAAAATAGGCATTATATAAAACTAGGAGGATGAAAAAGTCAGATCATATAAAGTAAGAGAACATAATTTTACATAGACATTCAATTATATGATTACATAACCGCTGAACCACTAAGAATTATGGCCCAAGTGGGTCTGAACCTTAATCTTCAGTGTTACTCTTGCCTGGCAACTTGACATTCCTGATAGCTAGACATTTGTCATTAATGTATAAAATAGTTACTAGATTTTTTTTTAAAACTACCTTTCTAAGTGTAAAATGTCAGATAACAAGATAGTTGATGAGGGGTAGGTCTAATTTTTCTCCAGGTGCTTCTCATGTTTGTATGAATTTCGATGTCTTGTACCATTGGAGTATAAAATGAGAATGAAATGGTTTTTATTTTTTTAGTGAAGTGAATTCCACTGAATATAATAATGTTGGCTGCAGCTACATCTAAATGAATACATATTATTTATTTTTTATGTCAAATGATCATCAATTATTATCAAGTGGATTCTAACTCATAGTGAGGAGCAAAGTAGAACTCACACATAAGGTTTCAAAAGGCTTTCCCAAAACAGAAGGCCCTGTCTTTCCTATGTGAAACAGTTGAAGGGTTAAAATTGGTAACCTTTTACTTAGAAGCCAAGTGCTAAACCCTTATACCTCCAGAACTCCTGAAAATGATTAGTTTGGAATATTTTTTTCCCTGTCAAACTCCAACATGGGAATTTTACGGTGGTCAAGTGTTTAGTAACTGGACTTATTTATAATAAAAGAGAAGCTGAGATTTACTTTTCATGATCAACTATCATCATTTATTTTGTTTCAAACATTCTTGTTGGTTACCTGATGATAAACTCTGATCCAAGGCAGGAAATCCTTTTATTTTACCTCAAGCTTATTTCTATTTAACAATAATGAATATTAATGATGATTTTCTGAGCTTCGGAGAAGATTATACAAAAAAGAAAAAAAATAACCACTGCAGATCACTTTGGTTTGAAATTTCTCTCATTCAATTATCTCTTTATGTTCTTCACTCTGCATCTCTTTGAGTCAAGGTGTTGATGAGTACTCAGCTCCGCCTGGATCATAGTCTTAAAAAAATGTATGAAGTAATTCCACTCTGCACACATGGTATGACTCTGAATTAAATTCAACTTTATGGCAACAGCAACAATAAAATAGATTTGTTTATTTGTTTTTATTCTCCTTGATTCCTAAGAAAATGAAGAATTATACAGAAATCTTTGACGAAAAGTGATTAAGTAATTGGTTGGTAAATAACCTACACAAAACTGACCCAATTACAGTGTACACTAATGTAGACATTGTTGGGCAAGACATAGCAGATATTCTTATGACCCAAAAGGGCTCCTTACCTTGTGCATATGCTAGTTATATAACTTTGGAACTTAAATGACATCTTAAAGCTTTAGTCCTACAGAAGAATACGATGAATAGTTTCCTCTTTCTGCAGGATCTTAGGAATAAGGTTGCTTTTTAAAAAGGTAAGCTGGTATAAATAACATATAATTGATATGTAGATATAAAAGCAAAACTCCCAGTAGGTATCAATTAAGTGAAGGATATAGGGCCTGAGTTCATAGCTTTGTTAATTTGTGATTTAATGATATTGTTTGATAATTTCCACATTCTGTTGTATCAGCTTTCTTAGGGAAGAGGAATAAATACGGATCTTTTGCAGTCAGTTGGCAAAGTAGCTGTGGCATTTTAGATATCCCCTATATTATTGTCGTTGTTAGATGCTACTGAAGCTAGTACAACTCACAGTGACCCTACGAACAGCCGCCCTGAACCCTTCCCTATCCTGTACTATTCTCATAAGCTTTGCCATACTAGAGCACACTGCTGAACTCACCATATCAAGCCACCTCGTTAGGGATTCTTCCTTTCCTTTGCTGACCCTCCATCTTCCCCAGCATAATGTACCTTTCCAAGAAATCACCTTGCTTACCTACATGTCCAGAAAATGAAAGATAAGCCTTTGCCATCTTGGCATCCAAGGAGCACTCTGGCTTTTCCCAAGACATATCTGTTTGTTCTTTTGACAGTCTATGGGAAATTCAGCATTCTTCTTCAGTACCACAACTCAAAGTCATCAATTATTTTTCTGTCATCTTTATTCCTTGCCTAGCTCTCTGATGCAAATAGGTGATTGAGAAGACCATGGCCGGAATCAGGCACATCTTAGTTTTCAAACTGACATCATTACTCATCAGCATTTTGAAGAGTTCCCTGATAGTGTGGCCTTGCCCAAAGCAATATGTCTCCTTATTTCCTGACTGATGCTACCAAGGCTGTTGATTGCTGATCCAAGCAAGATGAAGTCATTGACAGCTTCAATTCTTTCTCCATCTGGTAGAATGTTGAATATTGTCCTGTGGTGATTACCTTTGTTCTCTTGATATTGGGATGTAACCCAGATTGAAAGCTGTAGTCCTTAATCTTGTGCAGAAAGTATTTTGTATCTTTTTCACGTAACACAGGTTGTTAATGAGTCTTTCTCTGATTCAGATGCCACATTCCTCTTTATACAGTGCAGCTTCATGAATGATTTGCTCTTCATGCAGAATGAATAGGTATGGAGAAAGGATACAACCCTTCTTGATTGTAAATCATGCCGCATGCCTTTGTTCCATTTGGACAACAGCTTCTTGATTTAGGTATAGATTTCTCATGAGTCAAATTGACTGTTTTGGAATTCCCGTTCTACTCAATCTTAGTTATAATTTGTTATAATCTACAAATAGTCAAATACCTTTACCTAGTAAATAAAACACATATAGACGTTCTTTTGTTATTCTCTGCTTTCAGCCAGGATTCATCTGACATTATCAATGATAACCGGGTGTCACAGTCTCTTCTAAACCCAGCCTGAACATCTTACAGTTCTCTGTCAGTGCACTCTCCTAGCTGAGTTTTTTTTTGTATGCTCATTAGCCATATTTGCTTAAATTTGATATTAATGATATTGTACAATAATTTTCACATTCTGTTGGATCACTTTTCATGACAATGGGGACAAATATAGATGCGCCACCCCCAACCCCATTCATTCAGTTAGTAGTCAACTGTTTTTAAAATTTCCTGACATAAACTGATGAGTACATCGGGGTTGTATCTATTCGTTAAAACAGGTCAATTTGTATCCCATCACTTCCTAAGGCCTTGTTTGTCCCTCCCCCCCTTCTTTTTACCATTGCCTTCAGTGTAGCTTGAACTTCTCCTAATAGAGTCATCCATATTGCAAGACTGATCATCCACTTCTGAAATAACAGGCCATTGAAAACTCCAAGAAAGAAACAGAAGAGCTTTGTTAGATATTAGTGTAGTGAGATAAGCCCTTAAGGTTGGGAAGCACTGAAAAAAATAATGAGACACAGCTGAAAACATTCAGTAATAATTGGAACATCAATTGTACAAAATATTTAGGAATTTAGGGAAATTGGAAGTTGTTCAAAAGAAAATGGAATGTATAAAGAATAACATTCTAGTATAAAGAATAACATTCTAGGCATTAGTGACCTGAGATTGATGGGTATTCACCACTTTAAATCAGATATAATCTTATGACCTATTATTCCAAGAATGACAAATTGAAGTGGAATGGTGTTGCATTCGTAATAAAAAAGAACACTTCAGAATCTGTCCTTAAGTACAGTGAAGTAATAGGATACTATGCATATGCATGCAAGTATATAACACCAACCACTAAAGTAAAAAATGAAGAAAATTGAATAAGGATGACAAAATAAGAACTGATATCTTTGAATTGTGGAATTGGTGAAGAACACTGAATATTCCATGGACTACTGCCAAAAAGAAAAACAAGTCTGTCTTGGGGGAATCATAATCAGGTTACTCTTAGAAGATAAAAAATCCACCTCACATCTTTGGGCATGTTGACCAAAGATGAGGGACCATTCCTTGGGAAAAGTCATAATGCTGGGAATGTAGGAGAGGATTTCAATAATATGGATTGACACAGTGATTGTAATAATGGAAATTGTGAGTATGAAGCAAGACTTGGCTAGGTTCTGAATTGAAGTGTTACTGTGAGTCACAATTGACTCATAGGCACATAACAACAACTATAACAACAACAGTCTACTTTCCTTGCCTTTATTGGGTTCTTTGAACTATTGGTTGCTGTTGTTCTTTGAGCATTTTCCTTTATTTTAATCCATCACTTATTTATGTTTGTGGTGGTTGTTAACCTATATATCTTAATTTTTCTTTTTACTTTTGAGCTTTAATATCTTCGACTTTCAAAATATGCTTAAGCATAATATTGTACCACTTCAATACAAACAAATGCAAAAATGTTTAATCTTCTTGACGTACAATGTAGAAATCATCTAAATGTGTAAATCCCTTTACAATCTTCCTAAAGATTCTTTGTGGTGTATTTGTTAAGCATTTGACTGTTAATTCAGAAGTTGGTTGTTTGAACCCAGCAGCTGTTTGTTCCACAAGAGAAAAATGTAACCATCTGATTTTCTAAAAGGCTTACACTTAGAAACCTTATTGGTGTTAGGTGCTGTCAAGATTAAGCCCACTCCTAGTGACCCCACGTATAACAGATGGAAACCTTGCCTGATCATACATCCTGCACTTTTCTCACGATCTCTACCATGCTCAAGTCCCTTGTTATAGCCACTGTATCAACCTATTTCATTATGGGTCTTTCCCTTTTAGACTTAACCTTCCACTTTACCAAGCATGATACTCTCCAGGGAACAATTTCTCACACATCCGAAGTATGTGAGATTAAGTTTTAGCATTCTCTTTTCTAAAAAGTTCCTGATTGCATTTCTTCTTTTTAAGATAATATTTTGTTTCCATAGACTAATTCCTTTACATTATTCATTGTATTCATGTGCATTGTACTTTATACAATCTTACATTTACATTGTATTTAATACAATCATTCACATACATTCTATTTTATATATTTTTCTTTCTTCTAAGACAGATTTACTTGTCCTTTTGTCAGTACATGGTCTGTTCAGTATACTTTACCAACAATAATTCAAAACAATAATTCAAAGAGGTGTCCATTTTTCTTTGCTCTTAATCATCCATTGCCCAGCTCATACCATGGATTGTATTGTGCCCTTCACCCACACGAATTAAAATATGTGTCAACTTAGCTGTACTATATGATTCCTAGTTGATTGGCAGAAATTGATGCAATCACTCTCTAGAAGGTAAGAGATGTGATTCGTCAATCAGTGAAAGGGCATTAGGATGGGATACAATACTCTTACTTGTGTAATAGCCTTGACCTAACTAAGGTATGGGAGTTTTTCTTGGATATGAGCTGTGTTACCCACTATCTCAGAAGTGATAAAAAGGAGAGGAAGAACTGAGCAGAGACAGAGGAACATCAGTACTACTAAGAAAGAGTAATTCAGAGTACAGAATACCCCTTTGATTCAGGGTTCCTGCCTTCAGAAACTCCTAGATCCAGGGGAGGAATGATGACCAGACACATGTAGATCTCCAAAGAAAACAAGACCCCCCAGACATTCAAAGGAGACAAGGACTTTCCCCCTAATGCTGACAGAGAGAGAAGATCTTCCCCCAAAGCTGGCACTCTGAATTAGGATTTCCATTCTCCTATATTGAAGAATCAGTAGTTGGAAAACATGGACTTGGTGGCAGAAATGAAGCTGGAGATAGATGATTCAATTTTGCACAATATATGACTTATTCATTGGAAATACATTTTTTAAGAGACATAAGCTCAGGTTACACACATGGATTTCACCTGATGGTACACATAGGAATCAGATCGATTATATCTGTGGAAAAAAACCGCTGGAGAAGCACAATATCAGCTGTGAAGACTAGCCCAGGAGCTGATTGTGGAACAGACTACCAACTACTCATATGCAAGTTCAAGCTGAAGCTGAGGAAAATTAAACCAAATCCAGAGGAGCCAAAATATGACTTCCATTTCATACCACCTGAATTTCAGAATCATCTCAGGAACA
>NW_006399878.1:5630293-5630904 GCF_000299155.1 Elephantulus edwardii | reverse complement strand
TGAGCAGTCTTCTTTCTTGCAATTTGCAGCCTCCAAAGACCCACTGGTGGATCAGCTATGGTCAGTTCTGACTAGATGGCATTGAGAGGCTGAGAGATAACTAAGACACTATTCTTCTAATATTCCAGCAGTTCTACCAATGGTGGGCAGATTGCCTAAATGAGTCTAGGAAGAAAAGTCTAGCAACATACTTCTGAAAATTAACCAATAAACAGAATATTGCTATCAGATGAGCTTCTTGACTTGGGAGACTATGGCAAGCCAAACAGAAACTGAGTGAGGCACAAAACAAACTGGAATTCCTCATTACGTATACAAGGAATGAAACACTCCTTGCAGACAAGGAGACTTCACCCTTAGCCTCCTGCAGACGGACTGTTAAGAGCTGTGCTTGTAAATCACTCTCTTCCTGAGACAAGAAAATAATGTCAGCAGAGAAAAACATAGCTTCATTGGTAAAGATTTTTTTTTCTGTGTAATTATAAATAAAAACTAAGGAGATTTTGGCTTGGCATGGGAGTCTTGGAGCTATTAGCCCCCTGCTTCAATCTCTCTTCCCTCCCATTCCTGGTGTTCCCTTCTTATTCTTTGTCTCAGTCATCAACAGGAAA
>NW_006399878.1:5626654-5628444 GCF_000299155.1 Elephantulus edwardii | reverse complement strand
AAAAAAATATATATACAATGACTACAAAAGATTCTAACATACTAATCATTGTGAGGATGGAGTAGGATCAGGCAACATTTCATCATGTTATACATAATAAAATCAGAGCTGATTCTATAGTAACTAACAGAAAGGCAGACCATGCAATCAAAGAAATGCCTGGAAGTATTATAGATATTATAAGAAATATATTAATGTTGAGGATATAAAATAAAACCTATGTATCATTTTTACCAGGTTCTTTTGTTGGTCAGATCTTCACTATTCTGTCTTAAGTTTATTTTCTTTAATCTAAAACAATTTAGATGAAATAATTAATTGTGATGAATCATTGCACCATTTTAATATTTAAGTAAATAATTTACTTGCTGGGGAAAAGTCATGTACAAACAAGTATATTAAAAGAAAAGTTTGTTGATATGATCCCATTCTTAGTCTCTAATAAAATGGCATCAAAGTGACATTTTCCACACATATTGCTTCTGAGTATAGGTATGCTGGTTTATGAAGTCAGCTCAGAGGTAATAGTGTATAAACATGAAACATGACTGATTAGTTTAAACACAGAGTTCATGCACCCTTTTTAAAATTTTAGGGATCACTTAAGAATGTAATTCTAGAAGATGTATTTTTTAGTACAGTGGGATTTTTGAAATTTATAGAGTGACTCTGGGTCACTTGTTTTTGTTCTGAACAGGATTTGGCCTGCAGCACTGCAACCGTGTTCATTCTTTAGCTTTCAAATATCAAAATACAGTAAGTGAAGTTAAATATCATCCTTCATACTTTTGTTGCTCATCTATATGTGTTTTACTGAAAATATAACAAAAATAAGTGTTCTAGCTTTAAAACTGACACACACATGCACACATGCAAACACACATAAATTGTTATTTTGTTGGTTTCAACTCAGAACAACTCAATCTGCAGCTGAGATGCCTCTAAGGGATTCAAATTTCCAACTTTCTGTCAAGATCCAAGTACTTAACTGTTTGTTATATGTAGGGATAAATAAATCACAGGGTCACTATGAGTGCTACAACTTGACAGCACTTAACAACAACAACAGCATAGAGAGAGCTCTATTGGGCTAGTGGATAGAAAGTTATGCTACCAAGACAAAGGTAGGTGACTTTAATCTGCGGCCCTAAGGCCTGGTTTTAATTATTTTTTTCATTCTTCTAAGTGGTATAGCACTGGTCTGTCCATTTGCTGTACAAAGGTAACTCATGGTTGCTGTGATGCTAAACACTGTGATACCTAAGTGTCAAATGTGATAATGGTTACCCCATGGTGAACAATATTTGGTGGAGCTTCCTGATTAAAATAGGCAGGGCAACAGGAGTGGCATCCACTTCTGAAACAGCTTGCCTCTGGAAACTCTATGGACTTGGAGAAACAATGAAAGTTATACAAGTGCTCAGGTCTTTCATTCATAGGGTGGCTATGAATGGTCTATGACTCAATGGCATTTAACAACAGCAGGATATAATGTTGTTATGTGCTGTCGAGTCACTTGTAACTCATAGTCACGCTATGTACATCAGCCCTAAACCCTGCTCTATCCTGTGTCAATCTCACTGTCTCTGACACACCTACCACCATTACCAAAGTCACTGAATCAATGCATCTCATGGACGGTCTTCCCCTCCCGTGCCAGTCCTCCACCCTCCCAAGAATGTGTGCCTTTTCAAGAACCAGTCTCTCCTTACTACATGACCAAAGTACGACAGACGAAGCCTCAGAACTTTTGCCTCCAAGGACAGGCCGGTTTAACCCTCTCAAGGATG
>NW_006399878.1:5624273-5625314 GCF_000299155.1 Elephantulus edwardii | reverse complement strand
ATAATGTCCTCCAGGTTCACCCATTTTGAATAATATTGCATGAGTTCCTTGTTTTTCAATGCAGTGTAGTATTCCATTGTGTGAATATACCACAGGCTTCTCTATCCATTCCTTTGTTGATGGACACTTAGGTTGTTTCCAACTCTTTGCTATTGTAAACAAAGCCACAATAAACATGGGTGTGCATATATCTATTTGGATTGCGGTTATGGTCTCTTTAGGGTATATTCCCAGTAGTAGAATTGCTGGGTCAAACGGTATCTCTATTTGCAGTCAGGATATTCTTGAACCACAAACTTTTTGCCTAATAGTCCAGTGCTTCACCAATTACACCACCCAAGAGCTTCAGTTTGAGTGTGTTTGTTGTATGTGTCTGTACATAATAGGACAATGGCTAAGTTTTCAGCTACAAATGGAAAAGTTAGTGGTTCCCCTGAAGCTCTGTGAGAGAAAAACTTGGAGATCTATTTCTGTAAAGGTCACAAAAAACCCTCTGTTGGGATAGGCACCTGGGTCATGTCAAGTCAGAATAGATCTGCCCAGTAACAACATGAGGCTGGTTAGGGAGCATACTGCTTCTTCTTCACTTGGGAAAGCTGTGTCATATTGCACTCAAGAGTAAATAGTACTGGATTTGGGCTTTGTTCAGTTTGAATTATGTCAGTCAAAAGTGTATGTTGAAATCCTAACCTCTGCTCCTTGTTTGGAATGGGTCTTTGAAGACATTATCAGTTAAGTTAACATGAAATCATACTAGGATACAGAAGATCTTAATCCTGAGTGATGTGCTATAAATGGGAAGATACAGATGTAGAGGGGCATGTGGCCATGGAGCTATGTCCTAGATGCAAGTCAAGGAGCCACCAAAGAGAGGGAAGAAAGGATCCTCCCTGGCTGTGGCTGCTGCTTCTAACTCTAGCCTCTAAGATCGTGGTGTTGTGTTTTTATGTGCTGTCGAGTTGCCTGAAATGCACAGCCACCCTATGTACAGCAGCTCTGAACCCTGTCCTGTCCCGAGCCAGTCTCACTGATTCTGACACA
>NW_006399878.1:5597697-5614313 GCF_000299155.1 Elephantulus edwardii | reverse complement strand
TTTGCATCTGTGTTCATGAGAGATATTGACCTATAGTTTTCTATTTTGGTAGTATTTTTATATGACTTTATCTATTTTCTGAAATAGTTTATGTAGAATTAGTGAGAGTTCTTCTCTGAAATAGTTTATGTAGAATTAGTGAGAGTTCTTCTCTGAAATAGTTTATGTAGAATTAGTGAGCGTTCTTCTCTGAATGTTTGATAAAATTAACTTGTAAAACCATCTGGTCCAGGGGGGTTTTTTGGGGTTTTTTTTTTTTAAGTTGTTTTATTACCTTTTCAATTTCTTCTTTTGTAATAGGTCTGTTCAGATGTTCAATTTCAGTTTGTGTCAGTTTAGGTGGGTTGTGGGTTTCTAAGTATTTGTCCATTCCCTCTTTGTTTTCATACTTATTTGAGTTTAGTTCTTCCATAATATTCCATTGTTAACCTTTTTCTTTTCATTTGTCCCTTTTTGACATTGCCCAGTTTATCTCTTATGCAGATTATTTGTGTCTTTTTCTTCTTTTCTTTTGTAAGTCTTGCTAGTGGCTTGTCGATGTTATTGACCTTTTTGAAGAATTGATGATTTCAATTATCTTTCTGTTTTCCATTTAGTTTATATCTGCCTGAATTTTTATAATTCCAATTTTTTTGGAGGGTGTTGAGTGTTCTTGCTGTTCTTTTTCAATTTTTTTGAGATGTTGGGTTAGAGAGTGATTGGTCATTTTTCCTACCTTTTGATGTTTTTGCTTTTTGCTTTAAATTGACCTCTGATTACAGCTTTGGCTGTTTCCCAGAGGTTTTGATAAGTGGTGTTTTTATTGTCATTTGTTTCAGGAAACTTTTTAGTTTCATTTTTTTATTTCTTCTAGTACCCCCTCATGTTCAAGCAAGGTGTTGTCCAGCTTCCAAATATATGGTCTTTTCCTTCCTTATCCTCTTTTTATTAATTTCTAATTTTGTAACATTGCAGTCTGAGAAGATGCTTTGCATTATTTCTATGTTTTTTAATATATTGATGCTTCCCTTGTGTGCTAAGGTGTCATCTATTCTGGAGAATGTTCCATGCACATTGGAGAAGAAGGTATACAGTACTTTTTTTGGGGGGGGTGTCTTAGCATATAAATATCTATGAGATTAAGTTGGTTACTTAAGTTGATTACTATATGGTTTGATTCTTTAGCATCTTTCTTGAACTTCTTTCTGGTAGTCCTATCTAGTCTTCAGAGTGGTGTATTGAAGTCTCCAACTACTATAGTAGTGTTGTCCATTTCCTTTTTCAGTTTTGTTAATATTTGTTTTATATAAGTTACAGGTCTTTCATTTGGTGCATAGACATTTATTATTTTTATGTCCTCTTGTTCTATTGACCCCTTAATCATTATATAACGACTTTACTCGTCCTTTGTGATGGTTTTTTCATTGAAATTTGTTTTATCAGAGATTAATATCACTACTCCTGATTTTTTTCTGGTGTCATTTGCTTGGCATATTTCCCCCCACCCTTTTATTTTTAATCTTTGTAGACAGCATATTGATAGATTTTGTTTTTTTTTTATCCAATCTGTTACTATTTTTCTCTTTAATGGTGCATATTATAAACTGTTTACATTCAGTATGATTATTGAGACACAAGGTTTTGTTGCTATCATTTTGTTAAATTTGTTAAACTCTTTTTGGTATTGTTACTGGTTACTTTGGTCCATCCTGCTTTCTGTGGCACTTCTGTAAGAAGGGCGTCTCTCAGTGTTTTCTGCAACATTGGTCTTGTTTTTACAAACTCCCTTAGGTTATGTTTTTGGGTTTTTTAAAAAAAATATCTTAATCTCGCTTTCATATTTGATGGACAATTTTGCTGGTTATAGTATTTTGTTGGCCTAGTGGACAGGAAGTTATGCTACCAAGCCTAAGGTGGGTGATTTTTACCTTTGACCCTCAGGCCTGGTTTAAAATGTTCTTTTCAAACCTTCTTCTAAGTGATATAATACTGGTCTGTGCATTGCTGGACAGAGGTAAATCGTGGTTGCTGTGATGCTAAACACTGTGACACTGATGTGTCAATAATAATTACCCATGGTGGACAGTGTTTGGTGGAGCTCTCTGATTAAAACAAACTTGGAAGCAGGAGTGGCAGCCACTTCTGAAACTGCTTACCTCTGGAAAATCTACATATGTGGAAAAACAACTAAAGCTATATAAGTATTCAGGCCATTCATAGGGTCGCTATAAGTCATCTACGGCTTGATGGCACTTAAAAACATTAACTACCACAACATAGAGAGAGCTCTGTTGGCCTAGTGGACAGAAAGTTTTGCTATGAAACCCAAGGTGGATGATTTTTATCTGTGGCCCTCATTGCTGTACAGAGGTAACTCGTGGTTGTGTGGCACTAAGCAGCAGTAGCAACAACAACAACAACAACAACAGCAACAGTATTCTTGGTTGGCTGTTGTGTTCTTTGAGTATTCAATATATGTCATTCCACTATCTTCTTGCTCGCATGGTTTCTGCTGAAAAATCTGTATTTAATCTCTTTTCTCTATGTTATAAGTTATTCTTTGATTCTCCCTCGATACTTTCAGAATTCTCTCCTTATCTTTGGTTCTGGCAAATTTGACTATGATATGTCTTTGTGTTTTTCTTTTGGGGTCTATTTGTATGGTGTTCTCACAGCTTCTTGAGTATATAGTCTCTCATTCTTCATTATGACTGGAAAGTTTTCTTCTAATTATATTTTTCCCCAACTTTTTCAGTACCTTTATTTGCTTCTTTCTGTTCTGGGATTCCAATTATTTGCATGTTATTTCTCTTGATGGTGTCCCACATTATGCTTAGATATTCTTTTTTCCTCCTTTTTGATTCTGCTTTTTATTTTAGTAGATCAGTGGTGATAATTCTGTCTCCTGTTTCACTGGTTCTGTGTCCCATCTCTTGAATCCTGTCCGTGTGTCCCTCCATCATATTGACAGCATCTGGAACATTGGTCCTCATATTTTGGATAGTGGTTTCTTTTCCCAGAGCCTCCAAAGCCTTGTTTGTTTTATGTACATTGTTTTGGACTGTTTTTAAAAACTCTTCCTGGTTTTTGCTTGCTCTGTCTTATAATTCTTCATGTTTGCCTCTCACTCATTGGAAATATTCTATCATTGTTCTTTTAAATTCTGCATCAGAAACTTTCATCAGACTTTCTTGCTTGAGGAAACCCATTGATACTGTGTCACTTTTTTGGGATGTCATCTTGCTCTGAATTTGTGTTTTGTGTCAGGTAGCCTGCTTCCTATGTGACATTGCTGTGGTAGATTTTTTTCATGTCTGAGGCGATAGCAGGTTCTTGATCTAAAATCATTGCTCCAGAAGCAGGTGGGGCAGCCACTCTGCCTGGGTTTCTCTTGGACTTCTGACCCAAGGGAAGATATGCTTCAGTTTGGTAAAGAAAATTCCTATGAAAGCAGCCTCTTCTGTCAGCCACCTGCTGCAACTAGAGTAGTCCAAGGTGCTCTGAGCAAAAGGCCATTGATGGACTGAATGTGAGGAGATGCAGGGCAGAGCATGTATACCTGATTAGGAAACCAGGAAGCCTTGGTTTTCCCTTTGAGAATGAGCTCCAGCTGTCTCTCTCCCTTCTGATTGAGCTTAAGGGTTCCCCTGTGATCTAACCAAATAGTAGTGACCCCACACAAGTACCTCCCTGAAGTTCAAGCATCGCTCCCAGGGGGAATGTCATCATAGCTACTGGAGTCTGTTTGTCAGTGTTTTTAAAGCCCCTTTTCCAATTGCAGCGGCCACGTGGTACTTCTGAGTGTTGCAGCAGTGTCAGGCATGTCATAGCCAGTAACTTTCTTGTATTTCCTCAGTGTGCTGGGTCTGTTTTTTCTCCCAGGAACCTCATCTGCTCACTGCATTCTGGAAGGGGCTGTGAGCGAGAGCTTGCACTCAGGGAGTAGCCAGATTGTGGTGGAGAATCAGCAGACCCATAATATAGGTTGTTGATGAGCCTTTCTCCAATACTGATGTCACATTCCTCCTCATAAAGCCCAGCTTCTTGAATGATCTATTCTGCATATAGATTGGAAAGGTATGGAGACAGGACACACCCTTGACACACTCCCTTCCTGATTTTGAACCATACAGTGTTTCCCTGCTCAGTTCTGAGGACTTCTTCATGCTCCAAGTATAGGCTTCACATAAGCATAATCAAGTGTTCTGCAATTCCCATTTTTCTCAAGTTTGTTGATGAACCACTAAATTTTTATTTTTATAAGTCACTTAGTTTGCAGTATTTTGCTATTAAAACCACACACACAAAAAAAAAAACCCAATAGAGCCACCAGAATTAAAAAAGTCACTTACTTAATGTCATCAAGTTTGTTTTGATTCATAGAGACCCTCCATTGGACATTCAAGCTCCCATGTTTCTCCTGAGGGACAATTGGTGAATTTTAACCACTGGAAAAGGAAAACAAGCAAAAACTACCTATTTATTCACCATGATGGGAGTGAGACACTGACTTAAAGCAAGAGAGAGTAAGAAAGCTTGTTAATGAAAAAAAGGAAGACTTCTCCTGTGATGGCTTTGGAAGTTGCTGGTAGGAAGAACTAGAAGTCGTTTCTTACATGGTAAGTTCATAATATATATTTAGCTTTCTATGATTGTTCTCTGCTGTTAGAGACCTCTCCAAAGTATTGAAGAGCAATGATGCCATTTTAGAGACTAAGGTGTGCCTGATATAAGCCATTGTCTTTACAATCACTTGCTATGCATCAGAAAGCTTGACAATGACTAGGGGAGGATAGAAGGAGATTTAATAGACTGCTAAGAGAATGAAAAGTTTCATCCTTGAGAGGGTAAAACCATCCTGCCTCTTGGATTCAAGGATTCTGAAGCTTTGTCTGACATACTTTGGACATGTTACAAGGAGGGACTAGTCCTTGGAGAAGGTCTTCATGCTTAGGAAGGTGGAAGGACAGCACATGAGAGGAAGACCCTCTATGAGATGGATTGATTCAATGAGTGGGGTAATGAGGGTGGGTGTGTTGGAGACAGTGAAATTGGTACAGGGTTTAGGGCTATTGAGTCTCAGGCAACTCAACGGCACATAACAACAACAACTACATGATTGTTTTCATATGGAAATCAGGGGATGGAAAAAAATAAGTCCTAGGTCAAGGACTGACAATTCTGGGTAGGTTTTGGTAGATGTTTTGTGTCAGAGTTCCTATGGGTTTGGTTGCTGCTTATTTATATATTTAGTCCTTACTTTCAATTCTCTCTATTTTTTTTTCTGACATTGGCATTCTTCTTCCTGTTATCTTGTTTCTGAAGATTCCTTTACTAATTCAGAAGCAAATTAGGTTTCATGAATCCACCAATCTATTCCATCCTAAGTAGCTGATGGGACATCATTGAGCTCCAGTATGAGAGCTTATATAAGTGTATGATATTTTGTACAACATAAACATTCTTTCATTATAACTCCAGTAACACTGGAGAAAGTTTCTGGATGAAGACTGTCTTATTTAAGCCATATTAGCAAAGCAGTTCTCAAAGCATACTCTACCAAAATATAACATTACTTCTTATAGGTGGAATTTCTATGAGAAAAGGTAATCATTTAAGCAAGCTTAAAGCAGTGAGTATACATTTATAATAGCTTGGATAGGGTCATTGTTAGGTGCTGTCAAGTTGAGTACAACCCATAATGACCCTATGGAGAACAGATATATACCCTGTCCTATCCTCTGTCATCCTCACATTTCCTGACACACTAGAGACTGTTACAGCAGTCACCATGTCAATCCAACTGGTCAAAGTTCTTCCCCTCCTTTGCCAATCCTCCAGCCTTCCAAGCACCATGTCCCTCTCCAAGGAATAGCCTCTAAGAGCAGTTTATAGATCCTCTGAAGGATCAACTATGAGTTAGTTCTCTCAGTGGCAATATGAGAGAGGGGGGGGGGAGAAAGATACTTTGATACCTTTCATCTGTAGTCTTAATTCCCTTTAGCATTAACTGAATGCTATTTGACTCAAAAGGAGCCTTGGCTGCCCAGTAGCTAAGTGCTCAATTGCTAACCTAAAGGTTGACAGTTCGAATATATCAGCTGCTATCCAAGAACAAAAAGTTGATCAACTGCAACATAAGAGAATTTTAATTTAATTACTTCTCTGTTCTTTGTTACTTTTGTTAGGTGCTATTGAGTCATCCACAATTCATAAGAATCCTATGAACAACAGATTTGACCCTTGTTTCATCATATGCTATGTCATCCTCAACATCACCAATATGTTCTATGCAAATGCTACAGTCACTGTCACTGTTCCAATTGTTCTAGTTGAGGGTCTTCCTCTTTTTCTCTGATCCTCCACCATTCTCAGAATATCTTTCTCCAAGTACTGGTCTCTCCTGAAAACATGCCCCAAGTATGTGAGATGGAGTTTCACCATTTTCCTCTCTAAGCAGCACTTTGGTTACACCTCGTCCAAAGCAGGTTTGTTTGTCCTTTTGGCAGTTCATGGGATATTCAGTACTCTTCTCCATTACCTCAATTCAAAGGCATCAATTCTTCTGCCATTTTTATTCATGCTGAACTTTTCTTTTATTAGCCTTTGAAATACAAAAAGCATGTTGTTATTGCATTGACATAAAGAGGGAATAAAATGGTAGAAAAAAGAAAATATTATTTTCCATAGAGGATCATTTTTCTAAAACATAGTGTGAAAGAATAGCTAATATTTTGCTTTTCATTTAAACTGTAGTACTAGGGACAGAAGGCTGAAACAATTGTTTGCTACTTATTTATATTTTGGTGGCAATAATGCTTGATTCTGGCTGTCTAACAAACTCACTAAGGCTGAAAAGAGTATCTTTTGTTTTTCTTTCTGTGTTGAATCTTATTGTTCATTTATTTTGTCACTGGGGGAAAAGGGAAAGCCAAGCAAACAAAAGGTTGGAACAAAATAAAACACATTATAAAACCACTAAATATTTAAATGGAAATTTATCATATTGACAAAACCACCACAGATTTTATTCTAGCAACATTCATGCCTATTTCCCAACAGATGCTCTTTTTATCAATTTTCTCTGAATTGCCATTTGTGTCTTATTCTCATAACAATCTTTTCTGCTTTTTTTCTCTCTGTATTTTATCATTATGTAATATTCTAAGCTGTATGTACAACAACACTACAGAGAGTATACAGTTTAGTCAACCAGTTCCCAGGTAAGAACAGCCGTTTCTGTTCATATTTTATGTAAGTTGAAAATGTGTTTGTCAAGTCCTTATTTTGTTTAAATCTTAAATTTTATTTTAGTGTATTTGGCTACCCTAAAACTTTATTGTTTTTTGTTCACTTTAATATACCAGTCATTTTTTGTGCCATACTCAGAAATGTCCTTTTCTTTGGGATTATGAAGACACTTTCCAATGATTCCTTTGAATATTTCTCTGGTCTCAATATCCACTGAACATCTCCTGAAAATACGGCAATGCAACTTATTAAGATATGCAATTGTTTGAGCTCTGAGAATATTCCATGTACACCATTTCAGTTGCTGAAAACAAAGATTTTAACATTTCAGAATGTGTCTCTTACCTTTAATAAATACTTTTATGCATTTATAGAGATCTGTATCCAGAGAAGCATGTCTTATCTCTGGTATGTTTTGTGTGTCAGTTAGATTATCAATGGTGGGAAGCCATTTCAGATATTTTATGATTCAGAGTTTTTGATGAATTCTAGTTTAATCAAGGCCCAGCTATAATACAAAACACTTCAGTTTTTCAGATGTAGCCATGTACTACAACAATGAACAACCTCTGTCTGTTGCTCCCACTCCACACCCCAGGTTTTGAAAAACAAAGAAATCTCCTCCAGAGTTAGACTCAAATAGTCACCTATTTTCTTTCTTTTTTTTTTTATTGCGATGTTAATGGCAGTTTACAGAGAAATTGGGTTTTCACTAATTTATTATTGCACATTTTCTTCCCTCTCTCTTTCTTCACCTTTCCACAAACCACTTTATAATGCACCTCTTGGTCCAGATTGTTGTCATACATATAATGCTTAATCATATACTCCTTTCAGTTAATTCTTCCCCTCATCTGTTGCAATGCAGTGCTTATTATCTATCAACTCTTTTCTTAGTCTCCCCTATCTTGACACATTTTCATCTCCAAAAATTTGACATACCTTTTAAGCAAAACTTTTACTTAAAAAAAAATTTAAAGAAATCAGAAGAGCAGAAGAAAAGAATAAAAAAAAATCTCAGCTAGTACTGAGAGAATATAGTTTACGTATAGGAGTAAAGAACTTGGAATTACATAGATGGTGTTATTTAGATATGTGAGCATAGTGAAAGCAGAAGCTTGTGAGAAGGGTATAGGAGAGAATTAAGGTGAGTTGCTGTTGGTAGGTACAACTGTGGTCATTATTACTCACAGCAAGTGCATAAACAACAAATCTAAATCTTGTCTTATCCTGCTACATCCTCACAGTCTCTACCATGCTCAAGCTTCTGTCATTGTGTCAGTCTATCTCACTGAAGGTTCTTCTTTTCACTGACTCTCTAACCTTCCCTAATCGGATGCACCTCCTGACAACATGACCAAAGTATAAGAATTGAAGTTCCACCATTCTTTTTTCCAAGGAAAACCCTGATTGCACTTCCTTCATGATAGATTTATTTGTTCTTTTGGTAGTCCATGGGATATTCAGTACTTTTTTTATTGCACACAATTTAAATCAACCTACTTCAATTTTTTATATTCTTTGTCCAACTTTTACATGCATATAAAGCAATTGAATAAGGAGAATTTGAATGTTTGAATTAGTGTGTTGTTGTGTACTGTCAAATCAGAACCAACATGTAGCTGAGTGTCCGAACTATTTTCAGAGGCAATAAATTGAATGGGAAGAAATTTTCCGTTGTTCTCCCATGGAACAGTTAGATTTAAATGGTGTGCCTGTGATGTGGCAGCACAATTCTTTACCACCAGGGACGTGTCCTATCTCCATACCTTTTCAACCTATATTCAAAACAGATTATCCAAGAGGCTGGGCTGTATGAGAAGTGTGACATCAGGATTGGAGGAAGATTCATCAACAATCTGCGTTATGCAGTTGACACAACCCTGCTCGCTGAAACTGAGGAGAACCTGAAGTGCTTGCTGCTGAAGGACAAGGACTGCAGCCTTCAATATGGATTGAGGCTCAATAACAAGAAGACAAACATTCTCACCACTGGGCCAATTGGCAGTATCAGGATGGATGGTGAAGAGACCGAGATTGTTCACAGCTTTAGTTTGCTTTGCTCCACAGTTAATACTCTTGGCACCAGCAGCGAGGAAATTAAAAGACGTATTGCGATGGCAAAGGCTGCTGTTAGGGACTCCTACAAAGTACTAAAAAAGCAATGGTATCACTCTGGAGATAAGGTGCACCTCATCTAGGCCATAGTCTTTGCAATCACTTGCTATGCATCAGAAAGCTGGACAATGACTAGGGAGGATAGAAGGAGAATTGACATCTTTGAGCTGTGGTGTTGGAGAAAAGTATTGAATATACCATGGACTGCTAAGAAAACTAACAGGTTCAACCTAGAGAGGGTTAAACCAGGCTGCTCCTTGGAGGCAAGGATTCTGAGACTTCGTCTGACATACTTTGGACGTGTTGCAAGGAGGGACCAGTCCTTGGAGAAGGACATCATGATTGGGAGGGTGGAGGGACAGTGTAGAAGGGGAAGACCCTCTATGAGGTGGATTAATTCAGTGACTGGGGCAATGGGGGTGGGTGTGTTGGAGACTGAGATTGGCACAGGATAAAACAGGGTTTAGGGCTGTTGTACCTAGGGTCTCTATGATTCACAAGCAACTCAATAATACATAACAACAACAAGCAGCCACCAGTGTTTCCCTGAATTAGAATGAGTATAGTTCTAATTTTTCAATATTTTAAGATTCATTTGTGGTAAACGTTCTCTAGGGTTTTTTTAAAAAAATCTTCAGTTAGCAATAGTTTTCAGCTCCAAAATCATCAGAATAAGGGTGATGATAAAAATAACAACAACAACAACAACAACAACATGCTTAGCAAATGCAGGTGCCATCATAATATGCATTATTTGAAACATCAATGACTTCCTCTTTAAAAATTAACCACAAATCCCCCTGCATGTCAATACCAGTGTGGTATCTGAAAATACATGCTTGTCCCTAACAATGTTAGTGAATTGTGTAAGGAACAAAACAAAAGAAAAAAAATCCCATGCTATCAAATCAATTCCAATATTTAGCCCTAAAGGGCAGAGTGAAACTACCCTTAAGATTTCCAAGACTACAAGTCATGACAGAAGCAGAGAGGCTTATCTTTTTCCCAGTGAGTTTTTTGTTTGGTCTAACATCAGACCGTTTGGTTAGAAGCTGGATGCTTCTGTCCCACAGCACCTCCAGAAAGCCTACTTAATGGCATTGTTATAATAAATATGAAACCACTAATTTAATGGCAAATACACTATTCATTTATGGATTAGAATTGAAGCAAAACAAAAAAATATTCTTCTTGGCCCATTGTTTTATTGAATGCAGTGCTGCAGGACATTTATTTTGCATGTTTCTAAATCCATTATTAACAGCATTAGGAATCCCTGCAGTCCAATTAAAACCTTTGTTTCTATTTTCCATTAGTTAAAGTTGTTCCCTTGTTTGGCATTAATTAGCACAACCATGTAGCTGGTATCCAAATTTATTATTCATCTACATTTTAGCTATTGTAAATCTGCTCCCATGAGATTAACTGCCTTTGAAAACCCGCTGGAGGGTCAGCTATGAGTCAGTTCTGACTTGATGGTACACAACAACAACAAGAACAACAAATCTAAAGTACTTAAAGCTTTATCTTATTATTCAAATAGTTTAAAAATGAAATGTTTTCTCCAGTTTCTTTATGTCCAGAGTTGTTTTCAAACTCAGTAGTCTATAGATTAGTCAATGTACAGAATGGATTTCTTATTTTAACATAATTAACTATAATAATAAATGAATTTTATATACAGTAAATATGTAAATCTAATTGATGTAAGTTTTAGTCTACACTAAATTCTGTTGCTTTCTTAGGAAACTGTTAGACTAATTATTGTTGTTGCTGTGCATCATAGAGTAGGAACAGACCAAATTATAGTACAAGGGAATTAATCTTCTCCCTACTCTATTATGAGTCAATTATATTTGTTTTGCCAATAACTGCAAATAATTCTCTTCCACTTATTTTGGGACAAACTCAATTTATACTCAAATCACATTCATCAAATCTGAGTTTTTTCTACCTACGACTACTTTTTAAGGTTCTAAATATTTCCTACGTCTTTTTGAGAACTATAAAAGGTTAAAAAAAGTTATGTAGTTGAATGAAATCACTATCCCTTGTAGTCATCTATTGGTTAGTGACTTGTCTTCTGAAATGTAGCTTCCACACAAGTTATTGTATGTGTGACTCCTGACAGCAGTAGAACAATCATCCAGCATGTGTTTCTTAACCATCTGCTGTGTGCTAAGCATTTTTACAGGCCTGAGGGATACAAGGTGAACAAAGGGGACAGTCTCTATTCTTCAGGTGCTCAGCAGAGCAGTTAGGAGTCATTCAGAGTAAGCGCATCCAGCTGAGGAAGAGTAGAACCAGCTCCAGCTGCTTAGTTAATACTTCTGACACCCATTCTTCATCAGTAAGTCAGTTCTAATTCCTGGCTCATATGGTTCTTAGAAAGATTAAAACGACATACACACAGATCACCTAACACAATAACTGACAGGAATATAGTAAAATTTTTTAACGCTTTTAATATCTGTATTAATTAATTTTATGCTGATCAATGAATTCAGTAAGACCTGTAAAAGTCAAACCATGCCTAAGGTGGTCAAATCTTTAGTCAAGGACTTCTTAAAGTGCTACAGGGCTAGAATATCAGTTTCAAGACTTAGGTCCAAATATCTGGTACAAAGCATTGTATTTTTCCATTCTTTCATATGCATGTGAAAGATGAATAAGGAGGACTAGTGAAGAAGTGATGCCTTTAAATTATGGTATTGGTGAAGAATATTGACCATACCATGAACTGCCAAAAGAACAAATAAATCTGCATTGGAAGAAGTACAACCAGAGCATTCTCTAGAAGCAAGGATGGAAACAGTTCATCTGATCCACTTTAGTCTATATGTTTGTTGTTAAGAGGGGGAAGTCCTTGGAAAAAGATGTGCTTAGAGAAATGAAGGGCCTGAGAAAGAGATAAAGACCTTCAACAACACGGTTTGACACAGTGACTGCAACAATGGCCTTGAGCACAAGGCTGATTGCTTGTCCAGGACTGGGTAGGATTTCGTTATATTGCCTGTAGGATTACCAAGAGTCCAACTGACTAAAGCACACCTATCAACACAACAAAATCTAAGTTGTAATTCTATCAGAGAAGAAAACGATCTCAAATATTCTACACTACAACAAGCAATAGAAAGTGATCTAAGGTGGAAAATTTATAAGACCCAGAAAATAAAGACAGTGCTGGTCTCATAGGTTTCACGGTACAAGATTTCTGGATCAAATGCAAACTAATTACTTGATTTCTAATAAGGTTAGCATTAATTTCCCATGCCTCCCTCTCCTGTGAGGTGACTTAATTAGAGAAAATGAGTGAGATTGTCACCATAGCAGGGACACTGATCTATAAATCTTGGTTTTTATATAGGATATGGCTAGTTGCCCCTCCTCCTGTTCTAGACCAGAAGACTTTGCTTTCTTAGGTGAGTAGAAAATTGTGCTGCCAATCCAAAGCATATGTTCAAATTCACCTGTTCATCAATGAAGAAAGATGGAAAATCTTTCCCCATGTGATGTAGATATAGCCTCTGAAAACCCACTGGATGGTCAGCTATGAGTCAGTTGGTTCCAACTCGATGGCTATGAGGAGCTTCACGGGATGGGATGAGAAAATGACATATTTTTTGCAAAAAGATAAATTTAGCTTTTGAGTCTTTAGCTTTTGTTTTCTATGCTTCCATCACTACTTTATACACCTCCTCAGAGAAGGAAATCAAGAAAGGAATACCATTTACAATAGCCAACCCTAAACTGAGATGCTTGGGAATGAACCTAACTAGAGACATGAAAGACCTGTGCAAAAAAGCCCTACAAAACATTTTTTCAAGAAGCAATAAAAGATCTAAGTAAATGGAAAAATGTTTCCTGTTCATGGTTACGAAGACTCAATATATTGAAAATTACAGTCCTACCAAAAGTAAACTACCTGTTCAACACAATTCCAATACAGACACCAAAGTCATTTTTCAAGGATATTGAAAAGGCAGTTGTCAAGTTTATTTGGAGAGGAAACAGATCCCGAATAATTAAAGCACTTCTGAAAAACAAAAACTGACTACACAGCTGTAATAACCAAAACAGCATGTTATTGGTATAATGACAGGCTCATAGATCAATGGAACAGAATCAAAAATCCAGAAATGGACTCATTTATCTGTACTCAACTGATATTAGACAAGGAAATAAAATGTTTCAAATGGGGAAATGACTACTTCTTTAACAAATGGTACTGACAAAACTGGACTGCTACCTGCAGAAAGCTAAACAGGATTCACATCTCACACCATACACAAAAATCAACTCAAGGTGGATCTGAGGCCTGGAGGTAAAGCACCAAACCATAAAATTCATAAGATATATACTGAGACCAAACATTCTTCTAGGTCATATAGCCCTGGTGCGTCCACTTGCCGTACAGAGGTAATACGTGGTTGCTGTGCTGGGGAACACTGTGACACTGATGTGTCAAATGCGTTAATGGTTACCCATGGCGGACAGTGTTTGGTGGAGCTCCCTGATTAAAACAAGTTTGGAAGCAAGAGTGGCATCCACTTCTGTAATACCTTGCCTCCAGAAACCCTATGAATCTGGAGAAAGGATGAAATCACACAAGTGTTGAGGACTCTCTTTCATAGGATCGCTATGAGTTGCCTACAACTTGATGGCACTTAAAACAATGCAACAAACTGAGATCAAGTTTAGAAGGACTAGCCGATGATAAAACCAGGCTGACAAATACAACATGAAATGTACAATCTGGAGAAGATAAAACTGATCAATGGAACATTCTAAAGATTAAATTGTGTGCATCAAAAACTTTTTCCAATAGAGTGAAAATAAAACCTACTTACTGGGGAAAAAATGTGTCAATACCATCTGAGACAAAGGCAATTTTGAAAGTTTACAGAATATTACAGGGCCTCCGCCTGAAAAAGACTGATAATCGAATTAAAAATGGGAAAAACACATGTAAAGAATTTTTAGAGAGGAACACATTTGGATGGACAACAGACATATGAAAAAGTGCTCAGAATCACTTGCAAAAAGAGAGTTGCAAATTAAAACCACAATGAGATACTATCTCATCCCAGTAGTATTGGCAAACTTTAGCAGGGCAGCAAAAAAAAAAAAAAATGTTAGGATTTGGAGAGGTGAGAATTCTCATACTTTGTTAGTACAATTGTAAAATGGTTCAACCACTCTGGAAGGTAGTTTGCTGTTGTCCAAAAAAGCTGAACATAGTAACTCCATGTGACTCAGGCATTTGGTTGCTAGAAATATACCCCAAGGAGATTAAAACTGAAACACAAATGAAGATTTGTACACCAATATTCATAGGAGCGTTATTCACCATTCCAAGAACATGGAAACAGCCCAAATGTCCAACTACAATCAAATGGATTGAAAAATTATGGCACATTCACAAGATGTACATAGTATTCAGGAGCAACAATTTTCTAAATTACTATCTAACTTGGGAGAGACTGGGGAGCATTATGCTGAGTGAACTCACTCAGTCTCATAAGGACAAATACTGTATAAGATCATTATCATATATATTGAAGAAAAACTAGTAAAGCATAGGGGCCTATGCTGGGAAGAAATGGGAACAGAGGAGTGAGGATGGGTGAGGGTTGGAATGACTGTTCTATTTCTTACAAATAGGGGGGAAAAACAACACAACAAACACTGCTCTGTCAAAGCAGAAAAAAAAAGAGAAATTAATGGATTGGATAATAATGGAATTGCTTTGTATAATGTATTTTAAAATCAGAAATGACCCATAGGTAAAACTTCAGTGAGTTTTCAGAGGCAGTTAATCACTAGGTCAAACACATCTATTCTTTTTCTGTCATCTTTCATTGTCCAGGTCTCAGATGCATAGCTAGTAATCAGAAAGACTATGGCCTGAATCAGACACACACCTTAGTCCTCAAACTGACATCACTACTCCTCAATAATTTGGAAAGGTCACTAACTGCAGATTTAATATGATTAGGCATTATCTATATGACAATTAATCTGGGACAAGAAGGACATTACAAAATTAATGGGGGGGGGAGGAAGGGGTTTGAGGAAAACGCACATCAATGAGTGAATTAAAACCCAACTTTACTGTGAACTTTTTTTAAAGTCACAATTTAAAAAAAAACATCCTAAGGGAGCTCTGGTGGTCTAGTGGCAAGAAGCTGCACTGCAATCTCAGAGGTATGCGGTTCGAGTCCACCAGATGCTCTGCTGGAGAAGGAGGGACAATCTCCTCCTGTACTGGTCAGATCCCATTTGACGGTACACACACAAAAAGTAATAAAAAAAATAAAAAAAAAATCTTTAAAGTGTTTTTATCAGAACCACATTAAACCTTCGAGACAGTTTGGGAATAACTGACACGTTTTTGACATTGAGTCTTTCTATCTACAAACATGGTGAGTTATCCATTTCTTTTATTCTGATACCATTCACTGTTTTCAAGAAGATTTTATCACTTTTCCTAAGAATCTTATGTTTTTGTTGTTTTATTTATTTTCTTGTTGCGTACCATCAAATCGGATCTGACAGGCACAGGAGGAAATGGCTCCTCCTCTCCAGCAGAGCATCTATCTGGTGAATTTGAACCACGCGCCTTTTGTATTGTAGTGCAGCTTCTTGCCATTAGGCCACCAGAGCTCCTGGTTGTTTTAGCTGTTTGAGGCTCCATGTCAAGAAGACAAAGATTCTCACCACTGGGCCAATTGGCAGCATTAGGATGGATGGTGAAGAGATTGAGATTGTTAACCTCTTTAGTGTGCTTGGCTCCATAGTCAACACTCCTGGCACCATCACCCAGGAAATTAGAAGACATATTGCGAAGGGGAAAGTCTGCTGTTAGAGACCTCTCCAAAGCACTGAAGAACAATGGTGTCACTCTGGAGACTAAGGTGCACCTGATATAGGCATGGTCTTTGCAATCACTTGGTATGCATCAGAGAGCTGGACAATGACGAGGGATGGTAAAAGGGGAATTGATGCCTTTGAGTTGTGGTGTTGGAGAAAAGTATTGAATATACAATGGGCTGCTAAGAAAATGAACAGGTTCATCCTGGGGAGGGTTAAATCAGGCTGCTCCTTGGAGGCAAAGATTCTGAGGCTTCAGCTGACATACTTTGGACATGTTGCAAGGAGCGGCAAGTCCTTGGAGAAGGACATCATGCTTGGGAGGGTGGAGGGACAGCGCAGGAGGGGAAGACCCTCTATGACATGGATTGATTCAGTAACTGGGTCATGGAGCT
>NW_006399878.1:5589411-5591199 GCF_000299155.1 Elephantulus edwardii | reverse complement strand
TTTACTTCCTGATAATTTTCAATATAGACACAGAGAAGCTTGGCTTGGGGTCTTCAGCAGAGAACTGCTGGCCCCTGTTTTATGCTCTCTGCTCTATCTCATTCCTGGCTGTTTGTCTCATTATTAATAATTATAAAATTATTCCATTCTTTGGGACCCTCGGTCTGCAACAATGTACCATCAAGTTATAGCGACCCTAGGTACAGAAGCTCTGAACCCTGCCCTGAGCCAATCTCACTAATTCCAACACACCAACTCCCATTGCCCCAGTCACTATATCAGTCCATCTTACACAGGTTCTTTCTCTTCCTCACTGTCCCTCTACCGTTCTGAGCATGAGACCTTTCTCCAAGGATCAGTCTCTCTGTGCCACATGCCCAAAGTAGGTGAGATGGAGCTTCAAAATCCTAGTTTCCAAGAAGAAACTTAGTTCACCCTATGCAAGACAGATCTTTTGGTTTTGTTAGAAGTCCACGGCATATTCAATTTGGAAGCACAATTTGAAAGCATCGATTCTTCTTCTGTCATCCTTAGTAATTGTCCAGCTCTCTGATGTATAGCAGGTAGTTATAATGACCATGGCCTGCATTAGTCACACTATAGTCTTTAGACTGACATTGTTGCTTTTCTGCACTCTGGAGAGGTCCCAAATAGCGTATTTTCCACCCAATGGAATTCATCTTTTGATTTCCTGACTGCACCCTTAAGGAACAATGATGTCAGTTTAAAGACCAAGATAGATCTGATTCAAGCCATGATTCTTTCAACTACCTTTTATACTTCTGAAAATTGTATAATGACTAAGCATTACAGAAGAAGAATTTTACTTGAGCTTTAAATTGACAAAATCCTAAGTCTCTGTAAACTTTTATTAAAATTAAGAAATTTTTTTAAAAAAGAGTCTGAATATCCCATGAACTGCTGAAACAAACAAACATATCTTGGAAAAATTGCAACCACAGTGCTCCTTGGATGCAAGGATAGGGAAGATTTTTTTTTTCTCCACATATTTTGGGCAAATTATAAGGAGGGGCTGGTCCTTGGAGAAAGATATCATACTTGGAAAGATAGAGGATCAGCAAAAGAGATGGAGACCCTCAATAAGATGGATTTATGTGATAACTATAACAATGAACACAAGTATGTCAGAAATGATGAGAATGGCATGAGATTGGCAGGATTCAGATCCATTGCTCATGGGTTGCTAAGAGTTGTAGTGAACTTGACAGCACTTAAAAACAAGAAATATTATTCAGGTTCCGGGAATACATTTGATGAACAAAACAGAAAAAAAAATCCCTACTGTGATAGATATTATATAGGGAAACATAGCCAGTAAATAAATACAGTTGTAAGAAGACAAAGATTCTCACCACTGGACCAACTGGCAGCGTTAGGATGGATGGCGAAGAGATTGAGATTGTTCATAGCTTCAGTTTGCTCGGCTCCACAGTCAACACTCTTGGCAACAGCAGTCAGGAAATCAAAAAGCGTATTGCGATGGGGAAGTCTGCTGTTAGGGACCTCCCTAAAGTACTCAGAAGCAACCGTGTCTCTCTGGAGACTAAGGTGCGCCTGATACAGGCCATGGTCTTTGCAATGGCTTGTTATGCATCAGAGAGTTGGACAATGATTAGGGAGGACAGAAGGAGAGTTGATGCCTTTGAGCTGTGGTGCTAGAGAAGAGTACTGAATGTACCATGGGCTTCCAGGAAAACAAACAGATTCATCTTGGAGAGGATTAAACCAAGCTACTCCTTGGAGGCAAGGATTCTGGGGCTTCGTCTG
>NW_006399878.1:5577997-5589311 GCF_000299155.1 Elephantulus edwardii | reverse complement strand
AGTTACCATTTCATCCAGTGTCTCCCTCTCCTACGTCAACCCTTCAGAGCATGATGTCTTTCTCCAAGGACTGGTCTCTTCTGGCCACATGCCCAAAGTAAGAAAGAGCTGCAAAATCCTAGCCTCCAGGGAGAAACTTAGTTTCACCCTCTCCAAGACAGACCAATTTGTTTTCTTGGCAGTCCATGGTATGTTCAAGACTCTTCTCCAACACCACAACTCAAAAGCATCTATTTTTACTCTGTCTTCCTTGGCCATTGTCAAACTCTCTGAAGCATAACAAGTAATTGAGAAAACCATGGCCTGGATTAAGCATACCATCGTATCTAGACTGACATCATTGTCTTCAGCACTCTGGAGTAGTCCATGACAGCATATTTTCCCAATGCCATTTGTCTTTTGATTTCCTGGCATTAAGAGTGTTGCTTGTGGGTCCAAGCAAGCTGTAATTGAAAACAATCTCAATCTCTTCTCCATCTAATATGGGGCTGCCAGTTGGCCCAGTGGGGAGAATCTTTGTCTCTTTGATGTTAAGCTTCAATCCATATTGAAGACTACAGTCCTTGACCTTTTGCAGCAAGTGCTTTAGGTCTTCTTCAGTTTCAGCAAGCAAGGTTGTGTCATCTGCATATCGTAGGTTGTTAATGATTCTTCTGCCAATTCTGATACCACATTCCTCCTCATAAAACCCTGCTTCCTGAATGATGTTTTGCATACAGATTGAAAAGGTATGGAGACAAGATGCATCCTTGATGCACTCCTTTTTTTATTTTGAATCATGCTGAGTTTCCTGGCTCCTGTTCTGAGGACTGCTTCTTGGTCCAAGTAAAGGTTTTATATAAGTATGATCAAGTGTTCTGAGGTTCCCATTTCCCTCAATGTTAACCACAATTTATTGTGATTCATACATTTGCCTAGTCAATGTAACACAGATAGCAACACATTCTTCTCGTACTCTTTGTTTTCTGTGCTTTATAAAATCAATCACCATGAAACTACACCCACCATTATCCTGCATTTTCAGATCCCTGCCAGATCTTTACTATTTCCTTTACCCTCACTCCCTCTCCCCATTAAATTATGTTAACCTGTGATTTTCCCCCTGCCACTCTCACCCCTCTGTTCCCTTCCCTTTCTACCTTGCATTGCCATACATGTAGTTATCCATCTGGTTTTACAATAATGGCCCTATGCTGTATTGGGAAGTTCTGGTGGAATAGTGGTAAGAATTTGCCCTACAATCTCGAAGGCATATGGTTCAAAACTGCCAGCTGCCTCATGGAGAAAAATGGGTAATCTCCTCTTGTATAATTTAAATCTCTGGAAACCTGCTGGAGGGTCAGCGATGGGTCAGTTCTGACTTGATGGTCAACAACAGCAACAACATGCAATATTTATCTTGATCAGACTGAGTTCTTTCACTCAGCATAATGCCCTCTAGTCTTTCCCAAGTATAATAATAATTTTTTAAATTGTTGTTTTTGAATGCTGTGTGGTATTCCATCATGTGAATGTACTTCAATTTCTCAATTTTATTGTGGTTGTACATCTTGGGGGTTTCCATGTTCTTGTGATTGTGAATAATGTTGCTATGGACATTGGTGTACATTTCTTAATTTGTGTTTCAGTTCTAATTTCCTTGGAATATTCCAGGTGGTGGAATAGCTGGATCATGTAAAATTTCTTTGCTCAACTTTTTGAGGAAACACAAAATTGCCTTCCAGAGTGGTTGTAACCATTCATTTTGCAATCCTACCAATTGTGTGAGAGTTCTATGCAATCCTACCAATTGTGTGAGAGTTCTATCTTTCCACTTCCTCTCTAACACTTATTGTCTCCTGTTCTACTGAACATTACCACTGCTACTAGGGTGACATGGTATCTCATTGTGGTTTTGATTTGCACATGCAATTATTTTTTTATGTTATAAAGTTTGCTAATCTGAGGAAAAAAAGAGCAGAAGACATGTACTAGTATTGATAGATTCCACATGACAATTGTCAACAACCAATAAATCCTTAGAGCTTCCAAAAGAGGAGTCCAAATGGTCAAGTTCCTGATTTGAACTTTGAGTTTCCCGAATTGTGAGTAAGTAATTTTCTATTCTACAGAGCCATCCATTTGTGGTCTTTGTGTTACGACAGCACACTAAGTAACAAAGTCACATCGTCTTGAAGAAGATATGATGTGATTTTTCTTTTCATTCTGGGCTTTAATTCTTTAGCATTTACACTTAAAATAACAATTTTATCACTTCTTAAAACTTGTATGTGACTTTATTTGTCTTGGATAAGGCCTTAGTTCATGGAGTTTGTAAAACCCAGTTTTATGTACTTGCTTCGGTTATCAAGTCTTTCCTTTAACACATAGTAACTGAGCATTTAATATTAGACACTTTGTCAGATGCTGGACTTTCACTGGTGAATAAAACATAGCCTCGGGGTCTATTTAAGGAGAGAGAAATACACACAAGCTAAAAACAAAGTATGGCATGATATGATCAGCAATAGGGCCTTTTCAAGGAATAGGTGCAAGAAAGGAGAATGTGATGACCCCAAATGCTGACAGAGAAGAGAGGTCACAGAAAGACCACATAACTCAGAACTACATTGTGCATTTTTTTCCTGGTTATCAATTTTGCTATGATAACAAAAAAGATAATTACAACTTATAATTAAATTCATAATGTTAGTTATTGTAAAAATATGTAACTTTATAATCTCCAGTTGTCTGTTGGTCTTAGGAAAATCATTCTCTGAATCTGTGTGTTAAGATAAGCATGCCTACCTCATCAGAAAACTGCCAACACCTACTTTAGATTACCATCCTATGAATTTCAATAGAATTGATACTGACTCAGATATTTTAAAGCCTGCTTATTCGAGAATCTCATTTTACTTTAAAGCAATTTAATGGAACAGTATGAATATCTGATACCCTGAAAACTAATCCTGGGATGATCATGAGTGGTCTTAAAATTTTTTACCACTTCTTGAAGAGATATATTACCCTGGGATTTAAAAATAAGAGGAAGAAAAGTACAAGAGAAATAGTAGATTAAAAAAATGCAGCCAATCAAGGTAAGTGCAACCTAATTTAAAAAAAAATCTCTTTCCATATCATCTCATCTACTCACTAAATGGCATCAGATAAAGGATAAGCATGAATTAATTTTTTAAAAAAAATTAAAAAATGGAATTAAATTTATCATGTGATTTTAAGTCCCTCTGATAATGAATTGCTTCAGTGTGACAGCAGGTAATCCATACAAGCTAAGTGTTGTGATATCTGGTGGTTCTGCTCTAACACCAGTTTGTCTTGTGTCTCTGGGCAAGGGCTTTGAGCTCTGAAAGAAGATTTTTATTTAAGTGAGGATTTAATTGCCTTAGGTACTCTTAATCTGCTTACAAAGGGCTAACAAAGTGCCTAAACTGCCTAAAATTGTATACAAATGTTTGCATTAATATGCACTGTGTGTATTTCCAGAGAGAGAGAGAAAAATCTCAGTCCAAACTTTTATTAGGTTCCCCTCACCCTTAAAAGGCCAACAGGTTAATAACCACCAAATCAGATGAACTCTAATATTGCCTTTCACTCTGAAACATTTTAAGGTTCTGTGATTTTTACAGCTTAATATTTTAGTCACATTTTCACCAGGCTTAGGAAGCCTTTGGAGTGAACTGAATTCTTGAAACAGCTGATCCATTTAAAGCCCTAGGTTGTCATTTTGAGGGAGGGGGTCAGGATGAGGAGAGAGTATTTGTTCTACTCCAGGGATCCGAAAAAAGAAATAGTTGCAGACTCTTTACTCATTTCAAGTTTCTTTGATTCCCACCCCACCCCTTGCTACATTTACAAGTATATTCAGACATACATTTTACATGTATATAAAGCCAGTGTTGTTAGCATTCATCTGTAAGAGATGAGATCTAATCTATTAGAGAGCTACAAAACTGCTTTCAGGACAATTCTACATTTCACTGCAGGTTTTTCAGCATAAAGATAGAGTACTGTGGTTACATATACAGCACAAATTCACATGCTTTAAGGTTTTCTTTTTAAAAGTGCTTCACTTAAGAGTGGTAAACACCAGTTAACCAGATGGAGACCCCACAAATGCAAGCCAGAGGGGAAAAATATTTTTATATTTTTGTTTGTGTTTCCTGTTCTTCATATTCCCCAAGCATGCCCTACTCTCAGATTAAATAGAGAGCATGCGTCCTCAAGAGCAGTATTTAGGTACTTCACTATAAATAATCAACATCAAATAGAGAAGAAGACCAATGATATTTAAAATTAGGTGTCCCTCATATTTTCATTCTATCATATGGATTTCAAAGACATGTCTTGGCACATTTCGATTGACTTGCTAGGGATCAGAAGTAGGGGAAGAGGCAGAAGAAAATTTTGAATTACTGCTTTCTGGAATATGCATGAAGGGTTGACTGTGTGTTACAGAGAAGAAAGGGAGAAAAGAGAGAAGAGACAGGAAGGTGGTTTATATCAATTTTTCTGTCAAGAAATAAAATTTAGGGGATATACTTGGGTTTAGTTTACTGGAATTTGTCTTGGTCTGCTAGAAACAGTATTTGATTCCTCTTCCATTTGCTTCAAATTTCACACCCTTCTCTCTAGATATAAATCTCTCGGGGAAGGTGCTCAGATTTGAAACCATTTAAATCGCTGTCACTCATGAAACTCGCCCTGGACACAATATGTGCACACATTAACCTTCCCTCTGTGCTCTGCATGCATTTTATTTATTCATTGGGTTCTATATTTCTCAACTGTATTTTCTAATGAAGTATCTTACAGCCAGATGATGCCATTCTCTCTTCTGTCTTCTCACACAACAGACTGTGAGTTCTAAATGAGAAGACCAAAAATGTCAAAATAATAAGAATAATTCTAGTTTGGAAAGGTAACGTTTTTGATTTTTAGCTTTGTGATCTTGAAAGTGTTACTAAATCAGCCTCAGTTTCCTTATTGAAATGAAATGACATAATAACTTGCAATAAGTGAGAAAGAAGTAGGTCATTTATTCTTTCGTTCAGTAAATATTAATTGCTGCTACTCAGTCCATAGTGGGTATGTCAGGGAGACAGCAGACAGTAAATAAACAGCAACTCGATAGCTTGATGGTTTTCCTTACCAGGACTCACAGTAGGAAGGTTTTGGGAATGTTTCTCTTATTTTCCAATGCCAAGATCAAAGCCTTAATTCATTTTGGTACATCACCTTGCTGAGAATTTTCATTTCCACAGAAGAGATACAAATTTGTTTTTTTTTTTAAAATCTACATTTTAACAAGCTCCTCAGCTGTTAAAATGTAAACTCCTGTATATTCTGCTTGTTAGTAGGTGCTGTGCTGACTATAAGCTGACTAAAACCCATGTTGTTATTGTGTTTTGCTGTCAATTCACTCTGACCCATAGACAACCTATGAGTCTGAACCTTGCCCTATTCTAAGTCAACCTTACTGTCTTTGAAGCATCTGACCCATTGCCACAGTACATGTGTCAATCCATTTTATCTGAGGTCTTCCTTGCTTGCATTGATCTTCTACCCTTCCAAGCACAATACCCTTCTCCAAGGACTGATCCTTCTGATAGCATACCTAAAATACATGAGTTAGAGTTTCAAAATACCTGCCTCCAAGGAACAACTTTGTTTCATTCTCTCCAGGACAGACCTGTTTGCTCTTTGGCAGTTCTTGATATGTTCAACACTCTTCTCCACACAAGAACTCCAAAATATCAATCTACTTCTTATCATCTTTATTCATTGTCCAGCTCTCAGATGCATAACAAACAATTGAGAAGACCGTGGCTTATAACACGTGCTCTTTAGTCTTTTAGATTGGCATCATTGCTCTTTAGGACTCTGGAGAGGTCCTTAACAGCAGATTTTTACAATGCTACCAGTCTTTTGATTTCCTGACTGCTGGTAGCAAGGGAGTTGATTGTGGATCCAAGTGAAATTTTTGACGATTCCAATCTTTTCTCCGTCTGTCATTATGTTGCTGATTGGTGCATTGAAACTTTTGTTTTGTTGATATTGAGATGCAATACATATTGAAGGCTGCAGTGTTTGCTCTTCTTCAATATTCAGTGATTTCAGTCATTTTCACTTTCTGTAAGCAAGGTTGCATCACCTACATAAAGTAGCTGTCTGATGAATCCTCCTCCATTCAATCGTGATTTCACAGTTTTCTTTACATAGTCCGTCCAGCTTCTTGAATTACTTGCTCAGCATACAACTTGAATAAGTATGGAGAAAGGATACAAACTTGATGTACATGGTTCTGATTTTAAAGAATGCAGTTTCCCTGCACTGTTAGAATGACTACTACCTCCTCTATATATCAGTTTCATGTAAGTACAGTTAAATGCTCTCTCATTTTCATTATGCACTAATTATTTTGATATTACCATAATTTATTATCCACACTGTCAAATGCCTTTTTGTAGTCAATAAAACAAAAGTAAACTTCATCTGAAATTGTCTGCTTTCAGCCAGCATCCATCTGACGTCAGTAATATTCTTATTGCATAGCTTCTGTATGCACCTTATATTTTCTGGGAGATCCCTCAAAGCGCTGTCCCAGCCTTTTTTGAATACTCTTCATCAAATTTTACTTATGTGTACTATTAATAATGTTGTTAGAGTGTGTGCCATTGAGTCTAAGCTGACTCATAACGGACCCTCCAGCACGGTTTACAGAGGCAGTAAATCTCACAGGAGGGGATTTCCTATCTTTCTCTAATGAAGCAGCTGATGGATTTGAAATGAATGTCTTTGGGATTGCAGCACAGCTTCTTACCATTAGGCCACCACTTGAAAATTTCTCTTAGATTGTATATTTTAAAATGAAAACATATATGGGTCTCTTCAACAGTTGGCTAGGTAGCTACCATCCAAACTCCTTATATAGATTAGTGAGCACATCCAGGGTTGCATCTATTTGGTGAAATACATCAATTGATATTCTATCAATTCCTAGGGTCTTGTCTTTTTGAAATACCTCAGTGCAGCTTGAACTTCTTTCTTCATCACTATTGATTCTTGATTATATACAACTTTCTGAAATGGGTCTTTGTCAACTTTGTTGATCTCTTTTAATTGCTTCCTGCCTTAAATTCTAGAACTTATTCAGCACTTAACCTTATACAGTTTACTACTTGCTTTTATTTAAAATCTTAAACTCTTCACTTCAAATGAAAGCTCTTTATAAGCAGAGATTAGGCCAGGTATTTCGATAGCCTTAGAGTACCTAAAATTTAGTTTCATGAAATAAGAGCTCCAATCTTTACTCTTTAGTTAAAGATTAAAAAGAACATTAAGGAACTTTACAGATTTGTGTAATAACCACCAAAGTCTAAAAGTTAAGACATTAGTCAAGGTCCAAACTAAACATTTGTGAATTTATAAAACCAGAACATGACCTTTCTTTGATCAGAATATTTGACAGTGATTATAGTAACTTGTTGTTAGTTATTCATTTTACTCATGTTATTGTTGTTAGGTACCATCAAGTGGACTATGACCCATAACACTCCACGAATAATAGATGTGACCCATGTCTTACTCCATCCTCATGAATATGCTCGAGCACATTGCTACAGTCACTGTGTCAATCCATGTCGCTGAGGATCTTCCTCTATATGCTGACACTTCTCCTTTCCCAGCATGATGTCCTTCACCAACGACTGACCCATTCTGGCAACGTGCTCAGTGTATGTCAGTCAGAGTTCCATCGTCCTTGCCTCCAAGGACCAACCTGGTTGCACTTCCTCTCAGACAGACTCATTTGTTCCTTTGACAGTCCATATAGTAATCTCAAAACATCAATTCCTTTTCTTCCATAATTATGCTATGTCTAACTTTCAGGTGCAAAGGAAGCAATGTACATCTTATTCTTTAAACGGACATCGTTGCTCTTTAGAACTTTGGAGAGGTCTTTGACAAAAGATTTTTCCCATGTATCCTTCTTTGGATTTCTTGACTACTGTTACCCTGGGTGTTAATTGTGAATCTAAGTAAGATGAAATAAGTGACAACTTCAATCTTTCTTCCATCCAGCTAGTAGTGAGGACTTTCATTTCCTTGGTTGAGATACAATCAATATTGAAGCCTTTGTTCTTCTGTAGTATTTCAATGCTCTTTCACTTTCTGTGAGCAAAGTTTTGTGTTCTACATAATTAAGGTTGTTTATGAGTTTTCCTCCAACTTGATGCCCCATTCTACATGCAAGACTGAAAACGCCTGCTCCTACATTATTTTCACTATGACTCCTGTGTATGAGCCCACTGTTGAAGCCATTATGTCAAATCATCGCATTGAGGGTCTTCTCTTTTTCCCCTGACCCCTACTTTATCTAGCATGATAACTTTCTCAGGGATTAGCCTCTTCTGATAATATGTACAAAATATGTGAGATTATATTATAGATGTCATCTTATACCTAAAAATCACACACTAGCAATATAATTTATTCCACATAGGGGATTTGCAGAGACATAAGCTGTACTATCCTGGAATTTATTTTAGAAAAGACTGATAAATTTCTTATAAATCTCCATCAATTTCCTAACAAGAAAGTCTCCACATGGAAAACAAGAAAATTGAGCATACTTGGCTTTGAGCAACTGTTGTCTTAAACCTGTAGGAGATAAAAGAAAGTTAAAAAAAAATTGAAGAAATAAATTATAAGGACACTCTTCTCTTTAGCATTGTGGAATTTTATCTGGTCATTCTTGAGCAAAACTTTCTGTGCCATTCAGCTTCTCTGTTGTACTTATAAACCCCATTAGCAGGCCCAAGGAGAAGAGAGAGAGTGAATATTGTGCATACAAACTTTGTAGAACTTGGCACGGCACTGTTAGTTGAATGCCTCTGCTTTCTGCGTTGAAGTGCTCCAATTTCATGGCCCTCTCTTGGGGGGGGGGGGGCGGCTACAAAAGAAAGCCCAAATCCTCTTGAAAACAGATTTTTGGTGTTGTCTACCATTGTCCCAAATTTCAGAGAGATGTCATGATGAATCTATACACCAGTGTACCTGTTTAAATGTGGTGGCAGAAAGCAAGGCATGGGCTTCAAAGAAGTTTAATAAAGAGGTCTGATTGCTTCGAGCATGTCTGACCAAAGTGTTTTCCATTAAAGATATCATTTGGTACCATACATCTTCAACTTCCTCTGTCTCCTTGGGGCTTCTGTTTCTGCATCTGCTGTTTTTGTCCTATTGCAGCCCTGACAGTAATTTATCAAACTGATAGACCTTACTTATTCTTCTCTTTTTCTTTTACAATAGCTTGTTTTCAAATATTACAGCTCTAAAGTGTCCAATTTAACTTGCCTCTCTTACTCTGAAACTATGGATTGAATATTAAATAAGTCATTATTGTGTAACACTAGGGACTTGCTTATCTAGTGCTGCTGTAAGAGATGACGCTAAAAGTAGATGGATTTAATAAGCATAAGGTCTGGTAGCCTAATGGTAAATAACTGCATTTAATCCCGCGGGCACATAGTTCAAATCTGTTAGCTGCTCTGAAGGAAAAGCATGGGCAATCTCTTCCTATGCGACTGACTAGCTGCCTCTGAAAACCCCCTGGGTGGTTCTGAGTTGAAGGTACAAAATAATGACAATGACAGAGGATAGATATTTTAATTCCAGGTGCAGACTCTAGGGGGAGGCTTTCTCTCTCTGTTGGTTCTAGAGGAAGGCCTTTTTAATTTAATTGAATTTAATAATCCTTAACACTTAGCTTTCATAAAAAAAGAGGACATTTCACTAAGGAATGAGCTGATGACTTTTACCTCAATGTGAATAGCTATTCTCAGTAAATATTCTCATTTTTAATTTTCCTCATCTCTGTAGTTCATTCTGTAAATGGCTATCTCAATTTGATTATACTATTTGTTATATAGTAAATTTCCTTTCTGATATTTACACAATATAATTATTTCTTATTAAATTTACTAGTGACATTTTTCTACTAATACATTCATTACTCAAACACTATTTTTATTTGTTAATGTTTCAAATATTCAGCCTTATCTCTGCATGAAAAGGTTCTTTCTTGCCAACTCTTTTCCTCTATTTCAGCACAATAGTCATAAATTATATTTGTCTTTTGATAAACATTATTTCTATGCTCTAAATTGACAACCAACATTATGTAAAAGAATGAAATGGAATAATTTAGAGGGAAAGGGAAGGGTACATTAGGATAATCAACTGTCTAAAGAGGAGAAAGCAGGTCATGGGGCCACAGGGCAATGAGAGTCTCTCTGAAAGGGCCAGAAGGAGTGAGAATATCACAGCCTCACTTCCCAAGAGCAGAAAGCAGATAAAGAGTCAGTAGCCTAGCCCCATGGTGCGTTTAGAGGCTCATCAACAGCAAGATGTTCTTTTATTCATTGCTGACATAGTTACAACAATAGGATTTATTAGGGAAGGAGGTTGGAGAGTGGGAGAGGCAAAGAATATCAACCAATGCAAACCCAAGTTTTAGCCAAGCAGTCCCAAGGCACAATATCTCAATTAGTTCAGTCTCTGGACTCAGTTCAGAAGTCAAATCCAAATCATGCAGCAAGGTTTGCTTCAGAGTAGTTATAAATCAGCTTCTCCTTCAAGCATCCAGCAAGGACAGCTAAACCTTTAACTGTGGCCAGAATACGTGCAAGAGGCCACAAGTCACACTTTGCCACCATTTGCTTACAGCAATACCACAGTCTTTCCACCACTGGGGTCTTGCTCTCACCAGCGTGTTTCCACCATAAACTTTGCTCCCCTCAAGTCTTTTTTGCCTCAAATCTTGCTGCTCAAAATGGGAAACACACTTTCACTTATCCTAGTCCCACAGCTAATGCTGATTTGCAAGACCATGTGCCTACAGTTAAGTTAGCTGGAGACCAGGGCCTAAGTTGCTAAAAAAGCCAACTTTTAGGCTAACACTACATCAGCTAATATAGAAGATACCACAGAAATAATTTTTAATGAAGTCCTGACATAAAATTGAGGATGATGAAAGCTAGTCATCTGTATATTGCAAGCAATAGAAAGGACTCAATAATCATTGGTGGTGGTGGTGTGTACCATAGAGTTGGAACCAACCCATAGCCGACATTTCAGCAGGTTCTCATAGGCAGGTAATTGCATGGGAGGAGGTAGCTCATCCTTTTCCTGCAGAGCCACTTGCCTTAAGAATTGCAGAGCAGCTTCTTTCTATCTTCCATGAATCAAAAGCACTTTGGAGTCCCTGTTCTGTGAGTTAATATTGTTATAAATATTTCTTCAGTACACTGAAAAT
>NW_006399878.1:5557465-5574912 GCF_000299155.1 Elephantulus edwardii | reverse complement strand
CAGGATAGAGCAGGGTTTAGGGCTGTTGTGCATAGGGTTGCTATGAGTCGCAAAGGACTCGACGGCACATAACAACAACGACAACAACAACAATTTTATGTCAATTCATAATTGACTAATAGCTGATCTTCCCAAGGGTTTTCAGTCTAAATCATGCAGAAGTAGAATTCCTATTTTTCCCCTGAGAGAGCTGATGTATAGTCACAGTTATTTTTATGAAAATGATGATATGATGATAACAAATATTCATGAACACTTTATGATGATCAGAAACTATAGTCAACTTTTAAAAATAATAGACATATGCACATGCAAACTCTAAGGTACATGCCCTATGTTCAAAAGACCTTGTGTGGCCCTACCAGAGATTGAACCTTGATCACTACAATTCACAATCTTGAGACTAAAACCAGGATATTCCATTGCCTTTCTGATCAAGGTTAATTAATTTCTTCATTTTCATATTTCTGACATTTTTATGTTTACATTTACGATGCCATGCTTTCTTGTAATTTTTAGTGGGTTTTTAAAGGTTGTATTATTTTAATTTCACTTTGTTTTTAACTATTTGCAGTGGTTTTAAAAAAGAATTAACTGCATGCCTTTGGGATTGCAGTGCAAATTCTTGCCATTAGGCCACCAGTGCTCCCGTTAAAGTATAATAACAACCAAAAAAAGTAACGTACAATTCAATATACAACATAGATCTTCCCAAACAATTTTGGTAAGAAACCTCTCATGTTTATTTTAATATTAAGCACAAAATTGTATTCTCATTAGAAAAAATATAAGGCATCATTTAATTAGTAAAGTTTATTCTTCCACCTAATTTTATACAGGCAATACCCAGGTGCCAAATATCAAATTTTATACAGTCAGTGCCTGGGTTACAACCCATAAAGTCAGTTATGTTAACAATTTGAGACACGTGCGATAGTTTATAACAACAAACAGACTACCTCTTGATGTACATAAAAATATTGTTATTACTATTTGTGCATTACTATGTTAAAGATGTTTTAGTGTATCAAGAAGTGTCCTGTTCATATTGTTTAGGCATGGCAAGGTGGACTTTCATTTGACTGACATTAAATAAAAGCCATACTTAAATGACTTGCATTCAAATTTGACTTAAAGACAGACCTGCATACTGAACCTGTTCATCAAAGACTGTCTGTACTTACTGATCTTCATTAAGAAATTATAAATTAATGAAAAAAAGACATTTTTTGTTATAGCATAAAAATTTAGAAACAAATATTTATTTAAATAAATAATTCTTCTTCAAATGTAAATATCCTGAAAATAAAACATACCTATAGTATTCCAGGTATAGTAACAGCAGTAATTTATTTGTGAATAAGGGGTATTTTGGTACATTTGATGGCAAAATTTTTGTTTCTCGTAAGTACAAACATTTCATGAAAAGAATAAAATGATTATTATTTAAAGGTCTACTTGTTCACCATTTTTTAATTTGAGGAGAAGCACAAACATTTCTACAGAATTTTTACTGTAAGATGAGGCCACAGGAAAGGTCTCAAGTATCTAAAAGTTGTTTGGCTAGAGGGAAGTGCTTTCTTGGGACTTGGAGGCAGTCATTCATCACTCTGTATCTGAAAGTGTTCTTCAGAGAATTTCTTTCTAATATTCACAATAAAGCACAGAATCTGGGCTCCCGGACGGGGCTGTTTCCTGCTGGAACACCAACAAACAGGGCATATGTACAGGCATTCTGATGCAGTACTACTGAATCTCCGTAGCAGCCTGAGTGACCTTGATCCTCCACATTGTGTCCAGCTTCAGCTGCTCCACCAGGCACTGCAGGGTGGACATTTTTTTTTTAAATATATTTTTAAAAAATATTAAAATAAAATAAATTTTGAAGTAAAAAATTTAAAAATACATTTTTAATACTGGCCCACTGACCCATCTCTATTTTCATATAATTTTTATTGTTATTTTGATGAAAGTTTACAGAAACTTGGATTTCCATTTATTCATTGTTGCACATTTTCCTCCCTACCATCCCCCCTAGTTCACTTTTCTCTTTAAAAAATTCATTCATAGTTGCACAATTTCCCCTCCATTCCCCCACCCCACCCCCCTGTCCACTTTGCTATGCACTTCTTATTCTGGACTGTTGTCATACGTATAATGCCTAATCATATATTCCTTATAAACAATTTTTTCCCTCATCTGTTCCAATTCAGTGTTCATTATATACTTCCTCTTTTCTTAGTCTCACCCCAACCCCCAAAGTCAGTCCTGTTTTATAACAGTGGCATTCTATCTCTGTTTTTAATGTTAGCCTTCCATGTAAGCTTGCGGGTTGCTGAGGTTGTTAACTATTTCAGCTTGCTCACCTCCGCAATCAACGCTCTTGGCACCAGCAGTCAGAAAATCAAAAGACGAATTTCATTGGGGAAATCTGGTAAAGAGCAATGATGTCAGTCTAGAGATTAAGATGTACCGATCCAGTCCGTGGTCTTCACAATTACCTGGATATCCATCAGAGAGCTAGACAATTAGTAAGGATGACAGAGGAAGACTTGATACCTTTGAGTTGTGGTGCTGGAGAAGAGTTTTGAACATACCATGAACTGCTAGGAGAATAAATAGGTATGCCTTGGAGAGGGTGAAACCACATTTCTCCTTGGATGCAGGGATTTTGAAAGTCAGTCTCACATACTTTGAACACATGGTTAGGAGGGACCAGTCCTTGGAGAAGGACATCATGCTAGGAAGGGTGGAGGGGCAGTGCAGGAGAAGAGTATCCTGGATGAGATGGATTGACACAGTAACTGGGGCAATGGGATTAGGTGTGCTGGGGTCAGTGAGATTGGCTCAGGATAGGGCAGGATTCAGAGCTACTGTACACAGGGTTGCTATAAGTTTCAGGTGACTTATGACACATAACAACTACAACATCGTCTTTAGTGGTCATCATGGTTCACATTGATTGTTGCCTACTCTTTTGTCCCAAGGTTTACAATAGTTTGTTTTATATTGTTACTTATTTTGCAAGATGTCATTTTTATGAGTAACCAGTTGCAATTTTTTAAAAGTAGATTTGTATGTAACTCTCACAAATAACATACTAACCTAAATGGGAAAGTAGTCACTGAGTTTCTCTTCTTGGCTCACTACTATACCACTCCTCAAAATTCTTGGCATCTGAACAGTTGTTCTTTTTATCCTCACATTTTATTATTATTTTTTAATATGTGACTCTATTATGCATACTCTTTACTCCTATTTTCTTTTTCTTTGGAACTTATCGCCTGTTTCCCATCCCATTCTAGGACTGGTCCAAAGAAAGTGTGATCAGGTGATATAGGTATGGTGAGAAACAGTAGATAAGGAACATAAAAAAAACACATTTCATCATTCTTTATCTTGCGTCTATCTTGTTTCTAGTAAAAATCCCCCACTATCTCGTAACTATTCTCCATTTCCCCCTCATCTTAGTCTTCACTCAGCTCTAGTTACCACATCAAATTTACCAGTTCTCCAGTCTCAGGCTTATTTTCTTGTCAATAAGAAATGCAGGAAAAATTATTCTTTAAAAATCTGTGTATGACCTTGTTTTGCCTACCATGTCTTCATGTAAAACTTTAAGACATATAATTATGTTTATTATTGATTAAAATGATGAAATGGAAAATAGATAATATTTACTGTGGGCTAACAATATGTTCATTGTGCTCAGCGAAAAAGCTGAAAGGAAAGTGAGAGATAGGAAGACCTTTAAAGAGATGGATGGATGAAGTGACTGCCGCAATGGACTTACACACAGCAAACGTATTGAAGATGATACAGAACAGGTCAAAGTTCACATATTTTTCATAGGATCACTATGAGTTGCAGCTGACTCAATGGTACACTACAACAGCAACAATATACTAATCAATGTTCTATGGATTTTATATACATTGACACATTCACCACAATATCTCAATAAAATGATTGTTATTATTACCGCATTTCCCACGGACTGCCACAAGAAAAATAGTTCCCTCTTTGAGAAAGTGCAATTACATTGTTACTTAGAGTCAAGGAAGGTAAAATGCTGTCTTACCTACTTTGGAGTTGTTGTTAGGAGGGCCCAGTCCTTGGAAAAATATCACAAGAAAGAGAGGAAGATCCTCAACTACATTGATTGACAAAGTGACTAGCAACGGGCTTAAGCCTAACAGAGACCATGAGGAGAGCGTAGGCTAGGACTAGATTAGGATCTCTTTTAGATCTTTTGTTCACTGAGTGGCTGTGAGTTATAGATAACTCAATGTCACTTAACAATAGCAACAATAAAACTATTATTTTGTAGATATATTACCCGATGCCCTGAAAGATTAGGAAACTTGCCCAAACTATACAGATTATAAGCAACAGAGTCAGAACAAAAACTTGGACAATATGATGCCAAAGCCAGTTTTGGATCCTCTGTGCTGTGAATGGAAAGAAGGGAAACCTAAAACATTTGAGGAAGGATTCCCAAGTTGTTTATATAATTTTTCACCCTTCTGAGGTATCCATTTCTGATTCTCATCCCCTGGAGTCCACACAGGAATCACTGTTCATCCTGGAGGGACAGAGCTCCACTTCTGTTGTACTATTGATAGATGAGTGAGACTTAAGAAAAAAAAATGGTCCATCCATGTGTTACCTGGGATGAGTAAAGAGTATAACTCTCTGTCTAAACACTACTTGACACAATTCATGGATTAAATGAATATTTTTCTTTCTTGCTAGAAAAAATTGATAGAAAAATATACTCTATGAACCAAACTAACATTTGGATAATAAAGTCAACCGTGTATATATTTTTCATATCCCATTTCACTATTCAAAACACAATCGACCCTCAATAAACCTTTGCTGAGTGCTTATTGCTTATTTTGATTGAGAAATGACTCCCCATCTTTGACTAATATCTCACAACAAGATGCTACTGGTTTCCAGGAGGTCAGGTGAGAACCTTTCCTTATCACGAAGAAATATGAACAATAAAGTATATGTGAATGAAATTCTTAATTCTCCATCCAGCTGCCGCCCTGAAAATATCCTCTATCATTTAGGTGCCCTCACTTCAGTCCATTTGAGCCTGCCCTGTTCAAGATTGCCTTAACTGGCAAAATAAAGGGAAGAAGAACTAGTAAGCCTAGTCTTCTCAGGAGATATAATGTTTACCCTTTTGTTTTAGGATATAATTTCATAAATCAGTTTAAAATACCTTCATGATCTTTTTTTCAAGTAGTTAACAAGCAATTGAGTTGTCATCCAACAACAGATGTTTTGGTAAGAAATGAAAAGATGAGAGATGAAGGACCTTGAAACAAACAATGGTATAACTACTCCTATTTTTCAGAGGAGAAATAATAATTTGATTCATACATATTCATAACTGAATGAAATAATTACTTTTTTCATAAATATAACAGTGAGAATTACAAAACATCAAATTACTTTGGCTGGAATTTGCATAAGCTAAAGAAAAGATGTATAATGTAGTTTTTCTCCTGAACAAAATGTTCCTCATTAATAGAGTAATAGATCATATTAATGTTGCCTTTATAAAATGAAATGGACACAGGTGAATTTACCATAAATTTTCCTATGAACAAAAAAGGGCTAAATAAGAGTATATTCAGTCATTTTTTCCATTTATTGCTGTGCATGATTTTCATTTCAAGTAATCACACCACTATAAGTTAAAGAATTACAGAAAGCATCACCTTAGAACAAATAAAGTAGCTCTAAACTTAAATATATGAACAGCTTGAACATCTTCCTACTTGTCTATTTTCTACTATCTAATCTAAACTTTTGAGGATATTTTTTGAAAGATGAGGAGAAATATTAGTATCATTTTTATTAACTCTGTTCATACTTTCAACTTTGTATTGACTCTCTACCTATTGCTGTTCTTAGATGCCATCAAGTGAACCACATGGCATATTTTTCTTGTGAACAATGTATGGGAATGTTGCATCATAGTCACAGTCCCTGCCATGCACAAGTCCATTGTGCAGCCATTGTATCAATTCACCTTTTTGAGGTTTCTTTTGCTGATCCTCTGGTTTTCCAAGCAGCCACACTACACTGTAGTGTGGTTATGTGCCATCAAGTCACCTGTGACCCATAGTGACCCTATGTACAGCAGCTCTGAACCCCACCCTGTCCTGAGACAATCTCACTAATTCTGACACATCAAACTCCATTGCCCCAGTATCCATCCATCTCACCAGAGATCTTCTTCTCCTGAGCTGTGCCTCTACCCTTCAAAGCACAATGTCCTTCTCCATGGACCAGTCTCTCCTGGCCATGTGCCCAAAGTATGTGAGATGGAGCTTCAAAATCCTAGCCTTCAAAGATACTTGGTTTCACCCTCTCCAAAACAGACCTATTTGTTTTCTTGGCAGCCCATGCTATGTTCAATACTCTTATCAAGCACCAGAATTTGAAGGCATTGATTCTTCCGTCATCTTTAGTCATTGTCCAGCTCTCTGATGTATAGCAAGTAATCGCAAATGCCATAGGCTGGATTAGGCTCAACTTAGTCTCTAGACTGACATCATTGCTTTTCTGCACTCTGGAGAGGTTCTTGAAGAAGACCTGAAGTGCTTGCTGTAGAATGTCAAGAGCTGTAGTCTTCAATATGGACTGAAGGGTAACACCAGTAAGATAAAGCTTCTTACCACTGGGCCAATTGGCAGCACAATGATAGATGGAGAGGAGATTGAGGTTGTTAACAATTACAGCTTGCTCGGCTCCACAATCAATACTTTTAACACCAGCAGTCAAAATATCAAAAGAAGAATCACACTCTACATCGTTTCCATAAATAGGGTGATGTAAGGGTTAAGCTGACCAAATCAGGAGCTGCCTGGGTTAAAGACAAAATAAGTCCTCTGCTCTGGGACAGCACAAGTTTGATTGCCACACTGAAGCTGCCTTCTGATAAAGATGTAGCTATGGAAACAAGAAAGGTCTACAAATGAGAAAAGAAACAGTAAGAAATATCTCGGAGTCCAGTTAATATACGTTACCGTTTATGTAATGAAAACATTCTCACTACGAGACCTAGATGCTGTGAGGACACTCAACTATGAGTTGCTCTCCCCTTACCTCTTGACTAAGGAAAGTCTTGAGTAATCCACTGTGACTGTGGTACTTTCCTGCTACAAGAGAAAGTGCAACATATGGTGACCGTGATGTGATAAGTGTGAAGCAGGGTAGGAAGAGGAATTTGTGATTTGCCAGTACATTCCTGCCATGTCTCCCTTGGCCCAGTGAAAAAGAATTACCTGATACCCTCAACTTTGGTTCATAAACTGAACAGAGATTACAAAGAATTGATGCCTTTGAATTGTGGTGTTTGAGAAAAGAATATCCCAAAGACTACCAGAAGAACAAATAGGTATATCCTGGAGGAAGCATAACCAGGAAGCTCCTTATTAAGCAAGGATGGTGAAACTAAATCTCATATTCTTTGCTCATGTTGTCAGGAGGTATTAGTCCTTAGAAAAAGGCCTGATACTAGGAAAAATGGAGGGAGGGTCAGAGAATTAGAGGAAGATCTCCAGCAAGGTGAATTTACACAGGGACTGAAGCATTAGAGTTGAGTATATCAGAGATCATGAGGATAGAGCAAAACAGTTCAGATCTGTTACTTATAGGGTCACTGTGAGTAATAATTAGGTTGATAACAATTAACAACCACCACCACCACCACCAGCACAACAACATATTTGAACAGAATCAAATATCCTTTGGTGTCAACTTAGAATAGAAAAGATATGAAAGGGAAGAAAGATATTGTCCTCTTTCTGTTTCCCTAAGGTTATACGAAAACCAAAAGGCAAACACTGTTCAGTAGGGTCCATGGATTGATTTATGTGCTACATTTCTTTTCCTTCTCCAATCTGAAGACAACTTCCAAACAGGATGAAAGCCAGAGAACAGCTAGGTGCCAGAGAAGCTTACACTCTTCTGTTTGACAGACTACTTCATCAGTAAACATGGGAAGCAATCATTTTCATTTCACCAAATGTCCTTGAATATAGCTCAGCTGCTTCCTGGATCAAAATTTCCCTTTCATTTATCTCTTTGAATCCCAGATTCTGATATTTTGAGGTGTTCAGTAAGCATTGAGCATACTTTTTTACTTTTCCCTATTCTATACGTTGATTACAATTAAAAAACCCAAATTCTTTGCAAGAATAAACCGGGAATTGTTATTAAAGAAGAAAAAGAAAAGGAATTCTCAAAGTGCCATGAAATTTTGCTTACCATGAACACTTCTATTATTTATGCTAAGTCATTAGAGTATTGATTTTGCAGAGTTTTTGCTGAAGTGAATGAAGGAATGCAGTGTGGTGGTAAAAATGTAGATATTTTAGCACTTGTGAGTCCTGTCACTAAAATTCTTAGTTTTCCAAATATTCTCCAAATTACCTAAAAGAGCCTCACAAGTCAGTATTCTTCCTTAGATAAAGTTACAAAAATAGGCACTGATTCTCATCTATAACCAGATGACAAATTTACTAAACTCTGAAAAACACAAGCAATTGAAATATGTCTATTCAGTACAAGTACATGGAAATTGAGAAGGCTGCTAGTGTGGATAAATCGTTTATTTATCTTCAGATTTCTCAGGTAAATCGTGGAATTTCCCCCTTATTTATTACAATTTTGGGGATCTTGTGTTATTAGAGTCATGGGAAAAGGCTTTCTGTCAAGCTTCTCTCCTTTTACTTCTGGTTTTGTCCTTGCCATTTATTTTCTGTGTCACTTTGCAACCAATTTAACGGCCCAAATGTTACCTTTCCCCCCCTGCAGTATTGTAATAACAAAGCAAATTTTATACATGGATATCATTAATTTTACATATGATAAATGTCTAATCCTGATTCTATTTCACCATCTACTCTTTCAACTAGATTTTGATGGACAAGAGAAAGTTGAGTTTGTGAGGGGAAACTGGTATGAAAAAGTTTATATTCTGAATGGACCCAAACGAGAATTTTTGGACCCTTTAAGCTAAATGACTTTATGTAAAGACATTCTGCTCTTTAATAGTGGTTTTTGGGTGCCACAGAGTCAACTACAGCCCATAATAATCCTATGAATGATAGACCTGAACCTTGCCATCCTTACAATCTCTGTCTTCTTGAGACCATTAGTACGGTCATTGGGTCAATCCATCATGTTTAGGGTTTTCTTTTCTTCTCTGATCCCCGTTTTCTAGGAATGATGGCTTATTCCAAGGATTGAACCCTCATAATGATATGCCTAAAGTTTGTGAGAAGAAGTTTCACAACCTTTGCTGGGTGGGCCTCTTATATTCAAGTATCATTGGCCTGGAAGCCAGCCTTTTCAGCAACAATGTCCTTGCTGGCTGGGTCTCCGTCTCTTATTTAAGAGCTTCTGGAATTCAGGCCTTGTTTGGAGGACCAAAATTAAAGGTCCAGCTGAAACATTGTTGTGACCTCAGTATCCATATCTGGGAAATTATTCTACATGCCAGCCATAGATCTTAGCTCAAACACTTCAACATGTACCTGGGCCTCATCCTGCTATGTCACCATAGCTTTCGACTGGATCCAGCAACGTGATACCCACGTAACTGATTTCCTGTTAGAGGTACCACACTTACCTGTCAGTTTGTTTTATTGAGAGAACAACACATCAACAGAGAACTTCGAGGTGTGCAGGCTGGATTTAGAAGAGGTCATGGTACTAGGGATATTATAGCTAATGTTAGATGGATCTTGGCTGAAAACAGAGAATACCAGAGGATTGTCTATCTGTGTTTTATTTGACTATGCAAAGGTATTTTACTGTGTGGATCACAACAGACTGTAGTCAATTCTGAGAAGAATAGGATTCCCAGAACATTCTATTGTACTTATGCAAAACCTATACTTGGACCAGAAGGCACTGTTAGAACAGAACAAGGAAACACTGCAGGGATCAAAATCAGGATAGATGTATGCCAGAGATGTGTCCTATTTCCATATCTTTTCAAACTATATGCAGAACAGATCATCCAGGGGGCTGGGCCTTTTGAGGAGGAATGTGGCATCAGGATGGGACTCATAGATAACACAACTCTACTTGCTTCAACTGAGGAGGACCTGAAGTACTTGCTGCAGAAAGTCAAGGACTGCAGTCTTCAATATGAATTGAAGCTCAACATCAAGAAAACAAAGATTCTCACAACTGGGCTGACTGGCAGTATCATGATAGATGGTGAAGAGATTGAAATTGCTAATAGTTTCCATTTGCTTGGCACAACAATCATTGTTTTTGTTAGTACAACACTTCTCTGTACTGAGGTAACTGGTTAGTTGCTGTAATACTGAAAGCTATTCCGCTGATAAGTCAAATGTCTCAAGGCCTACTCACCATGGACAGGTTTTAGTGGAGTTCCCAAAGTAAGACAGAGTAGGCAGTAGAATTGGCCATCCACTTCTGAAATAACAGGCCTCTGCAACTACTCTGAACAATAGAAGAACATGAATACCTATGGTATAAGATGTAGAATCTATATTGGATGTCAATCAAAATGAGGAGAAACAGCTACAAACTCCTTTAAACGATTAGAATGAGGAATGCATAAAGTATGAATATTGGAAAACTAGAAGTGGGAAATTAAATGGAATATGTGAACTTTGACATTCTAGGCATTAGTGAGATGAGATGCACTGGCTTTGACCACTTTAAATCAGACAGTCATATGGTATATGTTGGATACTTTAATGTGCTGTATATATACCACATAGAGATTTGGATATGATAATATGCTATTATACCTATAAGATGGATATGGGCTAAACCACTATTATGTTTGAGCAACGACAGTATTATTTTGCTGAATAAGTATTATGTAAAGCTGAGCAAATAATTTGAGACCTGGAAGATAATTTGAGATCAGGAAGAATGTGGAATCAGGATTAGAGGAAGATAAATCATTAAACTTCATAATACACTGAGGAGCCATTGAGGATAGATTGTTAAAACTGCAGTAACCAAGCCTTCTTGACAGAAAAAACAAACAAAACAGCAACAACCCAAAAAACCCCATAAAAACTCCACCAAAGAACCAAAACCCAAGCAAACGAACAAACAAAGACCAACCAAAGAAACCACCTTCATTATACACATGACACAATCTTGCTTGCTGAAAGTAAGGAAGACTTGGAGCACTTATTGCAGAAGGTCAAAGAATATAGCCTTCATTATGGATTGCATCTCAATGTCAAGAAAATAAAAATTCTTACCACTGGAACAATAGCCAAAATCATGATACATGGAGAAAATATTGAGGTTGTCAATACTTTCATCTTGTTTGGATCCACAAACAAAAATGGTAGTCTTGGTATCGTTAGTCAGAAAATCAAGAGACATATCACACTGCTGACAGGGACCTCTCCAAATTATTGAGGGGCAATGATGTTAATTTGAGGACTAAATTTGTCTGATTCAGGCCATGGTTTTTCCAATCACTTGTTAAGCATCTGAAAGCTGGACAATGAATAGGGATGGCAGAAGAAAAACTGATGCCTTTTGAGTTGTGGTATTGTAGAAGATATAGAGTATAACATGGACTTCCAAAAGAACAAAGAAATGTATCATGGAGAAAGTGCAGTCAGGGTGGTCCTTAAAGGAAAAGATGATAAAGCTTTGCCTCACATACTTTGGGCATGTGGTTAGGAGAGACTATTCCTGGGAGAAGAACATCATGCTTAGAAAGGTGGAGGCTCAGGAAAAGAGATCCACTCTCAACCAGGTGGATTGACATGATGACTGCTGCAATGGGCACATAACAGCAACATTGATTCACACTATCACCCATCCCCCGTGGTAAAAGAAATAATCTGATCCCACCTAAATAAATAAAATAACAATTTATTAATATATATTGGAATACCAAGATTTAAATTATGTACATTCTTACTGAAATTTATTCCAGCCTCTATAACGCATGTTCAGATGAAAACTGACAGCAATTTTTCTTTTTAGATGCAGATAGCATTTTAAAAGTACAATAGTTTAAGGTTTATAGAAAAAATTGTGCAGAAAATAGAATTCCTACTTGCCTATTCTCCCCCTGCACACTTCCTTATTTTTTTATTAATTTAGAGTATTTATGTGACACACATGCTATTACTGATTAGCCAATACTGAAGTAAATAATATTTATATTATTAACTATTATTGATAGATTCTTTATATGAAGGTTTATTCTGTGCTGTACAGTCCTATGGGTTTTAATAAACATAGAATCATGTGTCTACTATTACTATCATGAATAATAGTTTCACTGTCCTAAGAACGCCTAATTTAGCATCTATTTACCATATTTTTTGAGAAGATGAGGATTTTTAATTTGAAGCTGAACATCCAGTATATGAAAAATTGATTTATGGGAACATCTGAAAAATGAAAATAATTTTTACCCTGTACTTTTGGCTAATGTACAGGTAAAATAATCTCCATTTCTGTCATTTCAATCTAAGGATGTGTTGTGACTTCTCTAGAAAACTGTGCAGCATAGGAAATAGGATTTTCATAGCAATATTTCAGTGATAGCCTTTCTACTGAAATGATAACAATTCAAGCAAGGGGGAGGATGGTGGACAAAGAAATACATAACTACAAATACACTCGCAGAACAAAATACTATTTTTGAAATATGAGGGGAAAAGGAAACAGACTAAATGCTTATTACTGATGTTATAGTCATAGCAGAACACCACTCTCAATGTAAATTGAAACGATATCAGTTTCCTATTTCAAAATATCCCATGTGTTCAACTCATAAAGAAAACACTAAGAAAGGAAAAAGTGTGCCAACAACTACAAAAAGCTATAGAACTTATTTCTTTACAAGTTCTCTGCATTTTCTGCAAATGTATAGTGAAATGTAGGGGAAATAGCTACTATCTACATATAGAGTAGTTTAATATTTCCTTCTTGTAAACACGTACCAGTTGCTTACTATGAGCACAAAATACTTTTGGTAAAAACATAATTGATGTACCCAACCAAAACAGAGAATATTTTCAGAATTATCAGTTAAAATCATCAAGTTGATTTGCAATTATCTGTGTGTGTATGTATAACAAATTTATTTTTAAAAATCTTCTTTATAAGAGTTAACTGTATTTTAGTTAATTGATGAGAAAGAAGACCAAAGATACTCATATCCTTCGTTGCTGGGACTAACTCTACCTCAGAATCCATCTTAATATTTAATATTTCTTGTTTATAATTTGAAAAATATTTTTTAGTACTGTGAATTAATACAACAGAACATTCACCAACTCAACAGTTTCTACAAGTACAATTCAGTGGCACTGATTACGTTCAAGTTGTGCAATTATTCTTATCTTCCTATTAAATTATTCCTCCCCCATTTAAATAACCTCACTGCCCTTAAATTCCCTCTTAAATCTTTTGATTTGATGTTGGTAATACAATCATGTAAGATTTTAAAATAAGTCTTAAAAGGGTACAATGATTAAGGCAGATGTTCTATGTTAAACTATATTAGAAGAGAGATGGCAAAGGAGAAGACGGTTTTCAACTTGGTGGATCAACACTATGGGCTTGAGGGCGTCAGAGATTGTGATGATGACACAGGATAGGACAGGGTTCAGATTTGTTGTTTGAATGGTCGCTATGAATTATATTCAACTTGATAGCACCTACCAACATTATCTGATTTAAAGACAACATTTATATTGAATAAATCATTGACTGTACAAAATTCATTTTATATCAGCCTCATTTCTTCTGCCTAGTCCATAAATCCTTTTAGTTTCCAACTTTTGCACTCCCATCAAAAATTATTAATTATTATCACCAATTAGGATTAATGCATCTTGATTGTATGTTCTGTCAAGTTCACACTGCAAAAGTTGGTAGAAATCCTCAATTTCCTTGCCTTTGGCTTTGGTTATTGGTATATATATCAGAATAACAGTTATATTAACAGGTCTTCCTAGTATGTGTGTCCTGTCAGAGGATTGTAATTCAGCATGGATCTTGAATTGGTAATTTTTTTTTTTTACTATGAATGCAACCCTAGTCTTCCTCAATTTTTCATTCCTGGCATAAGAAATGATATGTTTTATTCAAAAGGGGAAATACCAGTCCCATCTCAGCTCACTAATGCCTAGAACATCAATTTGTATGCATTCCATTTCATTTTGCACACATGGATTTCACCTGATGAAATACACAGAAGTAATATTCACTACATCTGTGGGCAAAATTGTTGAAGAAACTCAAGTTCAGAAGTCAAAGTCAGGTCAGGTGCTGACTGTAGCACAGGCCATCTATTATTCAAGTGCAAGTTCAAATTAAAGTTGAAGAAAATAAAAATAAACTCATAATAATAAAAATATGACCTTGAGTCTGGCCCACCTGAATTTAAAAACCACTCAGAATAGATTTGAAGTTTGTTGTTGTTGTGTGCCATCAGGTCACTTGGAACTCATAGCAACCCTATGTACAATAGCTCTGAAGCCTGCCCTGTCCTAAGCCAGTCTCATTGACTATGAAACAACTATCCTCATTACTCCAGTTACTGTTTCAACCCATATCATCTAGGGTTTTCTTCTGTTGTGTCCCTCTACCCTTCCAAGAATATCCTTCTCCAAGGACCAGTTCCCCATGACCACTTGTACGTGAGACAGAGTTTCTACATCCTAGCCTCCAAGGAGAAACTTGGTTTCCCCTACTCCAAGACAGACTTATTTGTTTTCTTGGCAGTCCATGGCATATTAAAGACTCTTCTCTAGCACCACAACTCAACGACATCAATTCTTCTGTCATCTTTAGTCATTTCCCAGCTCTCTGATGCATAGCAAGTAATTGTGAAGACCATGGCCTGAATTAGGTGCACCTTAGTCTCCAGACTGATGTTGTTGCTTTTCAATACTCTGGAGAGGTTCCAGACAACAGATTTTCCCAGTGCAATTTGTCTTTTGATTTCCTGACTACTGGTTCCAAAAGTGTTGATTGTGGAGCCAAGCAAGCTGTAATTCTTAGCAACCTCAATCTCTTCTTCATCTATTATGGTGCTGCCAATGAGAATCTTTGTCTTTTTGATGTTGAGCTTCAATCCATATTGAAGACTACAGTCCTTGACCCACTGCAGCAAGAGCTTCAGGTCCTCCTCAGTTTCAGCACCAACAACCAGAGTCAAAGAAATAGATGATTTCTATTAACTTTTGCTGTTGGTTATTGATTGAACATGCAACCAAGATGCATTAGTAATAATGAGTGTCTGGGATGCAAAAGTTGGGAACCAGAAAGAAGGATCAGTAGTCAGAAAACATGGACTTGGTGACATGAGGTTGGGAATAGAATTAAAGAATTCTGCACAATCAATGATTTGTTAATAGAAAATAACTTTTATAGGAAACACAAACACAGATTATACACATGGATTTCCTGATGTTATGCACAGGAATCAGATCAAGTACATCTGTGAAAGGAATTGTTGGAGAAGTTCAATATCAGCAGTAAAAACTAGGCCAGGAGCTGATTGAGAAACAGACTATCAACTAATCATATGCAAGTTCAAATTAAAACTAAAGAAGGTCAAATCAAATCCACAGGAATAAAAATTTAATCTTGAGTCTATGCCCCTTGAATTTAAAAACCAAGTCATGGATGAGTTTGAGGCCTTGAACACTAATTAAAATAAAACAGATGAACTGTAGGAGTATATAAAGCATATAATCCATGAAGAATGCAAAAGATCATTACAAAGAGGAAGAAGAAAAGTCAAATGGAAGTCAGAAGAGACTCTGAATATTGCACTAGAGCACCAAGAAGCCAAAGCAAAGGGGAAAATGAAGGAGTTAAGAAGATGAATAGAAGAGTTCAAAGGTCAGCTTCGGAAGGAAGACAAAGCAAAGTATTATAATGAAATGTGCAAGGAGCTGGAGTTGGAAAATCAAAAGGGCTGAACTTGTTTCTCATTTCTCAAGCTGAAGGAAGTAAAAAATTAATTCAAGCCATGAGTTACAATACTTAACATTACTATGGGCAGAATACTGAATGATCTGGAAAACATTAAAAGAAGATGAAAGGAGTATACAGAGTCACTCTACAAAAAGGAATAGGCTGACACAGAAGAATTTAATGAAATAATATATGATCAAGAGCCCAGGGTGATGAATGAAGAAGTGTAGGTTGCACAGAAGGTCTTGGAAGAATATTAGGTCCCAGGAATTGAAGGAATACCATTTGACATATTTTGACAAACAGAACCTGCCTTAGACATGCTCACCAGGTTGTGCTAAGAAATCTGGAGGACAACTACCTGATCAATTGACTGTAAGAGATCCATATTTATTCTCATTATAAGAAAGGGTGACCTGACAAAGTGTGAAAATTATTGAACAATATTATGCTCAAGCAATTACCTGGCTGAAGATTATCCAAAACCTACTAGAACAGTACACTGACAGAGAACAAAAAGAAATACCAGTGGGGTTTAAAAGAGACCATTGCACTAAAGACATTAACGCTTATTTCAGATGGATCTTGGCAGAAAGCAGAGTACTAGAAACAAATGTCTATTTGTGTTTCATTGATTATTCAAAGGCATTTGACTTTGTGGATCACAACAAACTGTGGCTAATCTTGAGGAAACTGGGAATCCCAGAATACTTGATCATACTCATGTGAAACCTATATCCAGACCAGGAAGCAGCCCTCAGAACAGATCAAGGAAACATTCCATAGCTAAAAATAAGGAAAGAAGTGCATCAGATGTGGCCTGTCTCCAAACCTTTTCAATCTAAATGCAGAACAGATATTTTGGGAGGCTAGGCTTTGTAATGAGGAATATGGCATCAGGATTGGAGGGAGACTCATCAACCACCTATGTTACACAGATGACACAACTTTGCTTGCTAAAACTGAAGATTTGAAGTACTGACCACTAATGATTGAAGATTATATGAGTGGGGAATGGCATCAAGGATATCATCCAGGAAGAAACAAAGGTTATTGCAAAGACAGGGGAGAAAGAAAAGACTAAAACAGATGACAAGAGAGATTCTAAAAATTGCATTAAAATGTTGAAAAGCCAAAATAAAGGAAAGAAATGGTGAAGTAAAAGAGTTGAACTGAAGATTTCAAAGGACAGTGTATAAAGACAAAACAAAGTACAATGAAATGTGTAAAAAGCTGGAGTCAGAAAATAGAAAGAGAAGAATTACTCACTTGACATTTCTCAAACTGAAAGAACTAAAAAACAAATTGAAGCCTTGGGTTGCAATACTAATGGATACAATGGTTAAAATAATGAAAAGAACAGATGTGTCCCTGGATATACTCACCAGTTATGGTGCCAGAAACCTTGTAAATTGGTTTTTCTTTTTTTTTCTCTATAATTATATTTTATTAATTTTCAT
>NW_006399878.1:5547643-5550744 GCF_000299155.1 Elephantulus edwardii | reverse complement strand
ATGACACTGTTGTGAAGAGACTGTGGTAAGGTGTAACTAGAGGAACACTGGAGATGTAACCAAAGTTAAAAGTTTTACTTGCTGGATGACTGAATGAAAAGCCGACTTGTAACTGCTCTAAGATATAGTTTGCTGGATGATTGAAGAAACCAGAGATTCCTTGAATTTGTGCTATTGAGCTGAACTTGGACTTCCAGTAACTGAGGAATTGTGCCTTGTTAATCCGGCTTGGGACTGTTAGACTGAATCTGGACCTTCAATGTGTAACATTCTTTGCCTTCCGCATTCCCCAACCTATTTCCTTAATAAACCCTACAACTGCGAGTTTGTGAGTTAATTGACAATGAATATTTGACCCAATGATTTGTAGAAATAGGTGTAGGAACATGTGGAGTGTCATGTCTGACCATGTAGCTATTTGTATAATACTAAGGCTATTATTGATGGGGACAGTTCCCTTATAGCAGTGGATAAAAGTAATACACGGCCTTTCCCATGTTACCATTGCTCTTTACATGCAGATATATATCAAGAAATTTGGAGGACAGCTTCTTAGCCAACTGAGAGAGATCCAGATTTGTTGATATTCCTAAAAAAATGATCCAACAGAATTTGGAAATTATTGAAGAGAAGCACTTGTTGCAAAAGATCAAGAGATGCAGCCTTTGGTATAGTTTGCTTCTAAATTTCAAGAAAACAGAGATTCTTACCACTGTACTGGAAGACAGTGTAGTGATAGATGGAGAGGAGATTGAATCTGTCAACAGCTTTGTCTTACTTGGATCCACAATTAACATCCTTGGTACTAGCAGTCAGGAAATAATGAGATGCATTGCACTGGGAAAATCTGAAGTTAGGGATCTCTCCAAATTCTTGACGAGCAATGATGTCAATTTGATGGTAAAAGTGCATCTGATTCAGGCCATGGTCTTTCTGATCACTTGGTATGTATCTGAGAACTGGACAATGAATAGGGATGACAGAAGAATGGATGCTTTTGAGCTGTGGCATTGGAGAAAAGCACTGAACTTTCATCCCATGGATGGCCAGGAGAAAAAACAGATATGTCTTAGAGAGGAGGTAGCCAGAGTGCTCTTTGGAGGCAAGAATGATGAGGGTTCATTTCAGATACTTTGGTCATGTTGCGAGAAGGGACTATTTCTTGGAGGAAAGCATAATGCTAGGAAGGTTGAAAGGTTGACAAAGGAGGGGAAGACCCTCAACCAGGTGGATTGACACAGTGACTGCTGCAGTGGGCTCTTGTGTATCAGGGAATGTGAGGATGGTGCAGGATAGAGCAAGGTTCAGATCTTTTGCTCATATGGTTGCTATGAGTTCTGCTTGACTTGACAGCACCTTATGACAACAACATCATCATTAAATTAGTATCACATGAAAATAAAATCTTATGAAAGATTATCTAAAAACTTCTAGAACAGTACATTGCAAAATAATTGCCAGAAATTCAAGCTCGTTTTAGAATAGGTTTTGGCACCAGATATTTCATTGCTGATGTCGGATGGATCTTAACTGGAAAAAAAAATCCAGCGAGATGTCTATTTGTGTTTTATTGAGTATGCAAAAGCATTTGACTGTGTGGATCATAACAAATTATGGCTAATATTGATAAGAATGTAAATCCCAGAAGGCTTAATTTTTCTCAGGTAAAACCTATTATTGTTGTTGTTATGTGCCATTGAGCTGCCTCCAACTCATTGCAACCCTATGTATAGCAGCTCTGAAGCCTGCCCTGTCTTGATGCGGTCTCACTAATTCTGACACACCAATCTCCATTGCCTTGGTTATTGTATCAATCCATCTCATTCGGTGTTCTCCTTTCTTTCACTGTCACTCCACCCTTCCTTTCAAGCATGATGTTCTTTTCCAAGGACTGGTCTTTCTTGGCGATGTGCCCAAAGTATTGAGACAGAGTTTTGAAATCCTAGCCTCCAAAGAGAAATTTGGTTTCACTTTCTCCAAGACAGATCTATTTTCTTGGTGGTCCATGGTATGTTCGAAACTCTTCTCCAGGACCACAACTCAAAGGCATCGATTCTTCTTCTGTCATCCTTAGTCATTGTCCAGTTATCTGATGCATAGCAAGTAATTGCAAAGACCATTTACTAGGTTAGGTGCACATTGGTCTTAAGACTGACATCATTGCTTTTCAGTACTCTAGAGAAGTCCCTTACAGAAGATTTTCCCAATGCAATCACTCACAATATTACTTATACAAAAAAATGTCTGAACAGAGCAAGGTGACACTGCATTGTTTAAAATCAAGAAAGCTATGTGTCAGGGCTCTATATTTTCCCATATCTATTCAATCTGTATGTCAGGTAAATAATTTGAAAGGCTGGACTTTATGAGGAAGAATGTAGAAATTATTAAACAATATCACTTCTATTACACTCTAGAAAAACTTTACTGAAGATTTTCCAAAACTGACTGGAACAATACAACAATAGAGAACTACCAGAAGTATAAGCTGGATTTAGAAGAGGCCATGGCACTAGGGACATCATTGTTAATATCTGATGGATCTTGCCTGACAGCAGAGTACTAAAAGAAAAAGTCTATGTGTGTTTAATTGACTATGTAAAATTAGACTGTGTGTGAATCACAACAAACTGGCTAACATTGAGAAAAATGAGAATCTCAGAACAGTTGATTGTGCTCATGTGAAACCTGTAGTTAGACCACAGCAGTCCTCAGAAAAGAGCAGAAAAACACTCAAAATCAGGAAAGGAATACATCAAGGATGCTGCCTGTCTCATCTCCATATCTTTTTAATCTGGATGCAGAACAGATCATTCAGAAAGCTGGTCTTTATGAGGGAGAATGTGGCATTAGGATTAGAGGTGGACTCATCAGCAACCTCTGTTATGCAGATGACAGAACCTTACTTGCTGAGACTGAGGAGGACCTGAAGTACGTGCTGCAAAAGGTCAAGGCCTACAGTCTTCTATATGGATTGAAGCTCAACATCAGGAAAACAAAGATTCTCACGATTGGGCCAACTGTCAATTCCATGATGGATCAAGAAGAGATTGAGATTGTTAACAATTTCACCTTGCTTGGGTCCACAGTTAGCAGCAGCA
>NW_006399878.1:5537678-5538868 GCF_000299155.1 Elephantulus edwardii | reverse complement strand
TTTGGGAGAGTGGAGGGATGGCACAGGAGAGGAAGACCCTCGATGAGATGGATCGAGTCTGTGAGTGGAGTGGTGGGAATGAATGTGTTTGAGACAGCGAGGTTGGTATAGGTTAGAATGGCGTTTAGGGCTCTTGTACATAGGGTCGCTATGAGTCGCAAACGACTAGATGGCACATAGCAACAATTGATATTTTAACGAAAGTTTGCAGAAAACTTGTATAGCCATTGAGTCATTGTTGCACATTTTCCTCCCTAACCACTCTTTCCCCCAGTTCACTTGTCTCTTTAAAAAGATTCTTTCATTGTTGCACAATTTCCTCCCTCCCTCCCTCCCACCTCCCCAGTTCACTTTACTATGCGCTTCTTATTCCTGACTGTTATCATGCAAGTGACACCTAATCATATATTTCTTTTTGAAGACGAGGTCACAGTCTAAAAAGTCCTATTGAATACAGTTTTATTCTATTATACAGGAAGTTACTGTGACTCAAAATAAACAATTATTTTTTCTTTGTTTATTTAAGTAATAAAGATAGGTTATTGTTCCATATTATGAGAGGCTCAGAAACTCTACTTCTCCAGAATAGGTTAAGTCGGTAACTTAAGAATGTTGTTAAGGATTTATTGCTTTCAGAGTACATGATAGCAGCTACATGATATGAATCACATGTAGACATGAAAATGCCAATGAAAGAAAAGCAATATTGACTTTCTGTGTGTTTTATTTATTCCTATGGAGAAACATCCCCAATCTAACCTCAACAGCCTGGGTTGACTTCCCTAAAGACTTTTGGGTAAGAAATATGTGATATATTCATGCTTAAACCTATGTCTGGCAAGAAGATTTCAGTCTCCTGGGGCTGCCTCAAACACACAGACATGTAAGAAAATATAAGGTGAGTAGGTGGTTAGTTGTCACAATGTGATGACTGACTGACTGACTGACTGAAATATCTCACTACACACATTCAAGAACATGCACCCAATCCACTGCCATCAAGTTGATTATGACTTAGTAACTTCTTTCATTTTCTAGTGCTTCTGTGCCAGAAATGTCATAGTGGATGGATGCCTTTAATAAACATGACTTTATTTTCCTCACAGTTCCAGATGCTAGAAATCTGAATTCAGAGTTCTAGCTCTACCAGAAGGATTTTGTCACTCAGTCAGAACTGAAGGAAAGTATTT
>NW_006399878.1:5534480-5537060 GCF_000299155.1 Elephantulus edwardii | reverse complement strand
TTGCATTAGGAAAGTCAGCTGTCAAGGACATTTCCAGAGAGCTGCAGGTCAATTATGTCTAAGGTGTGCCTGACCCAGGCTATGGTCTTCACAATTAGTTGCTATACATCAGATAGCTAGACAGTGACTAAGGATGACTAAGAAGAAGAATAAGTGCCTTTGAATGGTGGTATTAGGGAAGAGTATTGAACATAACATAGACTGCCAAGAGAGCAAACAGGTTTATTTTATAGAGGTGACACCAGATTGCTCCATGGAAACAAGGATGTTGGAGCTACATCTCATATATCTTAGTCATGTTGCCAAGAGGGACCAGTTCTTAAAGAAGGACATCATGCTTGGAATGGTGGAGGGACAGTGCAAGAGAGGAAGACCCTGGAATAGATGGATTGACACAGTGACTGGGGTAATGGGGGCAGGTATATCATAGACAGTGAGATTGGTTCAGTAGAGGACAAAGCTATTGTGTATAAGGTAGCTACGAGTCACTGTGATTTAACAGCACATAACATAAAATAGCAACAATAATCGTCAAATAAAGAGATCAACTAAGTAATAATTCTTAACATAATACATAATTCTTTTGTATGCAGCTGCAAATTTGGTAAATCCTTTGCCAGAAGAGAATTTAGAGTCTGTGAATGAATGATATTCATCCTTCCTCTGATATCCTGTGTTAAAGATACAACCATTTCCCCACATGTCCTCACAAAAGAGTTATGTTGTCAGATAAATAATCTTGGCATCTGTGCATGTAAATTTGTTTGGAAATAGAGTTTTTGTATGATGCTTTCAGTTAACAAGAAGTCATATCATAGTGGAATTTGTCTTAATTCTATCTTAATAAAATCTTTATAAAATTGCAGAATAGATAAAAAAATAAATGCCTTTGTTGCTACAAATCAAAGAATGCCAAACTACTTAAACAGAGAGGCATAGAACAGATGTTTCCTCAAAATTTCAAAGCTGATTAACATGGATGACACCCTGCTGACATCCTGATTCTCAAATCTCTGTCTTCAGAGCTATGAGGGAACACATTTATGTTGCTTAAACCACTCATTTTAAGATAATTTGTTATGGCAGCCCCAGGAAACAATTCCATCCTGTCATCTAAATTATGTGATATTGTTCTCTATTATTACTATATTGTACATTAGGAAAAAATAAGAAAACATAAAGAACAAAAATATTGGCTTCATATATTCACATAGATGATAAAATAACTAGAAATACTGATTGATTGTAATTGTGGACTATTTTTGAAACTGGTCATGATGGTTTTAGACAGTGGCACCTCTCTGATGGTTTGAATCTATCAGATCTTTTGTTGAAGAAAGATGGACAATCTCTCATGTGATTTATAGACTCTGAAAACCCACTGGGGAGTCAGCTATGAGTTGGTTTTAACTCAGTGACAATAAGTAGGAGATGGGCTTTTCTTGTCCCCCCCCTTCTTTGACATTTGCATTTATACCCTGTTGTGCAAGGAAAAAAAAAAGATGGGCAGTCTCCTCCAATGAAGATTTACAGCCTCAGAAACCTTTGTCCTTAGCAAGCGCTTCAGCAAGTCATAGTACGTTGTTGCTTGGATGAACCAAGCTTTCATTCCTGGCTGTTTTCTGTGACTGTATTTCAGTTCTTCATGGGAACCCACACTGATTAAAGTTCAGCTCTGGTTTCTGTATCCTCACATTGTCTTCCAACCTTGGCAAGGCTGCATCTCTGCCCTTTCATAAACAAACAAAGCAACCATTTCAAGGTATGCAAACACCTCCTGTTCTCTTCTAAATTATGAAGGTCTGTGGAAATTAGTTCATTTGTGGATATCTTTGCATATATAGTTCTTACATGGATTTAGAGGAAAGAATTTTTTCGTTTACTCAGTGTTCTCTTGCTATAACAAGAACAGCCATATATCATTGTTTTCTACATTTTTGTTAAAATAGAAACCACTCATTAAAGTTTCAAAGGCAGAAGTCACTGTGACCTTACAGTGAATTGTTTTCTAAGATAAGCTAAAAGAGACATTAAAGACCTTTTGGTTAATATTTTGTAAAGATTGTAAAAGACTATTTGGAATAACATTTTCCCCCTATAATCTGGCCTGCAATTTTTGAAAGCTTTTGAGGAGTAGAACCCTTCTCAACTTTATTTTGAATAAAGTTGAGAAGAATGAATAAAATATTATGAATGAAAGGACCCACTGTCAGTTGCCTATCATAAAATAATGTGATAAATTATAATAAAATCATGGAATCATAGTACATAGTCCCAAGAAACTGACAGTTTCATATTGCTTTGTATCCAATATCATAGCCAAGAAAAGCCATTTTGTATTTTCTTTCAAAATACATGTAGGTAAAAAGGAAACCAGTTTAAATTATGTGAAGATAAAATATTTGTCTACCAGATGGCAGAGTAGTGGAGGGGTGGCGAAGGAGAGGAAGACCTTTGATGAGATGGATCGATTCTGTGACTGGAAAGGTGGGAATAAGTGTGTTTGAGATGGCTAGGTTGGCACAGGATAGAGGGGAGTGTAGAGCTCTTGTGCGTAGAGTTGCTATGAGTCGCAAGTGA
>NW_006399878.1:5522519-5527985 GCF_000299155.1 Elephantulus edwardii | reverse complement strand
CAAGTACTTGTGTCCAAAAGACAACTCACATCCTGATTCTTTTTCTTCTAGTTACTGAGCTCCTCCTCCGTGCTAGCTTCTTTTTCCTTTTATCTCTTGTAAAGTAAAAGGTATTGCAGGCCACATTCTAGTAAAAATTCTCTTCCAGTGAATCAAAGATGTAACAGGATTAGAGAGATATATCCCATTGTTAAGCCTTTTAAAATGGAAGGCTTTATTAAATCGTGGAGATGATTGCATTACTGCTGCCTTACATTACTGTAACTGCTGAATCATTGAGAATCATGGCAGAGCCAAAAGACATAGTTCAATATATGTAGGATAGATCAGAAGTGTTCTAAGGAGTGTCCGATTCTGTAAATCTCTACTGAAACAAATTGTCTTATCTTTCTCTCACAGAACATCTAGTTTTGATTAACAGCTGAATACCTTAACCACAATGACTCAGTGACAGTACACAAAAGTGTACAACTTCCCAGATAAGGGTAGAGAGTACACCTTATTATTTGTAGACAGAAGAAAGCAGAGAAATAATAATGACTAGAAGAGCACATCTCAGCATCAAGAAGATAGATGTCCTCACCACAGGCCTAACAGTCAACATTATGGTAGATGGAGAAAGCATTGAGGCTGTCTATGATTTATTCTTGCTTGGATCAATAATCAACACTCTAGGTACCAGTGGTCTGGGAATCAGGAGAAGTATTGCATTGGACAAATATGCTTTCAGGAACCTCTCCAAAATACTGAAGAGCAATCATGTCAGTATAAAGACTAAGGTGCACCTGATTAAGGCCATGATCTTCTCACTTATTTGCTATGTACCAGAGAGATAGACAATGAATAAGGATGACAGAAGAAGATTCGATCCCTTTAAGCTGTGGTGCTAAGATAAGAGTACTGAATATCTGATGGAGTGCCAGAAGACAGTCTTGGAAAAAGTGCAGCCCAAATGCTCCCTGGAGGCAAAGATGGTGACACTTCATCTTTCATAGTTTTATATGTAGCTAGGAGAGGCTATTAATTGGAAAGGAGCATGATGCTTGGAAAGATGGAGGATCAGTGAAGGAGAGGAATACTCCCAGTGAGGTGAACTGAAACTGTGACTCCACCAATGGGCTCTACTGTGTCAGAGATAGTGAGAATGTCAAAAGATAGGGAAAGGTTCAGGTTTGCTATTCATAGGATCACTATGAATTACACTCTACATGACGTCCCTAACAACAATTCCAGAGGGGCACTCATTATCTATGGCTTCGTGGCTTTAGGCCATGTTTAACAGCAAATGACATTACCCTATCTGAGTGAAACTCAACCCAGGTTCTTCAGACTCACCCCTTTTATTATCCTCACAAAAGGTATCCTGAACTTCTGTGCTGGTGACATAGACCCTTGCAGGTTGCACTGCTAATCCAAAGTCTGAATGTCTTCACCTGATGGTCTACACAGAAATAAGATTGATTGTATCTGTGGAAGCATTATTGAAGAAGCTCAATACCAGAAAACTAAACCATGTGCTGATTGTGGAACAAACCAACTACTCATACCTAAGTTCATACTGAAGCTGAAGAAAATTAAAATAAATCTACAAGAACAAAAATTTGACCTTGAGTCTATCCTTTCTGAATTTTAAAACCCTCTCAAGAACAGATTTGAGACCTTGAACACTAATGATGAAGACCAGATGAGCTAAGGAGGATATCAAGAATATCATCCAGGAATAATGCAAAAGATTATCATTAAGACAGAGAAGGAAGAAAATACCAAGATAGATGTCAGAAGAGACCTTGAATATTGCACTAGAACACCTGAAGATTATAAAAAGCGACTGGAACAGTATATCAAAAGAGAACTACCAGCAATACAATTTAGGTTTAGAAGAAGCTGTGGCACTAGGGACATCATAGTCAATGTCAGATGGATCTTGGTGGAAAGCAGAGTATCAGACGAATGTCTATCTGTATTTCATTGACTATGCAAAGGCATTTGACCCTGTGGATCACAGCAAATTGTGGCTAACTTTAAGAAGAGTGGGAATTTCAGAACACTTGGTTGTTCTCATGAGAAATCTACATGTGAACCAGGAAGAAGTCATCAGACCACTACAAAGAAACAGTACATGGCTCATAATCCAAAAAAGAAATGCATCAGGGATGTGTCCTATCTCAATACCTTTTCAATCTTTATGTAGAACATATTGTTTTGGAGGCTGGACTTTATGAGAAGGAATGTGGCGTCAGAATTAGAGGAAGAAACAACAACCACTTGTGATATGCAGATGACACAACCCTGCTTGTTGAAAATGTGGAGGCTCTGAAGCATTTGCTGAAGGTCAAGGACTATAGTTTTCAATATGGACTGAAGCTCAACATCAAGAAGGCAATGATTCTTACCACTGGGCCAATTAGCAGCACCATGATAGATGGAAAAAAAGATTGAGGTTAATTATTTCAGCTTGCTTGGGTCCACAATCAACACTCTTGGCACCAGCAGTCAGAAATCAAAAGATTAATTATATTGAGAAAATCTGCTGTCAGGGACCTCTCCAGAGTACAATTATGTCAGTCTGGAGAGTAAGGAACACTTGATCCAGGCCATGGTCTTTGCAATGCACCAGAGAGTGGGACAATGACAAAGGATGGCAAAAGCAGAATTAATGTCTTTGAATTATGCTAGAGAAGAGTACTGAACATGCCATGAACTACAAGAAACCTGTCTTGGAGAGGTAAAATCAGGTTGCTCGTTGGAAACAAGGATTTTGAAATGCTGTCTCACATACTTGGGGTATGTTTCCATGAGGGATCAATCCTTGGAAAGCAGATCACGCTTGGAAGGGTGGAGGGACAGTGTGGGAGAGCAAGATCCTGGATGAGAAGGATTGATACAGTAACTGGAGTAATTGGGTAGGTGTGTTGTAGACAGCGGTATTGACCCAGGCTAGGACAGGGTGCAGAGCTGTTGTACAAAGAATTTCTATGAGTCAGAAATGATGGATGGCACATAATAACCACAACAAACAGTAGGTCTGTGTGAGAAAGATGTTCAGTCTCTCCGCATTGTAATGTACAGCATTGATAACCCAATGGAGGATCACTATGAGTTAAGACTTTCTCAACAGCAGTGAACAGACCACTCTCTCTCTCTCCTTCTCTCTCCCTCTTTTTTTTCCCCCAAAGACTCTAGCACATCAGCTGTAAGTGACAGGTAACATCCTTAATAAATTCCTTACTTTAAAAATGGTTACTTAAAAGGCAGTTTTTCAGGTTTATCACTCTAGTGGCTTAGAGGTAATGAACTGCACTGGCAATGCCAAGGAACACTGTTTCAAATCCATCAGTTGCTCCAGGGGAGAAAGATGGCTTGTCTCTTCCCATCAGATTTACAGCGTCTGAAAACATGCTGAAGCATCAGCTATGAGTTGGTTCTGACTTGACATATCTAAAAACAATAACAGAAACAAGGCTGATAATATTTAATCTCACACACTTTGCTTACGTTATCAGGAAAGGCCCTTTCCCTGGAGAAAGATACCATGCCTTGATGAGTCAGCACAAAAGAGGAAGTCCCTCAATAAAATTGACTTCTACTGTAAGTGCAACACTGTATTTAGTAGTTGTTGTTTACCATTGTGTTTACCAAGCTGTAGTTGACCCTCCAGTGGGTTTTCAGAGGCAGTAAGTTGCATAGAAGGAGATTTACCTTTGCGTTGGCATCATAATTTCTTAACCATTTGCTGAAACTAAGGAGAATCTGAAGCACTTGCTGAAGAAGGTCAAGCACTGAAGCTCATCATCAAGAAGACAAAGATTCTCACCATTTGGACAATTGGCAGCACCATGATAGATGGAGAAGAGTTTGAAGTTGTTAACAATTTCATCTTGTTTGTCTCCACAATCAACACTTTTGGCAGCAGCAGTGAGGAAATCAAAAGAAAAATTGCACTGGGAATATCTGTTGTCAGGGACCTCTCCAGAGTACCAAGAAACAACATCAGTCTAGAGACTAAGGTACACCTAATTCAGGCCATGGGTTTTACAATTACTTGATATGAGAGCTGGACAACGACTCAGGATGATAGAAGAAGAAGCAATGACTTCAAGTTGTGGTGCTGGAAAGAGTCTTGAACATACGTACCATGGACTGCTAAGAAAACAAATAGATCTGTCTTGGAAAGGGTGAAACCTAGTTTTTCATTGGAGGCTAGGATTTTGAAACTCCATCTCACATACTTTGGGCACATGACCAGAAGAGAAGGACATTATACATGGAAGGGTGGAGGGGCAGTGCAGAAGTGGAAGACTCTGGATGAGATGGATTGATAGAGTAACCGGAGCAATAAGGGTAGGCGTGTCAGAGTCTGTGAGACTGGCTAGAATAGAGCAGGCTTCAGAGCTATTGTACATGGTGTTGCTATGAGTCTCAGGCAGCACAGAGTAACAACAAGAAGCCACCAAAGCTTCCTAATGAGCTTAAGCACAATGGACATAGTGGGGGTAAGTTGAAATTGGGTTGGGGTCTGTCTTGTTGCATATAGGGTCACTTTGGGTTGTTGTTGGGTGCCTTCCAGTTGAGTCTGACTGTATGAAAGACAGGTCTGAATTGTGTCCTATCCTGTACCGTCCTCATAATCTCTGACACATTCAAGCCTATTGCTGCAGACACTGTGTCAACCCAACTAATTAGAGGTCTTCTTCTCGGTCCCTCCATCTTATCCAGCATAATCTCTCTCTACTGTTATGGCAGAAAATATAAGATTCTAAAGACTCAGCCAAAGTTTAGAGGTCAACAAAGTTATTTATTAAGCGTGCAAATAAAGAACATCACCATTCCAACACTGAGGGGAAGCAAAGATTGGGTATATATACAGAGATAGGGCATGGGGAATTTCACAAAATTCATTGTGGTTGGCAGTTTAGATTTCTTCACTTTTGGGAGTCAATATTGTTTCTGACTTCTCATAGGTATCCAGGTCCAGGATATAGTCAAGGAGTGGTACCCAAGTTGAGTCAGCATGCACTCGAGAACATAAAACCTAGCAACATATGTTATTGCCAATATTATTGGGGCATACATTTCTTAGAATGGCTGTTAGAACAAAATGGTTTCTCTAGTGATAAAATATAAAATGACTTCTGTAATGCTTAACATATAAGATGTTACTACATTAGCAAGTGCCCAAAATATTTCAGATGAAACTTCATCATCTTTGCCTCCAAGGAGCACTCTGACTACATCTTCTCCAATAGTTATCTGTTCTTTTGATAGTCTATTAAATACTTAGTCCTTTTCTCCAACACCACAATTCAAAAGCATCAACTAATTTTCTGTCATCTTTAGTCATTGTTCAGCTTTGATGCTTTGTTGTTGTTGTTGTTATGTGCCATGGAGACGCTTATGACTTGTAGTGACCCTATGCACAAGAGCCCTAAACACCATTCTATCCTGTGCCAACCTCGCCATCTCAAA
>NW_006399878.1:5500266-5522169 GCF_000299155.1 Elephantulus edwardii | reverse complement strand
AGCACGTAATTGTGAAGACTATAGCCCGGATCAGGCACACCTTAGTCTCCAGCCTGACATCGTTGCTCTTCAGTACTCTTGAGAGGTCCCTCACAGCTAACTTTCCCAATGCAATTCATCTCCTGATTTCCTGGCTGCTGTTACCAAGAGTGTTGACTGTGGAGCCAAGTAAACTAAAACTGTTAACTATCTCAATTTCTTCACCTTATTTTGCTAGTTCACCAGTGAGCGGAGCCTGCCGGTCAACATGAACAGGGTTGGGATGACGAGGAGCACGCATTAAGGAAATATAATACACAAGAGAAAGAGTTAAGAGAGGCATATAGAAAAATTTCTGTAGCACTGAGTTTATTTTTTCTAGCCTTTTTACACTCATTTTGCAGTGAACAGAACAATAACTCCACCTTAAGGCTGACAGTACATTCAAATTTACAAGCTACCTGCTAGCAAGGCTGTTTGCTCTTCTTATCAAACAGTAGGCAAGACCATTAGCATTTGAGTATAAACAGAGTCTTTAGGGAGGGACTTCCCTGCTTAGTCCTAGGGTTCAAGGAATGGTTAAATTTGTCTCTGTTTCCCTTCCAACATCAAACCATAATGATGAACAATTCTGCGCTTTTGAACCTGGCACAAAATGGAGATTTGCAGGATATGGATGCTGTGTGGTTCACTACAGCCCAGTGGTGAGAATCTTCATTTTCTTGATGTTGAGCTTCAATCCATATAGGAGGCAGCAGCCCTTCACCTTCTGCAGCAAGCGCTTCAGGTCCTCCTCAGTTTCAGAAGCAGGGTGTGTCATCCGCATAAGGTTGGTTGTTGATGACGACTCTTCCACCAGTCCTGATGCCACATTCATCCTCATAACAGCCCAGCATCTCAGATGATCTGTTCTGCATACAGATTGAAAAGGTATGGAGACAAAATACATCCCTGACAGACCCCTTCTTGATTTTGAACCATGTAGTGTCTCCTTGCTCTGTTCTGATGACTGCCTCTTGGTCCAAATATAGGTTTCACATTAGCACAATCAAATGTTCTGGGATTCCCATTCTTCTCAGAGTCAGCCATAGCTTGTTGTGATCCACACAGTCAAAAGCCTTTGCATAGTCAATGAAGCACAGATGGACATTCTTCTGGTATTCTCTGCTTTCTGCCAAAAATCCATCTTACATTAGCTATAATATCCCTAGTACCACAACCTCTTCTAAATCCAGGCTGCACATCTGGCAGTTCTCTGTTGACATATTGTTCCAAACATTTTTGGGTAATTTTCAGCAGAATCTTACTTGCATGCAATATTGATGATATTGTTTGATAATTTCCACAGTCTGTTGGGTCACCTATTTTTGGAATGTGAACAAATATAGATCTTTTCCAGTCAGTTGACCAGGTGGCTGTCCTTCAGATTTCTTGGCACAACTTAGTGAGCACATCTAGGGCAGCATCTGTTTGTTGAAATATGTCAATTGGTATGCTGTCAACTCCTGGAGCCTTGTTTTTTGCCATTTCCTTCAGAGCAACTCGTACTTCCTCCTTCATCACCATAGGCTCTTGCTCATATGGTATTTCATGAAATTCTTCTGCATCAGCCAATTCCTTCTGATACAGTGACTCTGTGTACTTCTTCAATCTACTTTTTATACTTCCTGGATCATTTAACATTCTACGCAATGTATCCTTAAGTATTGCCAACTATGGCTTGAATTTGGCAAGTAATTGAAGAGACCATGGCCTCAATCAGGCACACCTTATTCCTCAGTCACCTAACTCGCTGTCATCTAGCAAAAACAGTTGCACAGTAGATCTTATTCTTCTCTTCACATTATAATGATCTAAAGATCTTTCACACATTTCTTTGCACACACCTATTCCATATCATTTAAATTAAAATGAAATTAGATTTCTAGGGGTGGGAGCCAAACATCAGTATTCTTAAAAATTCTTAAGTTCTCCTACTCAACAGTATCAACAATTAACACCCTTGGCACCAACAGTCAGGGAATCAAAAGAGGACTTTCATTGTGAAAGTCTGCTGTTAGAGACCTCTCCAGAGTACTGAAGAGCAGTAATGTCCATCTGGAGACCAAGATACACCTGATCCAAGCCATGGCCTTCACAATTACTTGCTATGCATCTTATAGCTGGACAATAACTAAGGTCGACTGAAGAAGGATCAATGGCTTTGAGTTGTAGTGCTGGAAAAGAATATTGAAACATACTGTAGAGTGTGAGGAGAACAAGCAGTTTGCCCTAGGGAGTGTGAAGCTAGGCTGGAGGCCAGGATTTTGAGGCTCCATTTCACGTACTTTGAGCAGGTAGCCAGGAGGGACCAGTCCTTAGAGATATAATGCTTGGAAGGGTGGAGGGACAATGCAGGAGAGGAAGACCCAGGATGAGATGGATTAAATTAGTGACTGGAGAAATGGGATTAGGTCTATCGGAGACATAGAGATTGACTCAGGAGAGGGCAAGTTTCAGAGATAATGTGCTCTGAAATAGAGTTGCTATGAGTCACAGACAATTCAATGACATAAATAAGTACAACAACAGTGCAGCGAATTGACAGAGGAGTGCTGTATAACTTAGAAGAATGTTCCTCCAAAATAAATAACACTAGACCCTTGGGTGCAACCGACTTTTAAATGCAAGGGCCTTCCATATATACGGGCAAATGGCCTGAAGCCTTTCTATAAATATCATCATTTCTCCAAGGTAATAGTGTATCTAGAGGCATGTGGTTTAAGAAGTGGATGCCACTCCTGCTTTCAAACCTGAATCATTCTGAGAGCTCCACCAAATACTGTCCACATTGGAGAGCCATTTTGGTATTTGGCATACCTATGGCAGTTGATTATGGTAGTGGGCGCCAATTCCTTTTTCTGTCTCTTAAGCTATTGATATTCTGACCAAAACTCCTTGAAACTAAGGTGGATAGAAACAAACGAGATTTTTTTCTCAAAAAAGTTGAATTGAGCTTAACAGTGATTTACAGTGAATGAGAAAGTTATGTTTATAATAGAGCAATAAGTGTCTGCACTGGAATTCTAGAATAATGGGTTCTAACCTCTCTTGGGTTCTGGTTTTCATCATTCTATTGTTTTTCATAATATGCAAACAATATACTGTCTCTAAATTTCTTCTTGTTGCTTTAGCTAGTTTGAAGTGATTTTCAAACCATCCCAAAGATTCTTAGCTTACAAGCAGTTAGAGATTCTCTTGAGTATCCCTTCCATCTTTTAGATTAGTGAACTGAGACTTCAACAGTCTTAGTCAATTGCACAAAGTTAAAACCTATCTGAAAAACACATCTTAGTCTAGACGCTTGTTAGAACACCCATGATACATTTTCAAACTAATATCTTTATGTAGTTAAAGAAAAAGAAAACAAAATTGTTTTCTGAAAGAATCTAAAAATAAGGAACTGGAGCCATTAAATGACTTAATACCACTTAGAAAGAAAATAACATTAATTAGATACTGACAATGTGTTATTTGTGTTATGTATGAATGCTGAAAATATAACTGAGACATTAACTTCTGCAGTTTAGGATACTGAAGAACACAGCATTAGTCTATTAGTAGTGTTCCTGCTGCTAAGTGCTGAGAAAGATGCCATTTGATTCCAGCTCTTTTTGATGCCAGTGTTTGTGTTCCAGCTCTGCTGCCTGTTAAGTGAACAGAATCTTCAACAACTAAAGCTGAAGGAATTTTAATTTATTTGTTAAATAAATCTGTGTACTTGATAAACAAAGTTTATTGACTAATGTGTTTTTTAAAACTTAGCTCAAAGTGTCTGTAGATTCTGTCCAATAATGTCTGACAGTTATCATTGATAGAAATGCCTTCTTTATTAAATAAGAAGATATTTAAAATGACAAAACTATAATGATTTGCTGAAGAGCTGAGCACTTAGTGGAAATTGAAAAAGTAAAAATTCTTTTTAAGAGGATTCTGAATAGAAAATCTAACTCAAGAACTAGTGAAATACTTTTTTGCTTTTTATTCTTAGAGCACCTTTTATATTCTTATTTTTCACTTTATGTTATATATTTTTCCACTGTTGAACTAAAATTCCCTCACTTAAAATTGTTATTGGTGCTTTTTTTTAAAGTGAGATTTTAATGAAAGTTTAGAGAGGGCTTGGGCTTCCATTCATTCCTTGTTGCACATTTTTCTCCCTGCCCCCTCCCTCCAGTTTGCTTTTCTCTTTGGAATTAAAGCGTTCAGATCTTTCATTCATAGGGTTGCTATGAGTCATCTATGACTCAATGGCACTTAAACACCACCACCACATTATTACACAGTCCTCCACCCCCACCCTGCAGTACACTTTACTATGCAGCTTTTATTCTGTACTCATGTCATGTCAATGATATCTAATCATATATTCCTTTTATACAGTTCTCTCCCTCATCTGTTTCAATACCATGTACATTATTTATCCCCTCTTTTCTTAGTTTACTCCCAACCCCTATGTCAGTCCCGTTTTATAGCAGTGGTATTATGCAATATTTGTCCTTTTGTGACTGAGATCTTTCATCCAAAATAATGTCCTCCAGAGTCACCCATTTTATATAATATTTCATGAGTTCCTTGTTTTTCAGTGCTGCATAATATTCCATTGTGTGAATATACCACAGCTTCTCTATCCATTTCTTTGTTCATGGGCTCTTGGGTTGTTTCCAACTCTTTGCTATTGTGAACAAAGCGGCAATAAACATGGTGTGCATATATCTGCTTGGGTGACAGTTCTGGTTTCTTTAGGGTATATTCCCAGTGGTGGAATTGCTGGGTCAAATGGTATTTCTATTTCCAACTTTTTGAGAAATCACTATATTTCCTTCAATAGTGGTTACACTATTTTATACTCCCACTAACCATGAACATTTAATAGTGCTAATGCGAAACCTATACTTGGACCAAGAGGCAGTTGTCAGAACAGAGCAGGGTAACACTGCATGGTTCAAAATTGGGAAGGGTGTACGCCAGGGATGCATCCTGTCTCCATACCTTTTCAACCTGTATGCAGAGCAGATTATCCGGTAGGCTGGGCTCTATGAAGAGAATTGTGGCATCAGGATTGGTGGAAGATCTTTTAATAATCTGCGTTATGCGGATGACACAACCCTGCTTGCTGAAACTGAGGAGGACCTCATGCATTTGCTGCAGAGGGTCAAGGACTGCAGCCTTCAGTATGGACTAAGGCTCAATGTCAAGAAGACAAAGATTCTCATCACTGGACCAATTGGTAGCATCAGGATGGATGGCGAAGAGATTGAGATTGTTCACAGCTTCAGTTTGCTCGTCTCCACAGTCAACACTCTTGGCACCAGCAGCCAGGAAATTAAAAAATGTATTGCGATGGGAAAGTCTGCTGTTAGGGACCTCTCTAAAGTACTCAAGAGCAACAATGTTTCTCTGGAGACTAAGGTATGCCTGATACAGGCCATGGTCTTTGCAATCACTTGTTATGCATCAGAGAGTTGGACAATGACTAGGGAGGACAGAAGGAGAATTGATGCCTTTGAGCTGTGGTGCTGGAGAAGAGTATTGAATATACCATGGACTGTCAAGAAAACAAACAGTTTCAACCAAGCAACTCCTTGGAGGCAAGTATTCTGGGGCTTTGTCTGACATACTTTGGGCATGTTGCCAGGAGGGACAGGTCCTTGGAGAGGGACATCATGCTTGGGAGGGTGGAGGGACGGCGCAGGAGGGGAAGACCCTCTATGAGATGGATTGATTCGGTGACTGGGGTAATAGGGATGGGTGTGTCAGACGCCGTGCGGTTCGCACAGGATAGAGCAGGGTTTAGGGCTGTTGTACATAGGGTCGCTATGAGTCACAAATGACTCAACGGCACATAACAACAACAACCATGAATAAGTGTTCCAGTTTCTCCACAACTTCGCCAGCATTTGTTACTGCTCTGTTGAATTTTGCTACTGGGGTGAGATGATATCTCATAGTTATTTCAATTTGCATTTATCTTAGAGCTAAGGATTTTGAACATTTCTTCTTCTATTTTGTGTTTCTGAGTCAAAAATAACTCATAATTGACCCTCTACTCATTTTCAGAGGCAGTTAATCACATAGGAGGAGGAGATTGCTCATCATTCTTCCTTAGAGCAGCTGGTGGAGTCAAACTAATCCTTACCAAGTAGGCCACCAGCACTGTTTGTATCTTAATGGTTTGAAACCTGTCTCCTATGTTACCTCCTTGACTAATGTCCATATAGATACATTATTGAGAACTCTAGTGAATATGTTTTCCAAATAACATTGAAGTCAATATGTTTCTGGTATTCTCTGCTTTCGTCCAAAATCCATTTAAAATAAGAACAGGCCATTATTCCGGTAAGTACAAATTGAAGTTGGAGAAAATGAAAACAAGTACACAAGAACCAAAATATGACTTGGATCTATCCTATCTAAATTTACCTATCACCTCAAAAACTGATTTCAGGCATTGAAAACTAACAATCAAAGTTCAGATGAGTTATGGGATGACATCAAAGACATCATAACAAAAGGCCATTATGAAGATAGAAGATTAAGAAGAGAAAAAAGTGGATTACAGAAGATATTCTGAAAATTGCACAAGAGTGTCAAGAAGCCAAAACAAAGGGAAGGGATGCTGAAGTAAAAAAGATGAAGAGAAGCTTTTAAAAGGCAGTCCAAGAAGTCAAAGTTAAGTATTATAATGAAATGTGCAAGGAGCTGGAGTATAAAATAGGAAGAATTTGATGGCATTTTTCAAGTTGAAAAGCTGAAAAACAAATTCAAGTGTCAGGTTAATATTACTGAGAGATCTGATGGAAAAAATTTTGTATGATCCAGGAAGAATGAAAAGATGATTGAGGGAGTTGATGGATATTGAAATATTTCTGTAAGTAGCATATGATCAAGAGCTTATAGTAATGTAGGGAGAAGTTCTTATTTCACTGAAGGCCTTGGAGAAAAAAAAGTAGGGCCCTAGAAATTGATGGTGTATCACTTGACATATTTCAACTAACAGATGCAACCCTAGATGTCCTCATTAGTCTGTGCCAGAAAATTTGGAAGAGAGCTACATGACCAACTGACAGGAAGAGATCCATATTTGTTGCTGTTCTCACGAAAGGTGATTCCATAGCATGTGGAAGGTACCAAACTATATTATTAATATCACATGCAAGTAAAATATTACTGAAGCTATTAAAAAATTGCCAGAACATTGATACTTCACAGAGGTTCAAGCTGCATTTAGAAGAGACTATGGCACTAGGGATATCATTGCTGTTATTAATCGATCTTGTTTGAAAGCAGAGAGTATAAAAAGAATGTAAAAAGAGCAAGGGCCTTGTGGAGAAGGTAATTTACTGGAGTCTGACCTTTACTGACTTCACAAAGGGGAACTGTCTCCATCAAAAGCATCAATAAACAAAACCAGTTTTCATGAGATCAGACATGTTCCCCACACCCCCTTACTTCTTTTTACTAACATTGGCACCAATCTTACTGCTTTACTGGGTCCAAAATCTGATATGATAGCTTATAGACCACATAGAATAATATTGGGGAATTAAAAAGGTTATAATCCAAGTAAGTAGCAGAGTACAGTAAGAATGGCTTCTGAAATGTGCTCACAGGAATCTCAGTCTTGAGCCTCATAGCTTAAGGCTAGTGTTACAAAGTACTCAGTCCTGCAAATTATGGCTCCTGTGGTGTCAGCAATCCTAAAAATTGGCTTATCTATCCATTGTATTAGTTCCCACTGAGGGTTCATAGTCTCTACCCACCTTCACTATGGACACATGGTCTTGTAAATCAACAACTGTGGGACCAATATAAGAGAGACAGAGCTTTCCACACTGTGAGGTACCCCGGTAATGGTGGTGGAAAGAGGGTTGTGACTGTGGCACTGTTGTGAAGAAACTGTGACACTGCTGTGAAGAGACTCTGGTACTTCTGTGAAGAGACTGTGGCAAGGTATAACCAGAGGATTCATACATTTATGCTATTGTTAAAAATTTTCCTTGCTGGATTATTGAAGAAAAAGCTGACATATAACTGTTCTTAAAAAAAGTTTGCTGGATGATTGAGAAAATCAGAGGTTTCTTGTATTTGTGCTACTGAACTAAACCCAGACTGCACTAATTGGAAAATTATGCCTTGTTAATCTGGCTTGGCATTATTACACTGAACTTGGGCTTGCATTGTGTGATGTTCTTTGCCTCCCCCAATCTCAAACTATTTACCTAATAAACATCATAACTATAAGTCAAGTGTGTGAGTCAACAACAAATTTGAGCCCAATGATTGGTAGAAAAAGTGCAGAAGCATGTGGGGTGGCATGTCTGAACATGTAGCAAATTGTATGGTACTGTGAATATTATTGGTGGGAATAGTTCCTCTTTCTTTTTTTACCAATTTTTCTTTTTAAACTGTTTTCTTTTAATTTTATTTTATTAATTTTAATGAACATTTACAGAGATTTTGGATTTTCATTCATTCATTGTTGCACTTTTTTCTTTATCCCCCTCCCCACAGTTCGCTCCTCTCTTGAAAAGCAAAAGATAAACTTCTTCATTGGTATACAACTCCCCAGACCCTGCCCCCGTCCTCACCCCAAAGGCACTCCACTATGCGATAGTTCCTTTTTCTGAAGTGGGTATAAGTCAGATTCGGCCACTCTCACATCGCACTGACTACTTCTATACCTTCACACTCCCAGTTGTCGGACGCACTTGGGCAAAGTCTTTCAGCTTTAGTTTGAATGGTGTAGCACTTCCAAGATCACACCTTACATCAAGTTTGTAGTTTGGCTATGACTGCTGCTGCAGTAGGTGTAGCTGGAGCAAGAATTTGTGGGGCCAAAGGAGGTATTATATTCTACTTCTTTTTCATTTTCTCCTCTTTGCTAGCTAAGAAGGTCTAAGGTCTCTTGCTGCTGGCTTGCTCAATTTAACGGTGAGACTAGCCAATCCCTGTTTTAATAGGCTAACACATTCCATTCACATAGTTAACTAATGCTTAGGAAAGTCATATTGAAAGATAAATTCTGTAATGTTGATCTGTGTTTTATTGACTATGCAAAAGCATTTGACTGTGTAAATCATAATAAACTATAGCTAACATTGAGAAGAATGAGAACCTCTAATACTTAATTATATTTATAAGAAATTTATACCTAGACCAAGAATCCATTGTCCAAACAAATTGAGAGGACCCTGCAAAGGAATTGATTTACTCTATGTTCACAATGCCCATTTCATTGATCACTAAATTTTCATTCCAAGGACAACTCCAATCCAAGTTCAGAAAATTCAGTAATTTATGTTTCTGGTCCATTTGTGTTAAGATTCTTTTTCAATTATTAAAAAAAATACCAGTTTTAAAAACAAAATAGCTATTAAGATTCTTCTTTTATCCCCTATTGATATTCCAGCAGTCTTATAAGATCTGTTTTAACCAAAAATTGTTCAAGTGCATGCTATCTTGGGTTGACTTGCAGGCAAATAGATCACCAAACTTTAGATATCTTTGATGCAAGAAATACAAAATAGAATGATTTGTATGTAGCAGTAAACTATAACCCCAATAGCAAAAAACAAGAATATTCTTACTATGAGAGTTCTCAGTCAATTAAGATTGTTGTTGTTTACCACTGAGTCAGAACTGACCTATAGCTGACCCTCCAGTGGATTTTCAGAGGCAATTAATTAATTGAACAGTAATTGCCTGCCTTTCTCCCTTGGAGCAGCTTGTAGATTTGAACATGGTACCTTTGGGATTACAGCACAGGTTTTTATCATTAGGCACCAGAGCACCCAAATTGAAGTTAGAAAACCACAAGAACCACTTTTGGGTGTTTTTAAATTTTCCCAATCATTAATGATCAAATATCTCTCAGTAACTTTCAGTCTTTTGAGATTTTTTTTGAACTCTTTAATCAATTGTTCACATGATTAACTTTTTATGCTTTATTTTTAACCCTTTAGCCAATGATTTAAATGATTAATTTTCCCCTGTGTGCATACTCTCATGAATCAGTTATGATACTATCATGAATAATCCAAGGTGGTACTGTTAAATCTCAATTTAAGATCAAAAGATGCAAAAGGCTATTATCTCATAGCCTAAAAAATAAAATATATCTTTAAGTAAAAGTTTTTAATTAAGCCACTGACATTGCTTGAAAGGAAAAGGGGAAATCACTTTTTAGAATGTGAGAGACCATCACTCAGTTGATTACAAATTTCTCTCCTGGGTGAGAAAAATCATCGACCTCTGAAAGAAGCATATGTTAAATTAATTAATGTAGGAAAAGCATATATAGACTTTTTAACGACTTGGGGGAAGATGAGGCGATCTTCTAGAGTTATCTCCTTGCCTTCTACATATACTAATAAAATGTGTGTTGATGTAAAAAAAAAACACAAACATCCAAAACAACCAAAACCAACAACTCCTTCAAAAACGGTATCAGTCTTGTTATTCCACCATAAACTAGATAAATATTACAGTAGGCTTCACAAAAGGTAAGACTAATAAGATCATTTCTGAGATCTTATAATTGAGGAAAAGAAGCCACATTGTTACACATAATAACTATAAGTAATGTTGTTAACATAAATAACTGTAAGTAATGTTACTTTCAAGAATAAGAAAAACCCAGTCAGGCAGCACGCAGGCAGAGGCAAAAAGATGCCGGAGCCGGCGGAGGGCGGCTGAGCAAAACTGGAGCTGGAGCTGGACTGCAGGAGCTGGGCCAGGTCTGGATGGGGCGAGATGCCCTATAAAGTGAAAAAAGAAGGACCTCCCCCCTCCCCCCTCAGTCCCAGCCCCAGCCCGTCCCAGCCACTGTCATCCAACAAGCATCCCAGAAATAGCACTCCATCCTCCACGCAGCTCAGCAAAATCAAGTATTCAGGAAGGCCCCAGATTGTCAAGAAGGACCAAGGACAGAGCTCCTCCGGCTTCAACCTCAGCAAAAACCTGGAGGTGCAGAAGCTTCCTGCTCTGAAAGCCTCTCCAACCCAGGAGGGGAGGAGCTGTTTATCCAGAAGCTATGCCAGGCTGTGTTCTCTTTGACTTTGTGTCATATCCGCTCAGTGACCTCAAATTCAAGAAGGTGAAGCGGGCAGGACTCAACGAGATGGTGGAGTACATCGCCCACAGCCGTGATGTTGTCACCGAGGCCATTTATCCTGAGGCTGTCACCATGTGTTCAGTGAATCTCTTCTGGACGTTGCTGCCTTCATCAAATCCCACCGGGGCAGAGTTGACCCAGAAGAGGACGAACCCACTCTGGAAGCAGCTGGGTTCCACCACCAGCTTGTATATGACTTTTTATGTTTTCTTAAGTCTCCTGATTTCCAGCCAAATACAGTCAAGAAGTACATTGACCATAAGTTTGTTCTGGCTCTCCTAGACCTCTTTGATAGTGAACACCCTGTGAACCGGTCTTCCTCAAGACTGTCTTGTATCAAATCTATGGCAAATTTCTGAGGCTCCGGGCCTATATCCGCAGGCAGATTAATCACATCTTCTACAGGTTCATCTATGAGATGGAGCATCACAACGGGGTTGCTGAACTTCTGGAAATCTTGGGGAACATCTTCAATGGCTTTGCCCTGCCACTTAAGGAAGAGCACAAGATGTTCCTTATCTGAGTCCTGCTTCCCCTTCACAATGTCAGGTCCCTGAGTGTCTACCATCCTCAGTTGGTATATTACGTGTTACAATTCTTGGAGAAAGAGAGCAGGCTGATGGAGCTGGTGATTGTGGGACTTCTCAAGTTTGGGGCTGAGACTCACAGCCCCAAGGGGGTGATGTTCCTGAATGAACTAGAGGAGATTCTGGACGGCATTGAGCCCTCTGAGTTCAGCAAGGTGATGGAACCGCTCTTCCGCCAACTTGCTAAGTGTGTGCCAGCCCTCATTTCCAGGTGGCAGAGTGTACCCTCTGTTTCTGGAACAATGAGTATATCATGAGCATAATGTGACAATGCTGCCCGGGTCCTTCCCATCATGTTCCCTGCATTCTACAGGAACTCCAAAAGCCACTGGAGTAAGACTATCCAAGGACTGATTTATAATGCCCTTAACCTATTTATGGAGATGAATCAGAAGCTTTTCGATGACTGCACACAGCAGTACAAGGCAGAGAAGCAGAAGGGTCTATTCCGAATAAAGGAGAGAGATGAGATGTGGCTACAGATTGAGGAGCTAGCTCAGCTTAATCCCCAGGACCCCATGTTCTGAGCTCCGCAGCCACTCCCGCTGTGTACACGATGGAGATAGAGACTACCACCACAGAAGACATCCAGCTTCTGAAAAGGACAGTGGAGACAGAGGCCGTGCAGATGCTGAAAGATACCAGGAAGGAGAAAGTGCTGCTTCAATGAAGTCTAAGCAGTCCCAGGACTTGTACACCATCAAGGCAGGGGAGGCGCACAAGTGAGCTGAAGAGTTTCCATCTGCAAATCAGGAGGCTTTCTGACCCTCCTTACCAACCCAGCACAGGGCCACACCTCACAGCCCAGCACAGGGCTACACCTCACAGCCTACCACAAGGCCACACCTCACAGCCCACCACAGGGCCACAGCCCACAGCCCACAGCCTACCACAGGGCCACACCTCACAGCCTACCACAGGGCCACAGCCCACAGCCCACCACAGGGCCACACCTCACAGTCCACCACAGGGCCACAGCCCACAGCCCTGGAATGCTGCTCAGCCCTCCACTCTATGCTCCCTATTGGCTGATTTGGGGCAAGACAGTGCCTCTTTAGGGAGAGGGATGCAGGCACTTAAAGGAAGGCCACCTACAGTGTGTCTCCTCCCTTAAAATGTGTCCATGCCTCCCTGTGGCTAGTGCAGAATAGGCTGGGCTCTGCCTAGCCTGCTCCTGTTGCTCATCCCACCGCTATCTGAGGCTGCTCTGAGAAACATACACAGAAATCCATGTGCCCCTCTCTCCCTTCATCTTCCTTTGAGCTCCAGGTGTCTGTCCTCTCCCTCCCCTACAGAGGCATGCAGGGAACAGCAGGAAATTCTCACCAAAGTTATGTCAGACCCTGCTGGCTCCTGGAGAGAGTGACAGGATGGGAGTCCAGCCTCAAGAGCACAACCCACCCCTAGCCCCAGCAGCGTGCAAGCTGATGGGGATGCATTACTTTTTCTTCCCGCAATGCTGTGGGAAAGTCATAGGAAAATAAAGGCCATGGACAGTAGGTGACTAACACATGTCCAAAGAGACAGAGGGGGGCAGGAATGAGCAAAAACCACTCTACCTTCTGCCCCCTCTTTGGTAAGCAGTGGTCTCAGGATCACAGACATAGATGGAATGACCTTGGGGCTGACTGCTTTCCAGTGCTTTGGAAAAGAAGCTGGAAGGGAGCAGTGCCCCAAGAATGGCTCCAAACATCTATTCATTTCCTTATTTGTGCTAATGCTGAGCAAGACCTCACTTGCCCCTCGCAGGCACCTTGGAGGAGTGAGGGGCTGAAGACGGCTGGACCCAGGTACCTGGGCACAGGCAAAGCGCCTTTTGGCTGTGTACATAGGGTGCTTTATTCCCCACAGAGCGATACATGCTGTGGTGGGTTGGGCTTGGGCCAATGTCCCCATATGTACAGAACTGAATAAAGTGGGTCTCAGAAAAAAACAAAACAAAACACAAAAAACCTCCTAAACAACAAACATTTAAATGCATTGAAGAAACTCATAGTAGACTCTCCAGTGAGTTGAGGCTGTAAATCACCATTTTACTCCTGCAGACAGCCCCTGATGGATTCAATTGCCAGAAAGGTGCATTGCAGTTCTATTTAAAAATCTTCAATGTCTGTTTATAGGTAAAATTATAAATATTTGTTGTTGTTGTGTGTTATCAAGTGACCCATAGCAACCCTAAGCACAGTAGCTCTGAAACCTGTCCTATCCAGAGCTGTTCTCACTGTCTCTGACACACTTAACCCAGTTATCCCAGTTACTTTGTCAATCCATCTCCTCCACAGTCTCCCCCCACTCTTCCAAGCATAATGTCCTTCTACAATGATGGGTCCCTCCTGGCAATATGCCCAAAGTATATCAGAAATAGCTCAAAAATACTTGCTTCCAAGGAGCAACTTGGTTTCATCCTCTTCAGGACAATCTGTTATCTTGGCAGTCTTTGGAATGTTAAATACTCTTCTCTAGCACCGAAACTCAAATACATAGATTCTTCTGTCATCCTTAGTCTTTGTCTAGCTCTCTGAAGTATAACAAGTAATTACAAAAACCATGGCCTGGATTAGGCACACCTTAATCTCCAGACTGACATTGTTGCTCTTTAGTAATCTGAAGAGGTTTCTAAAAGTAGATTTTTCCGAGTAGAATTTGTTTTGTTATTTTCCTGACTGCTGGTCCCAACAGTGTCAATTGTGGAACTAAGAAAGCTAAAATGAACAAACTCTATTTCTTTTCCATCTATCATGGTGGTGCCAGTTGGCCTTGTGGCGATGCTGAGCTTCATTTAACATTGAAGACTGCAGTCCTTGACCTTCTACAGCAAATGCTTTAGGCTCTCCTCATTTTCAGCACGTTTGTGTCATCTGCATATCACAGGTTGTTGATGAGTTTTCTTCCAACTCTGATGCCACAATACTCCTCATAAAGCCCACCCTCCCAAATGATCTGTTCCACATATAGATTGAAAAATTAGGGCAAAGTTTCAACCTGCTGTTCAGGGGATTACTAAAAGTCAGAGTAGATGCAATGGTACCTAATAGCAACAATAGCAGCAGTCAGATTCTCACACATATTTTAAATAATCTTAAAATTATTTAAAAACCAAACAAACTTATTGCTGTAAAGTCAAAACTAATTCATAATTGACCCTTCAGCAAAGTTTTCAGAGGTTGTAAATTGCACAGGAAGAGATTACCCATCTTTCTCCCTCAGAGCAATTGGTGCATTTGAACCTCAAACTTTTAGGCTGTCAATTCAACGCTCCTCTCTAGGCCAACAAAGCTCCCCTAGTACAAGGTATGTACAATTAGTACTTTTTGCTCGCTCTGAACCTAATAAATTGTTTCCATTTCCCTCCAAGTTATTTAAATCTGCCATTGGTCGACATTTTGGGTGCAGAGTCAGCAGATATGGTGGCGGGTCAGCTGTATCCACTCCCTCCATGTACACATTTTTGTCTCCATTTTCTGCTAATATTTAGCACAGCGCTTTGTAGAGAGCAGGTGTTGTTGTATGCTGTCAAGTCACCTTTGACTCACAGTGACCCTATGTACAACAGCCCTCAACCCTGCCCCATCTGTGCCAATCTCACCATCTCTGACACACCTACCCCCATTACTCCAGTCACTGAATCAATTCATCTTATCAAGGGTCTTCCTCTCACACACTGTCCCTCCACCCTCCCAAGCATGATGCCCCTCTCCAAGGATTGGTCCCTCCTTGCAACATGTCCAAAATATGACAGACAAAGCTTCAGAATCTTTGCCTCCAAGGAGCAGCATGGCTTCACCCATTCCAGGAGAAACCTGTTTGTTTTTGTCCATGGTATATTCTTTTGCAACACCGCAGCTCAAAGGCATCAATTCTCCTTCTATCAGCCCTAGTCATTGCCCAGCTCTCTGATGCATAGCAAGTGACTGAAAAGACCATGGCATGTATCAGGTGCACCTTAGTCTTCAGACTGACATCATTGCTCTTCAGCACTTTAGAGAGAAGATACTTAATAGATATTTAAATTCTTCCTTGACATAAATGTTTCTTGAAAAGCTTTTCAATATTTTGTTTAAATTAATTTAAAAAATAATAGCTATTAAAAAAAATAATAGCTATTGTTTTCTCTCATTGTTACCCACAGCTGACCTGAACTGGGATGTGACTGAAGTGTTCAAGCTCTATCTAACTTGACATTTCATTTCCTTTATATATCTTTTGTGACTGTTTCATTCTATTTTGAGCCTCTTTTATAAAATGAAATCAGTCTGTATTTCACATTTTTATGATAATTTTCATTTGTAGTCAGAATTTTTTCTTATTTTTTTCAAGGTTTTTAAATTGTTATTATTATTTTGTGTGCATGTACTGTCAAATCAGATCTGGCTGGTACAGGAGGAAATTGTACCTCATTTTGCCGCAGAGCATCTGGTGGATTTGAACTGCACACCTATGTATGGGATTGCAGTGCAGCTTCTAGCCACTAGGCCACCAGAGCTCCCAGAAATTTTTCTCTATGACTAAGTTGGCAACTAAAAGAATCTACCTTCAATGTGAAAAACATATGGTAACTATTCTCTAAGTTAATAGATCAACTATTTCTTCTTTTCATTTCTATTTTCATGATCGCATTATTCTTTAATATATAGCCCTTATTGGGATCAAATCTATCATTTACTTATATGTGAACAAATCCCGACTCTATTACTGTAAGAGGTCTAGTGGTCTGGAGGGTAAGGAGTAGTGCTGCCAACACAAAGGACGTGGTTCTCATCAACTAGCTGCTCTGCAGCAGGAATATGGGCAATCTCCTGCTGTGTGATTTATGGCTTCTGGATACCCACTGAAGAGTCAGCTATGAGTCTGACTTTATGGCAATGAGTGAGTAAGTAATGTTAAGAAAGATTTGGGCTTTTATTGAATTTTTTCAGCTGTTTATACATATTCTGAAAAATGGTTGAATTCTTTTCCTTGCATTACTCCCACTCAATTTTTCACCCTTAAATTCTCTATCAGGGAGCTTTGATGGCCTAGTCTGTAGGAAATTGTGCTACTAACCCAAATGCTGAGCTCTCTGACAGTTCAAATTCTCCAGATATTCGGTGGGAGAAATTTGTGCAGTCTCCTCCCATGTGATTTACAGTCTTTGAAATTCTGTGGAGGGTCGGTTATAACTAGATTCTGACAAAACAGAAATTAAAAAGAGGGAGAAATTCTTCACCAAACTGTAAAGACTCATTCACTATGACGTTTTTCTGTTAATATTTCTTATTTATTTGTGTGTAGGTGCACTTAATATAGCTCACATATAGAACAGAAAATGCTAGATGCATTCTTTACCATTAATTAGTGGTATTCCAATGACTAGTCAAGAAATAGAGAATATTGTTACTATCCCAACATCTCTTCACATATCCCATTCTGGTCATCATTTGCTTCCTCCCTTTCGGAAACTGAAATCTTGACTATTTGGCCTTTTTTATAGTTTCATCTCTCATAACTGTTACTCTAAACACTGTACTATAGTTTAAATGGAAGGGTATATGATATGATCTTTTTACAGACTTATTTTGCAAGTATTATGATTTGAAATTAGTTCATGTTACAGTGTGTCATGGTATTTCATTCCTCATTTTCTTTTATAGTATTTCAGTAATTAACATAATGCATTACATTAATTTACTGCATAGAAATATCTTGACTATTTTTTTAGCATACAAGTAATAATGTTATGGAATATTTTCACTTTTCTCTTTCAGTCATTTGCAATTTTTTTAGTACTGCTGCTGAATTATAACCAAAAAACCCCTTGCAGTCAAGTGGATTTTCACTTACAGAGGCCCTATAACAACCGATTAGAATTCTCCATAGATTTCCAAGGTTGTAAATCTTAATAGAGGGAACTGCTTCATCTTTCTTCTAAGGAGTGGCTGGTGGATTCTGTAGACCTTTCAGATTGTACCAGTGTTCCACTTCTGGTCATACTCTCAAACAATTTCACAAAATATTTGTATCAATTTTCTATCTCATTAAAAATCTAGGGAGTATCCATGTTCCTGATCCCTGACAACATATAATGTCATCTTTTTTAAAATAAAAAAACAAAACAACAAAAACCCCAACCTGTTTTGAGTGAGACTGTAAGTAGATGATAGATAGTCATCATACTGTTAGTATCCATTTTCTTGATGACTACTGCAAATTGAGCATCTGCACTTAAGCTTATCTGGTATCTTCTTTATAATATGGCAGAGATTGTTGTATATTCTGCCCCACCCCCACCCCCCCGTCCATTTTACTATGCAGCTCTTACTGTGGACTCTTATCATGAAAATAATACCTAATCATATATCCCTTTTAAGCAGTTCTTCCTTTCATCTGTTTCAATGCAGTGTACATTATTTATCCCCTCTTTTTCTTAATTTTCCCTCAAACCCAATGTCAGTCCCATTTTACAACAGTAGTATTATGCAGTATTTGTCCTTTTGCAACTGAGATATTTCATTCAGCGTAATGTCCTCCATGGTCACCTATTATGTGTATTTCATGAGTACCTGGTTTTTCAATGCAGCATAGTATTTCATTGTGTGAATATACCACAGCTTCAATATCCATTTGTTTGTTGATGGGCACTTGGGTTGTTTCCGAATCTTTGCTGTCGTAACAAAGCATCAATAAACATGGGTGTGTATATATCTGCTTTGATGTCAGTTATGGTCTCTTTGGGGTATATTCCCAATAGTGGAATTGCTGGGTCAAATGGTATTTTTATTTCCAACTTTTTGAGAAAGTGCATACTGCCTTCCAGAGTGTTTGCGCCATTTTACACTCTCACCAACAGTAAATAAGTGTTCCAGTTTCTCTACAACTTCACCAGCATTTGTAGTTCGCTGCTCTGTTGAATGTTGTAATTTTACTGGGGTGTGATGATATCTCATAGTTGTTTTGCAAAGTATAATTCTTTACATCATTATTCTTATAAAGTCTTTACATTTCTATTTTTATAAAGACTGTCTTATTTTTCTTGCTTTTTGCCATTAATATGATTTTGTATGATAATCAATTTTTATTTTTTCTACTAACTTAAATGTTAGTGGTTTCTATTCACCAGTAACTTCATGGGAGAAAGGAGTTGGTGAACTTCTCCCACAAGTATTATAACACAGATAACCCCGTGGATAATTCTGCAAGATAGAAAATAGGGAAATGGAGACTTAGAATTTTTTTAAAAAGAGATGGAATAAATAGTGTACTTACTGAACTTCCAAGTGGAAATTAAGTTAAGGTAATGTTAAGACATAACCTTGATTGCTGAAAATGAGGAGGAGTGCAGAAGGTCAAAGACTGTAGTCTTCAATATGGATTGAAGCTCAATATCAAGAAAACAAAGATTCTCACCACTGGGCCAATTGGAAGCATCATTATGGATGGTGAAGAGATTAAGATTGTTAATAGTTATAGCTTGCTTGGTTTCACAATCAACACTCTGCCAGCAATCAGGAATTCAAAAGACAAGTTGCATTGGAAAAATTTCCTGTCAGGGACTTCTCCAGAGCACTGAAATGCAACGGTGTCAGTGTATAGACTAAGCTGTGCCTAATCTAGGTCATGGTCTTTGCAATTACTTGTTATGCATCAGAGAGCTGGACAATGACTAAAGATGACAGTAGAACAATGATGCCTTCGAGTTGTGGTGCTGGAGAAGTTTTAACCATATCATGGACTGCCAAGAAAACAAATAGGTCTTTCTTGGAGAGGTTGAAACCAAGTTTCTACTTGGAGGCCAGGATTTTTAAGCTCTGTCTCACCTATTTTGGGCACGTGGCCAGAAGGGATTGATCCTTGGTGAAGGACATCATTCTTTAAAGAGTAACTGGGGCAATAGGAGCTGGTGTGTGGAAATCAGTGACACTGGCTCAGAACAGGGTTGCTATGGGTCACAGGAGGCTCAATGGCACATAACAACAACAACAGCGTTAAGATATAAGAATCAGTTTTAAATCTAGGATGATAAAAGTAAGTGTCAAAGTAGCCACAGATAAAATGAAGCATTACCAATACGAAAACAAAAAAATTAAGAAAATCATAGTCAGTAAACACAAAATCAGCAGCAGCAAAGGAAAGGGAAATAAAAGTCATAAACCAACCAACCAACCAAAAAAAAAAAACACCCAAAAAACCCTCAGTACAGAATCTATAAAAGAAATAATTCACTAATGTACTACTTACACATATGCAGAGTAAAAGAAAAATATTAGCAACAAACTTATAACCATTGATAATTGCACTGGATGCAAACGGATCAAATGTACTGGGCAAGAGACCTACAAAAGACATTATACATACAAAGATATAAATAAGATAAAGATCAAGCAAACAGTAAGCAAGCAAACAAACAAAACCGCAGCAGCAAAATGATCAATCTCTTATTTGAAAGATAAAAAGACTTAAGAGCAGAAAACAAACATCAAAGACAAAGCAGGATATTATATAATGACTAAAGGGTCAATCAAAAAAATTATTATAGCCATAATAAAGATCTACATACCCAATAAAAAAGTTTCAAAATGCAAAAAACAAAATTGAAGAGAATTGAACAAAATAAATATATAATTTGACCATAATAACAGGAGATTATAACATACCATTTTTGATGGTGTTAATGCTGTGTGTCATCAAGGTGGAACCAATCCTCCAGTGTGTTTTCAGAGGCAATAAATCATATGGGATCTTCCTCCTACACAGGAGTTGGTGGATTTGAACAGCATGCTTTTGGGTTGGCAGCACAGCTCTTAAGTCACTAGGCCACTAGGTCACCAAAGCTTCTTTGATGAAATTCAACAAAGATCTAAATAAGACAGTAAGTCAATTTAATCCCAAATTGTTGCTGTTGTTAAGTGCTGTTGAGTCACTTGTGACCCATAGCGACCCTCTGTACAACAGCCTTGAACACTGCTCTATCCTGTGCCAACCTCATTGTCTCCGATACAAACCCCCCATTAACCCAGTCACTGAATCAATCCATCTCCTCTAGGGTTTTACTCTCTTGCACTGTCGCTCCAACCTCCCAAGCATCATCATGTCCCTCTTTGCAACATGCCCAAAGTGTGTCAGATGGAGTTTCAGAATCCTTTCCTCCAGCGACCAGCTCGGCGTCACCCTCTCTAGGACAAGCTTGTTTGTTCCTAGTATATTCCATGGTATATTCAATAATCTTTTCCAGCATCACAACTCAGAAGCATTGATTCTCCTTCTATCATCCCTAGTTATTGTCTAGTTTTCTGATGCATAACAAGTGATTGCGAAGACATCTACAGATCACTTTATGAATCAGCAGCACAGTACGCATTTCTTTTCTAGCACATCTTAATAATTTCCAGAATAGACTATATTTTATGCCTCAAAGCAAGCGCAATAAACTAAAAACATGAAAATAATACAAGCCATCATTTGTGATCACAACACTATAAAGTTAGGAATCAAAATATCAGGAAGAAGAAGTAGGGGGATCAAACATGTGGAAAGCTTATTATTCTAAATTGCTTCCTATGCATGTACGAACAATGAATAAAGAAGTCTGAAGAAGAATTAGTGTCTCTTGAACTTGTAATGTTGGCAGAGTATTGAATATACGTCACTGTCAAAAGAATGAACAAATCTGTCTTAGAAGAAATAGAACCAGGTTTTCCTTAGAGGTACGGATGATGAAATATCATCTCACATACTTTGGGCAAATTGTCAAGAATTACTTGTCCTTGAGAAATAAGGACATCATACTGGGAAAAGTAGAGGGTATAAGAAAGAGAGGAAGGTCTTTAGAAAAATGGGTAGACACAATTCTGGTGGGTACCATAAGGATGTCGTTCATTTTGTTACTGTGAGTTATAACTGACTCACTGGTACCTAGCAACAAAAAGAGCCTAAGACCTTAAATATCTTCATAAAATGTAAGACTATGGAAATGAGATCATGTCTGGGATTTTAACCTACAAACTTTCAAAAGGTCAGAATCCGATGAATGCACTTATTTAGTATGCTTCTAAATATTCTTAGAAAATATTCTTCTATTCTATTCCCAAGAAACTTGATCAAAATCTTGCTCAAATATAGAAACTCTTTTATATCATTTCCTAATCTGGTATACTAGTAGAAGAAAGAAATGGGTCAAATGTGACAAGAAAGATGCTTTCATTTTTA
>NW_006399878.1:5446499-5498185 GCF_000299155.1 Elephantulus edwardii | reverse complement strand
CCCACAAACTTTCAAATGATCAGAATCCCATGAATGTGCTTAATTAGTATGCTTCTAAATATTCTTAGAAAATATTCTTCTATTCTATTTCCAAGAAATTTTATTAAAATCTTGCTCAAATATAGAAACTCTTTTATATCATTTCCTAATCTGGCATACTAGTAGAAGAAAGAAATGGGTCAAATGTGACAAGAAAGGTGCTTTCATTATTATGATTTCTTTTCTAAATTCTCCAAATCCATCTTTCTTTTCATAAAACAGTTGAACAGTTATCATTATTGAAGTCTCAGATTTGTGAAATTCACTTTTTTCTCTCCAGTTTATAAAACAGAATCTATATTTGCTCAACGTAGCCTGCTTGTGACTAGCTTTTCACCAAGATTTCTTGAAAACAACTGATTTCAGTTTTTAAAGTCTTTATGACCAGTAGCCAGGAAATTAAAAGGCATATTGCCATGGGAAAGTCTGCTGTTAGGGACCTCTCCAAAGTACTGAAGAGCAATGGTGTCTCTCTGGAGACTAAGGTGTGCCTGATACAGGCCATGGTCTTTGCAATCACTTGTTATGCATCAGAGAGTTGGACAATGACTAAGGAGGATAGAAGGAGAATTGATGGCCTTTGAGCTGTGGTGCTGGAGAAGAGTATTGAGAATACCATGGACTGCTAGGAAAACAAACAGATTCATCCTGAAAGGGTTAAACCAGGTGGCTCCTTGGAGGCAAGAATTCTGAGACTCTATCTAACATACTTTGGACATGTTGTAAGGAGATACTGGTCCTTGGAGAGGGACATCATGCTTGGTAGGGTGGAGGGACAGCACAGGAGGGGAAGACCCTCTATGAGGTGGATTGATTCAGTGACTGGGATAATCGGGATGGGAGTGTCAGAGACAGTGCGACTGGCACAGAACAGAGCAGAGTTTAGGGCTGTTGTACATAGGGTTGCTATGAGTTGCAAGCGACTCAATGGCACATAATAATAACAACAACAACAACAATATGACCCTGACTTGTTTTCTAAATCACATTGTGTAGTTTGGAACTTCTTTTTTACAGAGAAGGGTAGGGAAAGGAATGAAGGTAGCAAATAACTCAAACTTGTTTACCAAAATTATCTGGAAAAAGAAATCACATTCCAGGCCTATGAAAAATTATCTGGAAAAAGAGCTCACCCAGTTTCAAGAGATGACAATGCAAGCATGTGAAGACTGGTTCACTGGTGCTGATTATGGCTTTCAGAAAGCTGGGGTTATGGGAAGCCAATACTAAATATTTGTAATAAACTGAATGCTATTTCAGGATAGGAGTTCACCCTGAGACACTAAGGCAATCCTTAAGGGTTTACCAGATTCTTGCATTTGCTGACTCCTCCCTCCTGAGTCTGGAGGAAGGTTTTCAATAGAAAGAGTTTGGTTTCATTTGCATTGAATTCTCTTTGTGATTTACTTTCTGATGATTTTAAATAAAGATACAGGGAAGCTGGAATTGGAGTCTTCAACAGAGAACTGCTGGCCCCCTGTTTTTCACACTCTCTACTCGATCTGATTCTTGGCTGGCTGTCTCATTATTAATAATTATAAAATTATTTTCCCCTCGGTCTGTAACAAGTAATTAAGTGCAACTGTAACTGAAAGATTGGCAATTAAAACCCACCAGCTGCTCCACAGAAGAAAGATGTAGCAGCTCACTTCTGTAAATTCTACAGCTCTGGAAACCATATGAAGCGGTTCTTCCCTATCCCATGTGTCAGAAATGGTAATACAGAAACATTTTTGGTTTTTGTGACTATGGACATTTCTGTAGCAGCAGTAACAAATGTTTCAAACTTATTAAAAAAAAGGCTCAACTACCTTACTTCTATTTAAAATTTAGTACCTTTATTTTTATTTCAAATTTGTTGCCATTTACTTTTGAACTTATCTTTGTCCACTGTACAAACCTTTCCAAAACATTTTCCCTGACTTTTTGATACAGAGGAATTAACTAGAATATGTTACTCAGGTCCATGAGATTTATTGCTTTTCTCCTCTCTGAATGGGGAGGAGTCCCACTGACAAGGCAATTGACTGAATTCTAGTCAATTGAATCTTATTTGTGCAAGCACAAATAAATCTCTTATCTGTTTCCCTTTGTATTGGTATTAAATCCTGACTGGTCAATTCTAATTCATGGAGACATCATCTTGAAATGTATGGGCTAATATTCTGTCAAATAAACCTGACTTGCTTTTCTGTTCAAATATATATTATTGCTTTCTGAATTAGTATGGAGGAGTTGACCTCATGTGATATCCTCTCTCAGCCTAAAAGGTTTATTCAATCAGTATTTTACCTTGACTTCTGGTACCAACGGTGCTAATTGTGGATCCAAACAAGGCGAAGCTATTCACAGTTTTAATCTCTTCTCTATCCATCATGTTGCTGCTTATTAGTCCAGTGGTAAAAATCTTTGTTTTCTTGACATTGAGATGCAATCCATATGAAAGGCTACATTCCCTGATGATCTTCTACAAGTACTTCAAGTCCTCCTCACTTTCAGCAAGTAAGGTTGTGTCATCTGCGTAACACGGGTTATTGATACCTTGTAACACGGGTTATTGATACCTTGATAGCAGCAGTTAGGAAATAAGGAGACACATTTGCACTGGAAAAATCTACAGTTAGGGCCCTCCAAAAATTGTTGAGGCATGATGACCTCTCTTTGAAGACTAAGATGTGTCTAATTCAGTCCATAGTCTTTCCGATCACTTGTTATACATCTGAGAGCTGGAAAATGAATAGGGATAACAGAAGAATTGACGCCTTTGAGCTTTGGTGTTAGAGAAGAGCACTGGATGACCAAGAGAACAAACAGACGCATCTTGGAGAGGGTGCAGCCAGAGTTCTTTGGAGGCAAGAATGATGGGGCTTCACCTCACATACTTTGGACATGTTGTTAGGATGTGCTATTCCTTGGAGAGGGACACGATACTAGGATGGGTGGAGGGTCAGTGAATGAGAGGAAGACCCTCAACCAGGTGGATTGACATGGTGACTGCTGCAATGAGCTCTTGTGTATCAAGAAATGCGAGGATGGTGCCGGATAGAACAGGGTTCAGATCTTATTCTAATAGGGTCACTGTGAGTTATACTCGACTCTATAGCACCTAACAACAACAACAGCAGCAGCAACAACATTTTACCCCTTTAAATGCAAAATTAAATGTCCTTTACGGAAAAAATAGACAAGAGTGAGGACTCCTTCCTCAGGAGGACTCATGACATGGTGATTAAGATATTCAGCTGTTGATAAAAGATTTGCAGTTTAAAAGCATTGGTCACTTCAAAGGATAAAGATGGAGGCTGTCTTTTTCTGTTAAGACTACACCCTTAGAAATTTTCTGGGGAATTCTGCACCATCTCAGTTGTGGCTATGAGTTAGAATTGACTTAATATCAGTGAGTTTGGTTTGGGAGTTTATGTTCTTTTTTGTGGCATCCCCCAACATTTTGGACATTTCCTTTAGTTTTCTCCTCTCTTCTTTTTTACTTGTAATTAATGTCTATATAGTTGCTGTCGTAACTAAACAGCTCATATTGAACCTCATCTTTCCTACTGAACTTGTGTGTTTTTATCACCTTTCATTTTAAGGAACCCTGGTGGAGTAGTTTGTAACATATCAAGCCGCAAAACAAAAGGTCAGCAATTCAAATCTACCAACCACCCACTGGAAAAAGATGGGTAATCTCCTCTTATAAAAATTTACAGTCATTGTTCACAATAGCAAAGAGTTGGAAACAACCCAAGTGCCCATCAGCAAATGAATGGATAGAGAAGCTCTGGTATATTCACACAATGGAATACTATGCTGCATTGAAAAACAAGGAACTCATGAAATATTATACAAAATGGGTGACCTGGAGATATTATGCTGAATGAAATATCTCAGTCACAAAAGGATAAATACTGCACAGTGCCACTGTTGTAAAACAGGCCTGACCTCGGGGTTGGGGAGAGACTGAGAAAGATGGGATAAGTTATGTATACTAATTTGAAACAGATGAGGGAGAGAACTGTTTAAAAGGGATACATGATTATGTATCATTGTCATGACAGGAGTCCAGAATGAAGGCTGCATAGTGGAGTGGACTTGGGGGGAGGGATTTTATAACAATGAAAGAATTATTCTTATACTTTTCAAAGAGAAGAGCAAATTGGGGTAGGGGGGACAGGGAGAAAAGTGTAACAATGAAAGAATGGAAATCCAAAGTCTCTGTAAATTTTCGTTAAAATGAATTTAAAAAAAAAAAAAGAAATGGGACTGTGAGAATATAAGTCCATGCATGTCTCCCTCCACTACCTTTTTAGAATAGCTGTACTTTCACGAGTAAATTATGGACATACATAGGGATTTGCTTCCATTTTGATTTTTTCTGTCTCCTCTATCTTTGTAATGACCTTTTGCTTTCTTCATAGATGATGTCCTTGATTTCATCCCACAACTTATCTGGTCTCTGATCATTGGTGTTCAATTCTTCAAACCTATTCTTAAGATGATTTTGAAATTTAGATGGAATAGATTAAAGATCCTATTCTGGCTCTTGTAAAAAAAATTACAAAAAAAAAAAATCACAACCAGAAACCTGATAGGACATCGCTGTGAGCTGGAACTTACTCAACAGCATTGACTTTTAGTTTATTTGTAGCTTGGGTTATGACCTCATGTTTATACTTTAAAATTACATTTATTGTTAATTTTCAAATTTGAAAGGACTTCTAGAAAAAAAAATTTAGGTGAGAAACCAAAACTTCTAAAAGTCATAGAAGCTTACAATCTTACAACACAAAAAATAAACACTCAGTATGTTCTATGTATTCCAATTCTTTTGCTAGTGTTGTTTTTGTCTCTGAACTTTTTTCACATTCTCTAAATCCGCATACATCATCAAGATTATGTGCAGTCATGTTTGAAATATTTTTGTTTCTTTCTTCATCCGAGTTTACTTATAATTTCACTTAAAATTATGTTTTTAGAACTTCATAATATTGAATATATTTTTTATTTTGCCAAAGATTTGTAGTTACTTTTCCTTCAGTTCATTGAGATATATTTCTTTAACTTCTAACCCACAGATGCCTATTTCCACAGACTGCAAAACAACATGACTGCATGTCCACAGCATTCCCCTGCAAGTTCTTCAAAACCCAGTTTCCCTTTTTAGGCATAAATAGGTCCAGGATGCCCACCAGGGCCTCTGTGACTTGATTAATTCCTATTGTCTCAAATCTTGTGCAGTGATTTTTTCCCTTCACTTTTAAACTCTCACTTGTTTTGAGTTCACAGAAGGAATCCTATCTTGTTGCTTAATAAATAAGAATCAAAATAATACAATCTTTGAGTTCTTTATGAAGATGGTTTTCCTCTCTGAAGAAACGGCATCTTTTTTTTACTGGTCTTACAGAAAGTGGGAAAGCCCCCTACATTAGCATTTACCAACAGTTTCAATTTTGTCATTTTATTGCCACGGATATTGTATTCATTAGCCTTTGATCAATATTCTGTCTAGTATTTTTATATGCTAGCACTCTAGCATAAAACTATGATTATTTAATGTCTAGTTTTGTATTAAATACATTTGTCTTTGAAATGAAGAAAATAGAATATGGATTTTAAAATGAAAATGTACATGATGCATTGTGACGTAGACTGAAGAAGCTACTTGATACAATTTTAATTTTCATAGCAATAAAGCAAATTAGATTTAAAAAGAGATTTATGAAATTAGAAAATTTTCTTTAGAAGTATCTTTCCAATGTTATATTAATTGCACTCAAATGATAATTATTTTGCATGTTCATGTTTCAACTTTAGGATTTTATATTTTACCACATTATCTACACTTAAGCAGATTAGATAAAAGTGCATTTTTTTAATAATAGGCATCATTGAATGATATTTTAATAATGCAATAATGTCCAAATGGTACTTTCTTCTATTTTATCAACATTTTCTCTTCCATTATGAACATATACAAGGAGTATTGCTGGTGTAGGGTGGACTGCCAAGAGATCAAACAGGTTTATTGTGGAGATGGTGTTTCTCCTTGAAGGCAAGGATGTTTAAGTGCCATCTCACACACTTTGGACATGTTGCCAGGATGTGCTAGGTCATGAAGAAGGACATTATTCTTGGAAAAGTAGAGGGACAACGCAAGAGAGGAATACCCTGGATAAGATGAATTGACACAGTGACTGGGATTAATGGGATTAAGTATGCCAGACACAAAGGTTCAGGATAAGAAAAGGTGCGGAGCTATTACACATAGTGTCACTATGTATCACAGGTGATTCAATGGCACATAACAAGAACATTGCAAAATATATTACATGATGGAATACGTCCATGTGTATTAGCTAGCTTAGACAAATAATTGTGAAACACATTTTCTGCCTAATGATAAGGAATTGTGCTGCCACCCTGAAGATACCTGGTTTGATTCCACCAATTACTCTTCAGAAAAAATATGAAAAATCTCCTTTCATGTAATTTACCATTTCTGAAAACCAACTGGAGGGTCAGCTATAAGCTGGTTCTGACTTGACGGTACACAACAACACCTCCTTGTTTTGTAATCACATGGGCACAGCTGTGTTATATCTGATAAATGAAGAATGTTTTCTCTGTTTTTCATCTCTGAGGCCATTTTTCTGCTCCTAATACAATTAGAGTTAGTAAAACATTAATTTTTACACATTCTAGGTGTAACGCTGAGAATTCAGTGACCAGAGGAGAGTAATCAGAATTTCTCAAGTAGAAGCTTTTAAAAATGTGTACTACTCTTTTTCAACAACTTTTTCCTTCAATAAGGACATCTGTTTATCTCTTTTTTCCCTCCCCAATATGAATCTAGTCTTCCCTATTGACATTAGGAGACAATTTGTAAGTAAATAAATAAGTCATTCCACTAATGTTGAGGATCCATTTCTTGGTAACAGAAACCTTGGTTAGCAATTTTGACAAACTATGAATTTACCAACAGCTCCATCTGTTTAACGTTAACATTCTTCATGTCGCATTTACCGTGGTGTGTAATCCCAGAATGATATCATGCAGAACAATGAGAATGTTCTTTCTTTAAAAAGAAATGAAAAATAAATTCCTGAAGTTGATTTATTTTGATGCAGCTTCATTTTAGTATAACAACACTTACATTTAATTTAAAGTAATCTATTTCTGGAATTAATTAAGTTGTTTCAACAAACAAATGTAATATTGAAGGTGATCAGTAGTTTATATCAAGAAATTTGAAAGATAGTTACCTGGCCAGTCAATTGTAAATGCAAACTCAGATCTCATCACTGTTGAATTGTAACTGATTTATAGCTGACCCTCCAGTGGGTTTCTGAGACTATATTGCACAGGAAGAAATTGCCCATCTTGTTCCTTGGAGTTTCTCATGGGTTTGAATTGTCAGAAAGATGAGGCCTTTAGGTTTACAGCATAGCTCTCTATGGTGTGTTTGTGCCATTCCACAGAAAGATAGTCCAAAAGGATGAAAAAGTACAGGACAATGTCAATAATATCATATGTAAATAAAGCAGTACATTGACAGAAAACTGCCAGAAATTAAAGCCAGATCAAAAAGAAGAAGATGTGGAATAATGATACCATTACTGATGTCAGCTAGATGGATCATGCCTAAAAAATAGAATACCAGAAAGTTTTTTATCTCTGTTTCATTAGCTATGCAAAGGCATTTGACTATGGATTATGGCAAATTATGCATAACATTGTGAAGAATGGAAACTCCATAACACTTTAAAGTGCACATACATAACCTGTACATAGACTAAAAAGCAGTCACTGGAATGGAACATGCATTTTAAACTGCCTGGTTTAAGATCAGGAAATGTATGTATAAGGATTGTGTCCATTCAGCATAATTATCTGTTGAGTAAATAACTTGAGAAGCTGGCCTACGTGAAGAGGAATGTAACATCAATAGTAGAAGAAGTTGCATTAACAACCTGGGATACACAGATACACCTTGCTAGCTGAAAATGAAGAGATTTTAAGCACTCACTGATGAAGATCAAGGACAAAGCATTCAATATGGATTACAGATCAACATAAAGAAAAAAAATATTCACAACTGTAAGTATAATGATAGATGGAGTAAGTATAATGATAGATGGAGAAAAGATTGGCATTGTCAAGATTTTTTTTTAACTTTTATCTACAATCAACACTTATGGAAGCCATCTGCTTGCATAAGAAATCTGCTGTGGGAATCCAAAATATCTGTAAATTTTTACTAAAATGAATAATAATAATAATAATAATAATAGAAGAAAAAGAAATCTGCTGTAAAAGATCTTTCTGGGTTAAAGAGCAAAGATATCACTTTAAAGGGATAAGGTGTGCCTGACCCAAGTCATAGTATGACTTTATTTTCAATAAACTTATGTGGGTGTGAAAGTTAGACAAGCCTAAAAAAGAGCAGAGACTATTTGATGGCTTTGAATTGTGGTTTAGTGAAGAGTATTGAATGGACCAACAAAAAGGCAAAATATTGGTCTTGGAAGATTTGGGGATCAGGCATTCCTTAGAACAAGGATGGTGAGACTTCTCACTTACTTCATTTCTTCTCACTTACTTACTATCTCACTTACTTCATTTCACAATCCTTGGAGAAAGTAATTGTAGTTGATAAAACAGAAAGTCAGCAAAATAAAAAACAAAAGAGGAAGAAACTCAATGAGTTGGATTAACACAGTGTGACAGTGGGCTGGAACACAGCAGCAATTGTGACGATGACATAGATCCAGGTAGTGTTACGTTCTGTGGTATATTTAGGTTGTTAAGAATTAGAACCACTGTTGCACAATGAATGACTGGAAACCCTAAGTCTCTGTAAACTTTCATTAAAATCAATTAAAAACAAATCCTGTGTGAGAATTTACAGTGGGTTGTAACCAGTCTAACCCAACCTACAAATTTCTTGTCTAAACTTCTGCAATAGATTCCTAATTCAATTCTTTGGGTTCACTTTATTCTTTATAGAATCTTCTTCCCATAGCAGCTTGAATGGCAATTTGAAGACAAATCTAATCAGATAATGTAGCATCTCATGTCACTATCATATGATGACTCCCAGTCCAAATAAAATTTGCAGTCCAAATAAAAGAAAATAAAATGTTTTAATAAAAAAAAAGAATTAGAACCATGACATTCAACAACAATAAAATATTTTTTGATAAGCAAAGTATATTGAAGTATGTGGGTTTTTTTGGTGTAAAATGCTGAAATGCTGGAAAACTTTCTCTGAAAGAAGTATTTCAAAGTTTATTCTTGATGAAATTGTAATCTAAATATATCTTTGTAAAAGTCTTGTAAAACAGAACATCTAATGAAAGTGCAGATCTATGTTAAAAAGAACCTTAATTTTAGAGAAACTTGAGGACTTTTTTTCCCTTTTTTTTTTGGTTTTTTTTAGGAACACAAGAGAAGTACTCATGTGGTGATCAGAAGCCCAGGTTCTGATATCTTCTTTACTGAGTTTGTTACTCTGCTTTTAATTATAAGAGCTGTAGAATCTAGGACTTGTTCATAAACCTCTTTCTGTCTCAATTCATAACTATACATCTGGTCTATATGTGGTAAATATCAAATGTGATCTTATTGTTAAGGAATCTTAAAGGGTAATCATCAGCTGTAAACTAACTCAGCAGTTGAGCAAACATACAGAGTTGCCAACCAAAAGTTGGCTTTCTGAGTTCACTCAGAGGGCCTTAAGAAGAAATCGCAGCCTCTGGAAATATAATGGAACACAGCTCTTCTTTGACACTGTTGGGGGTTTTCTAGTTACTTGTTGAGTCAATTCTAACTGATGGAGACCTTGTATGTGCCACAGTAGTACAGTACCAACTCCACAGCACCCTTCAATATCTCAGGAAGTATACTTAAATATCTGACTAGAATTTAAATATCAAGTTAGTAGTTTGAATCCATGAATCTTTCCTTGAGAGAAAGAAGCAGGAATCTGTTTTTGTCTGTAAAGATTAGCTTGTAGTTGTGCAATCAATTCTGATTCATAGCAACCCTATAGGACAGAGTACAAATACCCCATATGGTTTGTGGCTAACTCTGAGAAGACTGGGAATCTCAGAATGCTTGATTGTGCTTACGTGAAACCTATACTTGAACCAGGAGATTCTTGTCAGAACACAGCAAGGAAACACTCACTGCATGATTCAAAATCAGGAAAGGTGCATGCCAGGGATGCATCCCATCTCCATGCATTTTCAATCTATATGCGGAAAAGATCATTTAGGGGGCTGGGCTCTTTGAGGTCCTCCTTGTGTAGCATCAGGATTGGAGGAAGACTCATCAACAACCTGTGTTAAGCAGATGCCACAACCTTGCTTGCCCAAACTGAGGAGGACCTGAGGCATTTGCTGCAGAAGATCAAGCACTGAAGCCTTCAATATGTATTGAAGCTTAATGTCAAGAAGACAAAGATTCTCACCATGAGACCAATTGGCAGCATAATGATAGACAGAGAAGAGACAAAAATTGTTAACAGCTTCAGCTTGCATGCCTCTACTATCAATACTCTTGATATCAGCAGCTAGGAAATCAAGAGATGACTTCCTTTGAGATGGAGTTCAAAATCCTAGCCACATAGGAGAAACTTAGTTTCACCCTTTCCAAAACAGACATATTTGCTTTCTTGGCAGTCCAGGGTATATTCAAGACTTCTCAAGCATCATAATTTTAAGGCATCAATTCTTCTTCTCTCATCCTTAGTCATTGTCCAATTCTCTGATGCATAGCAAGTAATTAAAAAAACCCATGGCCTGGATTAAGTGCACCTTAGTATCCAGAGTGACATTGTTGATTTTTAGTACTCTGGAGAGGTACCTGCCAGCAGATTTTTCCAATGCAATTTATCTTTTGATTTCCTGACTGCTGGTACTAAGAGTGTTAATTGTGGAACCAAGCAAGCTAAATTTGTTAATAACCTCAATCTCTTCTCCAACTATTATGGTGCTGCCAATTGGTCCAATGGTGAGAATCTTTTTCTTCTTGATGTTGAGCTTCAATCCATATTGAAGACTACAGTCCTTGACTCTCTGCAGCAAGAGCTTCATGTCCTCCTCAGTTTCAGCAAGCAAGGTTGTGTTATCTGTAAAGAGTAGGTTGTTGATTAGTCTTCCTCCAAACCTGATGCCACATTCCTCTTCATAAAGTCCTGCTTCCTGAATTATCTGTTCTGCATATAGATTGAAAAGGTACGGAGACAGGTTGCATCCCAGATACACCTTTCCTGATTTTGAACCATACAGTGTTTTCCTGCTCTGTTTTGAGGACTGCTTCTTACTCTAAGTATAGGTTTCATATAAGTGCTTTCAAGTGTTCTGGGATTCCTTTCTTCTCAGTGTTAGCCACAATTTGTTATGATCCACACAGTCAAATGCCTTTGCATAATCAAACACAGATAAACTTTCCTCTAGTACTCTTTGCTTTTTTCCATGATCCATCTGACATTAGCAATAGTGACTTAAAACAACATATATAAATTGTCACATGGTATATGTGTCTCTGGGGTGTAATCCTGGCAACTAGGTCCTCTCCTTTAGGGTCACGAGGCTCTAGTCAAGGTGCCATCTGGAGCTGAGTTCATCACAATTTGGAAACATTTGCTATCCTGCTTGCATGGCTGTTAGCAGCACTCATTTCTGGTAGTTGCCAAATTCATGGGAACTGAATTTTTCAAAGTCAAAAGGGGAATAGAAAGACAGGGAGGGTTTACTCTTAAGATGGAGTCATATAATGCAATGTAGTCATGAGAAAGAGCTCATCCCCTCTGTCACAGTCTATCAAGTAAGTCACTAGTTATATCTACACTCAAAAAAGTTTCCACAGATGTAAGCACCAAGAGAAGAGGCTCATGGGAAGCACACTCAGAGTCTGTCATCTGTATCTCCTTAGTAGTACATGTTCATTTCTCCAGAGAGACAGCCTTTCTGGGAGACTCCAGGCAGGCCTTCCATTTGGAGTCATCTAAGTTTCGGTTACTATCCACTCTAATTTTTTTCTGAATGGTCTCAGGAAAGATTAGCATCACTTTTTTTCCTATATTTGATCCTTAAAATTTTTATCATTATTATGTTTTATATTTGTTGCTATGATATGCCAAAATAATGGAGTATGGTAAAATGATTTTTTTATGTTCATTGCATTTCATGTGTTCCTACATTTACATTGTACTTCAAACAATTACTCATGTACATTTATTTTATAAAATTAATCACCATTGATCTATCACTCCATTTTTTCAGGTTCCCAGTAGATTTTTCCCAAGTCTCTCACTATCACCTTTCATCATATTCTGTTATCCTAATGATTTCCTCCCCTCCCCACCCTTTTCCTCCTGCCCCTCTTCATCCACACAATGGAATACTATGCAGCACTAAGGATCAATGATTTTGTAAAATAACATATAACAGAGGAAAATCTAGAGAACTTTGTTGTTGTTATGTGTCGTCAAGTAACCTGCAACTCATGGTGACCCTATTTACAACAGCTCTGAAGCCTGCCCTGTCATGAGCCATTCTCACTGACTCTGACACACATATCCCATTGCCCCAGTTACTGTATCAATCCCTCTCATCTGGGGTCTTCCTCTCCTGCATTGCCCCTCCGCCCTCTCAAGCATGATGACCTTCTCCAAGAACTGGTTCTTCCTGGCCATGTGTCCAAAGTTTGTGAGACAGAGCTTAAAAATTCTAATCTCCAAGGTGAAACTTGGTTTCACTGTCTCCAAGACAGACCTATTTGTTTTCTTGGAAATCCATGGTATATTAAAGATTCTTCTCCATCACCATAACTCAAGGGCATCAATTTTTAGTCATTGAGAGAGAAAGCATTATGTTGAATGAACTAACTCAGTTTCACAAGGACAAATACTGCATAAAACCATTATTGTAAAATTAGAAGGATAATTAATTAGTAAGATATGGACAAAGGTCTGTTTGTTTTTAAAAATTGCCAACTCTCAAAATTCTATAACCATTTGCCCCAATGTAGTATTTTCACTTTGTATCACATTCATTTCCTTAAGGATGAAAAAGTGGCTTTATCTTCCTGTGCATTGCTTTTTTTGCCTGAGAATTCTTGGCCAATAAATTCCTTCTGGTTTGTAAAATAAATGTTGCTTTCTTGGATCTCTGAAGCAGAGCATGATGAAAAGTGGATTTATATTTCATTTAGACTACCAAAAATACTGCCAATACTCTGTTTTGCTTCAGTCTGGCAACCCAAAGTAGAAAAAATGGCTTCATATATTTTTTCTTTCACCTACTAAATCAATCATCAAGGGTACAAAACACATCACACTGTTTTTGCACATTGGAAGCTTGGAACTGTGTTTGAACTCAAGCTTTAAAATAAAAGTTCAAATGTAATTTAAAATAACAAACTTGGCTATATACAATCTTTGAGAGCTATTGCCATTGAATCTAAATATATTCTTTATATTATAGCTGTGCTAGACTTTCTGGTTACTTACAAGCAGAGGTAATGTCTTGCCTGCAATGGGACATCAGCAAAGTTACTTCATTTTCTGAGAGTATTTTTGTGATATTCTAGAAGTTTTCACACAATATCATATTGTCATAGGTATAGTATTAAGTTTGAGGGTCTCTTCTAACATCTATTTTTATGTTTTTCTTCTGTTCTACCTTTTTTAATGATATTTGCTTTGTTCAGATATGATGTCCTTGATGTTATCCAACAACCTATTTGGTCTTCAGTCACTAGTGCTTAATTTTTCAAATATATTCTATGGTATATATTGTTTGGTACTCTATAGGTGGTTTCTAAACTCAAATTGGATATACTCAAGATTGTAGTTTAGCTTTTTTTTCAATTTATTTTAATTTTTTCAGCTTTAATTTGATCTTTTATAAGAGCAATTGAGGATTTGTTCCACAGCTGGTCCCTGGCCTTGTGCTCATTTTGACATTTCCATTGCCTCTTTTGTCTGATGTAGTCAATTTGATTTCTGTATATGCCATTAGGCAAAGTTTATGTGGATAGTTACCATTTGTGTTTTTTGAAAAAAATAGTTGCAATGAGTAAGACATTGACCATACAAAATTCTGTGGTGTGGTATCTGACCTCATTTCTGTCAGCAATGCCATATTTTCAAACAAACAGTTCTTTTCTTTTAACCTCCAACTTTTGCATTTCAATCATCAATTATTACTAATGCACTCTAGATTGCATATTTCATTAATTTCAAACTCAGGAGTTCTTATTGTTAAGTGCTGCTGAGTTAAGTATGACTCATAATAACTTCATGAACAACAAATTTGAACCTTGTCCTGTCCTGTGCCATCTTCATTATTTCTGACATACTAGAGCCCATTGCTAGTCACTGTTTCAATCTATCTTGTTGAGGGTCTTTTCCAAAGAATAGTCTACCTAAACAACATGCCCAAAGTATGTAAGATGACACTTTATCATCTTTGCCTCCAAGGAGTATTCTGGCTGCATTTTCTCCAAGACATATCTACCTGCTCTTTCAGCAACTCAAGAAGTTGGTAGAAACACCTAATTTCTTAAAAATTTTCCCTCAGTGTTTATTGCATCCATTGAGTCATAATGATACTAAGAAGTCTTCCTTGTATGAGCATTATCCTATCACTGAGAGTTACGCACTTCAAGGTAGATCTTGAAATGGCCTTTTGACAATGAATACGACACCATTCCTCTCCAATATGTTATCCTTGGCATTCATTGTAGACCATATGGTTATCTGATTAATAATGGTCAATATCAATCCGTTTCAGCTCACTATTGCCTATTATATTGATCTTTATGTGTTCCATTAAATGTTTTAAAAATTGTTAGTTTTCCTACAGTTGTAATTCTATATCATATTCCAGTTATTAGTAGATATTTGCAGTGGTTGATGAATCTTCCTCTGATCCTGATGCCACAGTTCATTTCATAAAGCCCAGCCTTCCAAATGATCCACATAGAGAATAAAAAGGTATGGAGACAGGGTGCATCCCTCATGCTCTCCTTACCCTATATGGAATCATGGAGTATTTCCTTGCTGAGGAAATTCTGAGGACTGCTTCCTGGTCCATGTATAGGTTTGGCATGAGCACGAATCAATTGTTCCCGGATTTTCATTCTTCTCAAGATTAGCCATAATTTGTTGTGATAGATGGAGAAAAGGTTAAAACCGTCAACAACTTTCTTTTACGTGGATCCACAAACAACACTCTTGGTCTCAAGTCATGAAATCAGAGATGTATTGCCCTGGCAAAGCCTGCAGTCAGGGACCTCTCCAACTTTTTGAGGGGCAGTGATATCAGTTTGAGGACTAAGATACATCTGACTCAGGCCATGGTCTTTCTGATCACTTGCTACACATCCAAGAGCTGGGCAATGAATAACGGTGACAGAATACCTTCGAGCTGTAGTGTTGGAGAAGAGTGCTGAACATCCAATGGGCTTCCAAAAGAACAAAGAAATATGTCTTAGAGAAAATGCAACCAGAATTCTCCTTAGACGAAAAGATGATAAAGCTTTGCCTCACATACTTCAGGCATGTTGCTACAAGGGGCTATTCCTTGGAAAGGGACATTATATTTAGAAAGACAGAAGGATAGCAAAGGAGAGGAAGACCCTCAGCCAGGTGGACTGACGTAGTGACTGCTGCGATGGGTCTAGCATTTCAGAAAATATGACTATGACACAGAATAAGACAAGGTTCAAATTTGTTGTTCATAGTGGTACTGTGGGTTGTCCTCCACTCGATAGCGCTTAAAAACAACAACAAAGACTATAGCATCCTTCACTATGGATTACACCTTAACTCAAGAAAAAAAAATTCTCATCACTGGACTAACAAGCTATGTCACAATAAATTGAGAAAATAGCAAAGTTGTCAATGAATTAATTTTTCCTGTATTCACAAAGACCAGCCTTTGAAAGTGTTAGTCACAAAAGCAAAAGACACATTGCATTGTGCAAATATTCTGCCAAGGACCCCTTAACATACTTTTAGAAGAGAAGATGCTGAGACTTTGTCTCACATACTTGGCATATGTCATCAAAAGGGACCAGTCTCTGGAACAATGATATTCTGTTTACAGAAGAGGCATAGAGTCAGAGAAGGATAGGAGTGCCTTCAATGACATGGATTGATGCAGTGACTATATCAGCTTTGTGCATAGCACAGTTTGTCAGATAGGGATTCATTCTGTCGTATATAAAGTCACTGAGTTGGAGCCGACATCATGACACCCAACAATATTTTATATGCATATTTCATGTACATGTGATAGTGTCTGATAAACCCTAAAGTAACTACACAATAACAATATATTACTAGGAGAAATAACTTGAAATATAATGAAATATATATTGTATCAGGAATTTGATTACACCAAAAACTGGCATTAGATTTTATGATACAGTAATATCAAACACCCAGAGAAAGACTAACCAAGTTAATGATATATGAGAATTGCAAATAGTTCAGTGAAAAATATTTTCTCTATATGGCTGTAAAGTTCATAATATAATGTAAAAACATTTAAGGCAAGTTGTGTCTGGTCATGCAGCTGTTGATGACCCTGTATTTAAGAAGGGAAGAAGTAGTGAGTCAGAACAGAGATATACTGTCAGAAATATTACTCAGATATATAAATGAAAGTGTTAGGAAACTTCCTGGAAAAGGTTTGAGTTCTAAAAAACTAAAAATGTGAAATATCTGCCCTAGAGATAAATTCTTCACACAATATTTAGTTTGCCTCCTCAGAGGCTGTTCCTTTCAATTTTAGAACAATGTTGCTCACTGAAATTGTGAATTTAAATAACTTTTTCGTCAGCCAATTGTACCCTCTGTTCTAAAAAAGAGCAAAAGAAACAAAAACACTTGTAGAAAGAAAAAAATTACTGCTTGAGTTGAAGTACTTTTCATGGATCCTATATTCTAGGCATAACATATGCTTAATGTATAATGTACTATATTTTAACGTACACTCTAAACTCTATTTCAGTTTACCAACTTGCTGAAACGGCATCAATTCATATTTATGTAATACTCTTAGAAAACAGCTGTGAATTTATTTATAAACAAAGACATCAGTCATTGATTTTCAGAATACCTACAGTTTTTAAAAGGACAAAGGAGATAGAATATTTTATGTAGGAGAATTAACCAAACTCATCCTCAAAAAGTAGAATATGTAAAAAATAGAAATTATTATACATATGATTGAATGTTGAAAACTCTACTACCTAATGCAATGAGGAAAGAGTTCTCTGGACAAATTATTTACCTTTAATACAAGCTGTGAATCCAATGGATTAAATCATATACCATATGATTTCATGGACACAACACAACTCATTCATAGGATACAAGTGGTTAAGTCATCTATCATCTACATCTATTTGTTTACCAGAACAGGACAACAGGGAATCTCTTTCCCCAAAACTTCATAGAGTGGAAACTTGAAAAGGTAGAAAATTCTCTCTAAAACCTTGGTCATCTTCTTGATTTGCAATATTTCCTTATAAAGATAGTAAATAAATGAAACTCAGATTCCTTTTACTAGGTTTCTTGCCAGGGCATGTCAGTGGCTGTTGTTAGGTGCTGTGGAGTCAAGTACAACCAGAGATCTTATTTGCTTGGTGTACAGATTGAATAGATAACAGAGAGAGGATACAACTCTGACCTTTCCTGATTTTTAGCCATTTTGTGCTCCTTTGTTCTGTCTGGACTACTACCTTTGGTCTATGTCTAGGTATGGCATAAGCACACTTATATGTTCTGAGACTCCCATTCTTCTCAATGTTAGCTGTAATTTGTTAGGATGCATAGAGTCAAATACCTTTTCAGAATCAATAAAACACCAATAGATGTCCTTCTGGTATTTTTTACTTGCAGCTAAGATCCATCTGACTTCAGTAGTGATATCACTGATGCCATAGCCTCTTCTAAACCCCGCTTGAACTTCTGGCAGTTCTTTGTCAGTGTAAGGTTTAGTCGTTTTATAATGATCGTCAGGAGTATTTTGCTTGCATGTGTTGCATGTGATTTTAATGGTATTATTTGATAATTTTCACATCCTGTGAGATCACTTTTCTTGGGAATGGGAACAAATATGGATCTTTTCAGTCAGTCACCAAGGCAGCTGTCCTCCAAATTTCTTGACAGACTGCTGGAGAACATCCAGGACTGCATCTGCTAGTTAAAAATATGTCAATTGGTATTCCATGCATTTCTGGGGTCTTGTTTTTTGTCCGTATCTTCATAGCAACTTGAAAATCTTCCTTCATTACCATTGGCTTTTGCTCATATAGTTACTTCCTGAAATTTTTTATGTCACCATTTCTTTCACACACAGTGATTCTATGTATTCTTTTAATCTTTTTTGATGCTTCCTGGGTCACTCAAGATTTTGTCTACAGTCTTTCTCAGTATTGCAACTCAGACAAACTTGAATTTGCTTTTCAAATCTTTCAACTTTAGTAATGCTGAGTGAGTTCTTCCCTTTTTATTCTCCAACTTCACCTCTTTGGACATTCCACTGTAATAATTTTGTTTGTCTTCTTGAGCTGCCCTTTGAAAGCTTTGGTTCATTTCATTTCGGCATCTATCTCCTTTGTTTTGGTTTCTTGATGTTCTAGCCATTTTCAAAGTTTCTTTTGGCACTACTTTTGGTCTTTTCTTCCTTCTCTGATTTTGTAACAACCTTTTGCTCTCTTCATGGATGATATCCTTGGTGTCATCCCGTAAGTCATTTGGTCTTTAATCATTAGTGTTTAATATTCATACATTTTTTAAAATTTTATACTGGTTTATTTACAAAGTTTGAATACATTGTTTTCCACACTAGATCTTTCCCATTTCCTTCACCCTCACCTCATCAAATTTAGTGACCCTATAATTAATACTCCCACTCAATATTTAATGTTGTTGTTGTTAAGTGCCATCGAGTTGCACAAGGCCCATAGCGACCCTATGAAGGAAAGCCCTCAACACTTGTGTGTCTTTCATCCTCTCTCCAGGTTCATAGGGTTTCCAGAGACAAGCTATTACAGAAGAGGACTCCATTCCTGCTCCCAAGCTTGTTTTAATCAGGGAGCTCCACCCAACACTGTCTGCCATGGGGAACCAACCATTAACACATTTGACACAACAGTGTCACAGTGTTCAGCCTCACAGCAACCACAAGTTACCGCTGTACAGCAAGTGGACACCCCAGGGCTATAAGACCTACAAGTATGTTTGACCAAAAACAATGAAAGACAGGCCTAAGGGCACAGTGTCTCCCAAGACACTAGGCGTTAATTGATTGAATGTATTTAAATTAGATGCTGTTCCTTTAAATTTTAAACAATGCTGGACACTGAGATTGTTAATTTAAGTAATTTTTTCTCTAGTTAATTGTGGACCATGTTCTAAAAAAAGGGGGCAAAAGAAGCAAAAACATTTGTAGAAATAGGAAAATACTCATTGAAATACTTTTCTTGGCTCTTATATTCTAGGCATAAAGTATGCTTAATATATATAGTGCAGTTATTTTAACACCATATTTAGTTTGCCTCCTCAGAGTCTATTCCTTTCAATTTGGAACAATGCTGCTCACTGAGATTGTGAATTTGAATAACCTTAAAATAATTTAAGTAACATGTAAGTGGCAAGAATTGTAAAAAAACTGAAGCAACCTAAGAGAAGGAAGTAACATAGCTTCGCCTGACTTTGGTGAGGAAGAAAGCCTCTTTTCATCTCCTGCATGTATTTTTCACTGATCTCAATAAAGCAATAATTGTTTTATTTTAGGATTGAAGTTTCCTCCTTTTCTGATGGACAAAATCAACTAGTGTCTTCTGTTGTTAATGCTCTAAACATTTACAGACATGGAAGATGTGGGTTTTAAAAGATATGCCCAAGCATATTTTAACCTAGTTTCATGCTGGTTCTATGACATGAGTCCCTTAAAATTAGAACTGGAATACATCAGTAACCAATGGACTATTAATAGCTAAAACTAATAACCTATTTAAAATAGGTTGCATTTCTAGAAATGTATCCTAATAGCTGAAACTAATAACCTATTTAAAATAGGTTTATTTTTAGAAATGTATCCCCCTAATAAATTCACTTGACTTGTTCAATTCTAATAACTGCAATGCTTACCTTATATTCATGCCAATATTTGCTAATAATATAAAAAAACCCACAAAATTTCTATGACTACATATTAATCATTAGTAGAGGAAAAAAAATCCATAGGTGGAATAAATGCTTTGCACTGGAAAGATATCTTAAATATCACTGATTCAGACACAGTAAGCTGTAACCCAAAAGAGAATTTCTGTTAAGATGATAACAAGTAAACTGAAGTAGTTCTCCTCAGCAAAGCATTAGGTCACCATGAATCAGAATTGACTGCCTAGCAAATAACAGTTGTGGGAAAATTGAAGAATTCAAATTTCGAAAGAAATCTTTTCTGAAGTGGCACATCTCACTAACTTTTTATACACTAGAAGGGAATTTTAAATGAAAAAAAAGGTTCATTTTAAGCATTCTTTCTTTCAAAAAATGTGTATTTGCTGAAACAAAAAGTTACTTCATAAATTCTGGAGCTAGAATCAGTCTATTAGTTTTTAAAATGAGACTCTTATCTGAAAAGGAATTGTGACTCAATCTGGTCAAGTGTGTGACCTGGCCTTGGCTTCAAGGTTTTCTTGTGATGTTAATTATCATCGAGTTGAGCTTGAATCAAGTGACCCTATGAACAAAAGACCTGAAGTCTTTCTATAACTTTATTTCTCAAAGTTCATAGAGTTTCCAGAGGCATGTTGTTTAGGTAGTGGGTGTCACATAGAGATGTTAAAAAAACTGGTCTATACACATAGAATTCCAGCATTTAATATTTTAGCATCAACCAGATAATTGACTGAGCAATCTATTTTCTACTGGGACTTGCTGTATCGTAGAAATAGGCTTGCTTTGATAATTGTAATTAACATTAAGTCTATGCTCAAATGCTATCTTTCCTTTCCCTAACCATCTTATTAAAAACTATAACCTCTCCTTACTGCAGTCCTGAGCCTCCTTAATCGGTTCTTCTTTCTCTCTCCCTCACCCCCATAATACTTTGCACCTTCTAAAATGTCAAGAAGACAAAGATTCTTACCACTTGGCCATGATGGATGGATAAAAGATTGAATTTGTTAACAGTTACAGCTTACTTGGCTCCACAAACAACACTCTTGGCACCAGCAATCAGGAAATCAAAAGATGAATTGCATTAAGTATATCTGCTGTCAGAGATCTTTTCAAGTACTGAGAAGCAACGATGCCAGTCTAGAGACTAAAGTGCACCTGATCCATTCCATGGTCTTCGCAATTACTTGTTATGCATCAGAGAGCTCGACAATGACTTAGGATGACAGAAGAAGAGTTGGTGCCTGTGAGTTGTGGTTCTGGAGAAGAGTCTTGAACATACCATGAACTTCCAAGGAAACAAATAAGTTTGTCTTGGAGAGAGTGAAATCAAGTTTCTCCTTGGAGGCTAGGCTTTTAAAGCTCTGTCTCACATGTTTTGGGCACGTGGCCAGGAAAGACCAGTCCTTGGAGAAAGACATCATACTTGGAAAGGTGAAAGGACAGCACAGGAGAGCAAGACCCTGGATGAGATGGATTGATACAGTATATGGGACAACGGGAGTAAGTGTGTTGGCGTCAGTGAGCAGGCTTCAGAGCTGTTGTACATAGAGTCACAGGCAATCTGATGGTCTATAACAACAGCAACAACAGAATGTTATATAATTTTTTTTGTTAAAATGTTATATAATTTATCTTCCTGGCTACAAAGGAAGCAAATGAAATTTAATCTTTATCTGCCTTGAAAAAAACCCCAAAACCCATGAACTTTGGTGTCATGGTTCATTATGTGTTGGACTGTTAACTAAAGGTGAGCAGTTCTAAAAGATCAGCTGATCCACAGGAGAAAGATGAGTAGTCTGTGCTCACAAAAAGTCACAGTCTCAGAAATCTAATGAAGGGTTGCCAGGAGTCGAACTGGACTCGTTAACAGTGACTTTGGTTTGGTTTTAGCCAAATCAAACCAAGCAAAAGAAAATTAAACAAGGTTAGGAAAAAACAAAGTAAAAATAAAAATAAGAGCTTGGTTTTGAGTAATACTTGTTCTCCAGATGTTGCTTAGAGCTGAAACACCTACTATTCACACTAGTAATTATGTTTTTGCAACAGGATAAGATTGTTGTTAAGGTGGGGGTTAAAGGAGAGTCTGGAGAAAATTTCCAAATCTGACAACCTTACACATAGCAGGAAGGAGTCAAGTCTTTGTTACACATTGGAGACACTTAGTTATTTTTCATGAAATCTTAGCACTTAGAAATAATAGAAAAAAGACATAGGAAGAAAGATGGAGGCTGGCTCCCTGATAAACAATACATACAATTTAAGGGAATTTTTGTATTGTCTATACATGAGCCAGATATTTCTTTTTAAATTTTAAGTTTGAAAATTCACACACACAATTTGGTGTCAAAAATGAACATGCATTTACAGAAGAGGACATTTCTAGATTAAATCTTTAAGTAAGAGCACAGTCTATAAATCTGAATGAACATGACTAGGATACTTTAAAATTTCTGAACAACGTTGTTAGGCCACTGAGTCAGTTTTGAATCATATTGATTCTATTTATGATTGAAGGAAACATTGCCTGGTTCTGTGCCAACTTCACAGTAATTGCAATGTTTGAGCTCCTGTTACAGTCAATCCATCTCACTTAAGGTCATCCTTTTTTTTTTTTTTTAACTGTTCTAAGAAACAATACTGCAATTCCAAAGGCTTATGGTTCAAACCCACCACCTGCTATGCTGTAGAGGATGAACAAACTCCTCCTGTGAGATTTTCTGCCTTTAACAACCATGGCTTGTCCCTGGAGGGCCAGCTATTGATTGGTCTGACTCGCTGGCACAGAACAGCAACTGCTTTATCATGCCTGATGTCCTTCTTCAGACACTAATCTCTCCTAGTAGCATGTACAAAATACATGAGACAAGCTCTTGCATTCCTTGCTTCTAAAGAGGATTCAAGCTAAACTTATTCCAAAACAGATTTGTTGATGGTGTATGAAATATATTCACCAACACTGTAATTTAACTGTATCAGTTCTTCTACATTTTTCTTAATCATTGTTCAGCTTTCATATACATATGGGTCAGGTATAAATGACTTGGGACATCTTTGCTTTTGTAAAATTTTAAAGAGGTCTTTTGCAACAAATCTGCCCAATTCAATATATCATTTGATTTCTTGGTTGCACTTCTATGATGGTTGATTATGGATCCACTAAGTAAAAAAGAAAAAAAATATCCTTGACAATGTCAGTCATTTTTGTTCATCATGATGTTGTCTGTTGGTCCAATTTTGAGGACTTTTATTTATCTTGAAGAAGATTGCATACTGAGGGCTAAACTCTTGAAACTTAAATAGTACTTCAAACCTTTATTTTCAGCTAGCAAAGTTGCATTAACTGTAAGTTGCAGGTTGTTAGTGAGTCCTTCTCCAATTCAGGTGCCCCTTCCTTCTTCATATGGGACAGTATTTCAGTTTACTTCCTTACTAATTGAATACCTGTGAGGAAAACATACAAAAACGTATTTTTACGAATTTTTTTACCATGCAATATCCTTTTGTTCTATTCTTTTTCTTATTCACAGATCTAAATAAACATGACTAAATGTTCTGCAATTCCCACTCTTCACAATTTAATATTATTTTGTAATACTTCACATAGTTGAATGCCTTTACATAGTCAACAAAACACAAGTAAATATCCTTTTGGTATTATCGGCTTTCAGCCGAGATCCAACTGACATCTGAATGATAACCCTCATTCTGCACCCTTTTCTAAGCCCAGTTTGAATTTTTAGCTGCTCCCTGTTGTACTACAGCCCAATGATATAGTCATTGTGTTACTATATCTTATTGAAAGGTTTCCACTCCTTCACTGACCCTCTACATTTCTTTTTAAAAATAGTTTAATTTTTTTTAATAGCAAACTTACAGTACAGCACAAAAGACAGACAACATTAAAACATGTGCTTAAGATATTTTTTTTGACAGTAAATGTGGAACCATTCCTTTTTAATTTGTCATTCCCAGCATAGTAGATCATATGATTATCTGATTCAAAATGGCTAAGTGGTAAGGAGTTGTGCTGCTAAATCAAAGACATCAGTTTGAATCGACAAGCTACACTGATGCAAAAAGATAGACATCTCAACTCCTGAGATTTATTGTCTCTGAACATATCCCTGGAAGATCAAGTGTACTTCGGTTTTGACTCAATTGTACATGACAACAACAACAACAGTCCATTTTAGCTCACTAAGGTTTGGGATGTAAATCTTTTAAGAATTTAATTTTTTTTAATGACTTCCAATTTTCCAAGGTTCACAATTCTTACATTCTATGTTCTGATTGTTAGTTGATATTTATAGTTGTTGCTTGCCATTTTGAGTCATGCCAAATCAGTAAATGAAGGTCCTGAAAGTCTTACCCTGTCCAAGTCATTAAAATCAACTCTACTTTGGGGAGATGTTTTATGCTAGTTGTATTTTGAGTTCTACCTTCCAATCTGAGATACTTTTCTTCTGTCAATGTATCAGACAATATTCTGCTGCTTTTATGGGTTAATTATGTCAGAAGTAGTTCACCAGGTCCTTCTTTCCAGTCTGCCTTAGTCTGGATGTTCTGATGAAACTTGTCCATCATGGTTTACTCTGCTGACATTAGCCATACCTGTGACATATGTTTTAGCAACACAACAACAGGCAAGTAGACACAGTACAGCAAACTGACAGAGGCGGTAGTTCTTGATGCTAACAAGAAATAATTTTAACTGGAATGTTAAATCATTTTACTTCTTTCCTATGACCATATCTAACAATTTTAAAAGTAAGATTCTGTCTCCAGTAATACATATCGGTTGCTGTCCAGTTTATTCCAACTCAGAGTGACCCTATAAAACATAGTAGAATTACCCTGTAAAGTTTCTAAGATTATAACCTTTATGTAAACATACTATCATGTCTTCATGTGAAGGTGCTTGTAATATAGAGCCATTAATCTTTTGATTAGCAGATCTTTTGAATAGAGTTAACCACTCTGCCACAATTAAGTATTTCTCGTGATAATAACACTTATTTTTTTAATAATTTTTAAAATTCAGTGTGCTAATAGGTCAGATGGTACTGTCCTTAGTGCATGTGTTACCACAAGGCTATGTTGTTGTTAGTGCTGTTGAGTCAAGTGTCACTTATAGTGACTCTGTGAAGAAGAGACATGAACCCTTTTCTATCCTGTGCCACCCTCATCGTCTCTGACATCCTTGAGCCCATTGCAATCACTATGTCAATTTATCTTTTCAAAGATCTTCTCTTTCTCTGAACTCTGCCTTTCCAAGGATGGTGTCTTTCTATAAGAATTGACATCTCCTAGCAACATCCCCAAAGTATATGAGACAGAAACACCATCTTAGCAGCCAAGGAGCCTTCTGGTTGTACCTTCTACAAGACATAACGGTTTGTTCTTCTGACTATACATGGGACAGTCAGTTCTTGTCTCTCTAACCCATGCTGCTGTCAAGTTGTACACAACTCATAGTGATCCTGTGAATGAAAGACCTGTGCACTCTTCATAGCGTTTCCAGAGGCAAGCCATTTCGGAAGCGGGTGCCACTCCTGCTTCCAAGCTTGTTTTAATAGGGAAGCTCCACCAAACACTGTCCATCATGGGCAACCATTATTGCATTTAGCACATCAGTGTCACAGTGTTTTGCATGACAGCAACCATGAGTTACCTCTGTACAGCAAATAGGTAGACCAGTGCTATATGACCTAGAAGGATGTTTGACCAAAAACAATTTAAACCAGGCCTGAGGGCAGCAGATTAAAATCACCCACCTTGGGCCCGGTACGATAGCTTTCTGTCCACTAAGCAAACGTAGCTCTCTTTATGTTGTCATTGTTATTGTTGTTAAGTCATAGACGACTCATAGCGACCCTGGGAATGAAAGATCTGAGCACTGTTCATAAAGTTTCCAGAGGCAAGCCATTTCGGAAGCAGATATCACTCCTACTTCCAAGCTTGTTTTAATAGGGAAGCTCCACCAAACACTGTCCACTATGGTAACCATTATCGCATATGACACATCAGTCTTGCAGTATTTAGCATCACAGCAACCACGAGTTACTTCTGCACAGCAATGCACAGACACACGCTAACATCATATGTGTAAAGCATAACTGTTTTATTGGCGTCTTTAAGATTATAACGTCCTGAAAGTAGATCACTGTGCCTATCTGGATAGGTTCAAACTGCCATTCTTTTGGCTGGTAGATGAGCACTACTCTATACCTTCTAGTGTCCACAATACATCAATGAAAATAGTTTATAGTGACCTCTACTGAGATGAAACTTAGAACAAAAACCTCACACAACACACAGGTAAATATGTATTTAAACTCATCATAGAATTAAATAAGTGTATTTTTAAAAACGAGTATTTTTAAAGGATCATATGATTGTCTGATTCAAAATCCCATGTCAATCCATTTTATTTTGCCAATGCCTAGTATGTCAAACAGGGTTGCATTCATAGTTAAAATGACCATTTCTAGATCTATCTTGAATACAATGCTGTGAGTGACAGGATAATATTGATACACATAAAAGGAAGACCTCATAACACCACTATCATTCACATTTATGCACCAACAACCAGAGCCAAAAAGGAGAAAATAGATAATTTCTACCACTTTTGCAATTGGAAATCTATCAAACATGCAGCCAAGATGATAATAATAATAAGTAATAAGGGTGACTGAAATGCTAAAATTAGGAACAAGGAACAAGGATCAGTAGTTGAAAAGCAGATTTGATGACAGAAATGAGGCTGGAGACCAAATAATAGAATTCTGTACAATCAATGATTTATTCATTGCAAATACTTTTTATAAGAAACACAAATGGTGATTATACACATGGACCTCACCTGATAGCTTACACAGGAATCAGATTGTTAACATATGTGAGAAAAATAGTTGGAGAAGCTCAATATCAGCTGTGAAAATTAGGCCAGGCGCTAATTGTGGGTCAGATCATCAAGTACTTGTATATAAGTTTAAACTGAAGCTAAAGAAAATCAAATCAAATCCACAAGAACCAAAGTTTGATCTTGCATCTACTCCTCCTGAACTTAAAGACCATTTCAGGAATAGGTTTGAGGCCTTGAATACTAATGGGTGAAGACCAGGTGAGCTGTGGGAGGATATCAGTAATATCATCCATGGAGAATGCAATAGGTCATTGCAAAGTTGGAGGAAGAAGAAAAGACTAAAATGGATATCAGAAGAGACTGAATACTCCACTAAAGCACAGAGAAATCAAAGCAAAGGCAAGATATCAAGATGTTAAGGAGCTGAACAGAAGATTTCAAAGAGCAGCTTGGAAAAGAAGACAAAGAAAAGTATTACAATGAAATGTGTGAAGAGTTGGAGTTGGAAAATCAAAGGGATTAACTCACTCAGCAAGGAAGCTGATGAAACTGAATAACAAAATTCAAGCCTTAAGTTGCAGTACTTAAGAACTCTGTGAACAGAATATTGAATGACCCAGGAAACATCAAAAGAAGATGGAAGGAGTATATTGAGTATACATATATACCAAAAAGATTTTGTGGACACAGAAGAATTTCATGAAACAACTTATGATCAAGAGCCCATCATGATGAAGGAAGAAGTTCAAATTGCTATGAAGGAATTGGCAAAAAATAAGCCCCCAGGAATTTATGACATACAAATTGACCTATTTTAACAAACAGACACTGCCCTGGACACTCTCACCAAGTTGTGCCAATAAATCTGGAGGACAACTAGCTGGCCAATTGACTGGCCCATTCCAAAAAAAGATGACCTGACAAAATGTGCAAACTATCAAACAATATTATTACTATCATATACAAGCAAGAGCCTGCTGGAAATTATTTATAAGATGACTGGAATAGGACATCAGCAGAGACCTGCCTGAAGTGAAGGCTGGGTTCAGAAGAGGCCTTGGTATTAGGGATAGTCTTGACAGTGTTAGATGGATCTTGGCTGAAAGCAGAGAGAATCAGAGGAATGTCTATATGTGTTCCATTGACTATACAAGGGCATTTGACTATGTGGATCACAACAAAGTGGCTAAATCTGAGAAGAATGGAAATCTCAGAACACTTAAACTGTGCTTATGTAAAACCTATATTTGGACCAGGGAGTAGTTGTCAGAACAGAGCAAGGAAACACTGTATGGATCAAAATCAGGAAAGGTGTATGTTAGGAGTGCAGCCTATCTCCATACCTTTTCAGTCTATATGGAGAAGAGATCATCCGAATTGCTGGGCTCTGAGGACAAACTGCACTATGCAGATGACACAACCTTGCTTGCTGAAATTGTGGATGATCTGAGGCATTTGCTGCAGAAGGTCAAGGACTATAGCCTTCAATATTTATTGAAGCTCAACATTAAAAAAGCAAAAATTCTCACCACTGGATCAATAGGCAGCATCATGATAGATGGTGAAGAGACTGAGATTGTTAACAACTTCCCCTTGCTTGATTCCACAATCAACACTCTGGCTTTAGCAGTCAGGAAATCAAAAGATGAATTGCATTGGGAAAATCTGCTATAAGGGACCTCTCCAGAGTACTTACTTAAGAGCAACAGTGTCAGTCTAGAGACCAAAGTGATCCTGATCCAAGCCATGGTCTTCACAATTATTTGCTATGTATCGCAAAACTGGACAATAAATAAGGATGATAGAAGAATTGATGCCTTTGAGTTGTGGTGTTGGAGAAGAATATTGAGTAAATAATGGATTGCTAGGAGAACAGAATCATCCTGAAGAGGTTAAAACCAGGCTGCTTCTTGGAAGCAAGGATTTTGAAGCTTTGTCTGACATACTTTGGACTTTTTGAAAGGAAGGACCAGTCCCTGGAGAGAGAGAGACATCATGCTTGGGAGGGTGAAGGGACAATGCAGGAGAGAAAGACCCTGAATGAGATGGATTGACTCAGTGACAGGGGTATTGGAGTAGATGTGTCAGAGACAATGAAGTTGGATCAGGATGGAGTTCAGAGCTCTTGAATGTAGGATCACTATGAGTCTCAAAGGACTCAACGGCACATAACAACAAAAACAACATGTTTTAAAAGACTTGAATTTAATGGCATGCTCTTATGAGATGTTTAGATGCACATTGAGGGAATATGAGTAAATGCCATTGGGATACGTTGGTTGCAAATGATTCAAATTTTAGGAAGAAGGATTGATGTCTTAGTTTCTAGTGATGACTTAACAGATATACTGCATCCCATGTGGATGATTTAAACAGATTTTTTGATGTGTAAAATGTGATAATTGTTACCCATGGTGGACACTGTTTGCTGGATTTTCCCGATTAGAACAAGCTTGGAAGCAGGAGTGGCATCCACTTCCAAAATAGCTTGCCTTCGGTAACTTTATGAATGTGGAGAAACAATGAAAGTTACACAGGTGTTCATGTCTTTCGTTCATAGGGTTGCTATGAGTCGTCTATGACTTGACGACATTTAACAACAATAACATCAACAACAGCAACAACAACGAAGGAGCTCTGTTGGCCTAGTGGACATAAAGTTATGCTACCAAGCCCAAGGTGGGTGATTTTAATCTGTGGCCCTCAGGCCTGGTTTTAATTGTTTTTGGTCAAGCGTTCTTCTAAGTGGTATAGCACTGCTCTGTCCACTTGCTGTACAGAGGTAACTCATGGTTGCTGTGATGCTAAACACTGTGACATTGATGTGCCAAATGTGATAATGGTTACCCATGGTGGACAGTGTTTGGTGGAGCTTTCTGATTAAAACAAACTTGGAAGCAGGAATGGCATCCACTTTCGAAACGGCTTGCCTCCAGTAACTCTATGAACATGGAGAAACAATGAAAGTTATACAGTGTTTAGGCTTTTTGTTCATAGGGTCGCTATGAGTCGACTACAACTTGACGATATTTAACAACAAGCAGCTGGAAGTTTGAATGCAGGGCATTACCTTCTCACGCTATTGATTTTGGGATAAGGTTCTTGTTTCCTCTGAATGTCTGTGGTTTCAGCATTCCTTGGAGATTTCCATATACTTTAAAGTGTATAGTTCTCTTGTGAGGTAAAAGGTGATGCAAGCCACAATGTAGGGTCACAACCCTTGCATCAGAACTATGACCAAATTAAGAGTATTGAATTTCTTCCTAATAGTCTCTCATTGACTTAGTAACAAACATAATCTAATCTTCTTCAAACAACTGAAATCTACTTCTAGGATTCCAGTGGTGCGTTCAACTCAACACTGAATTACTAATTTGGTTCTAATTCATTATCTAGTCCTTTAGTGGAAGCTCTAATCCACTATCTGCTCTTCTGATGGGCAATTTACTTTTATATAAAAAAAAATTCCAGCCTTGGAAAGTCTATTAAACAATTCTACTTTGTTCTATAATGTTGCTATGAGTTAAAATCAACTCAATTGAAATAGATTTTGTTTGGTTTTTAATCTACCTTTCTTAACCACAAGCAAAGATGGGATTTATAATAAATAGGATAATTAAGATCAGATGACAAAACAGAAGAAAACCATATGTTATTGGAATGAAGGCACAGCCAAAACAATACATATTTTGGGAAAGACAATCCAATCAACAGTGGATTCTTTTCCTAGGTTACAACAAAAACATCACAATTATTAATTTAAAGAATAGAATTTTCCCCTCCACCTAAAGTTCTGAAAAAAAAGAACTCCAAATTTAAGAAATTTCTCTCAGAATTCAGACAAGACCTTTTATCTTTTTCAGTTTCTGTATAGTCACCAGGGAGTTATTTCCAATTCAGAGTGACTCCAAGTGTGTCAAAATAGAATTGTGCGCCAGAATTTTCAATGATTTTTAAAACAGAGATGCTGTCTTCTTAGCTGTCTTTGGTTTGGCTTGAACTTCCAACCCATCAAACATCAGCCTTGAGCATTAACCATTGCACTACTCTTCCTCCCCCCCACCCCCCCACCCCGGTTCCTGCTTGGGTACTTGCAGCTGTAAGTTCATATCACATCTGATTTCCCTAAATGTCCATGTCTAGGTCTGTATGTTTGCAGTCTTTATGAGACCACTTTCAGAGAAGATCAGGTTGAAAGCACAGCTTACTTTTACCTAATTACTATAAAAAAGAAATTGCCCTATTTCCAAACAGGATCACATTCCTAGTTAGAGAGGTTAGGATTCCAACTGCAGTCTTGGAGGACACAATTCAACTATAACCTAATTTTCTCTGAATATATTTGACCATCTTTAGGAAGAGTTTGAAACATATTTTGTCAAATGAGCCTGTGACACTGATGTGCCAAATGCAATAATGGTCACCCGTGTTGGACAGTGTTTGATGGAGCTCCCCAATTAAAACAAGTTTGAAAACAGGAGTGGCATCCACTTCCGAAGTGGCTTGCCTCTGGAAACTCTATGAACAGTGCTGAAGTCTTTTTTTTATAGGGTTGCTATGAGTTGTCTAGGCCTCGACGGCACCTAACATTAACAACAACAAATGAGCCTACATGGTGGACACATGCTTTCATCCCAACACCTTCCATAGCTGTGAATGATTAAAAATATGTTCGAGTCATTTATGGGAATGTGATGTAGTGTGACCATTGCTAACTTACTAACTTTATTTTCTGTGTTATGTAATTGCTTTTAGACTACTAGATATAGAGGTAGGGAGGAATCATTAGACCTAAAATTTTTAAGATTTAAAATTGAAGTAAAAAATGTTCTTAGGAAAATTATTTTTTTTTCTTCCAAGATATGCTGAGTAGAGAAGCAGGGGTGAAAAGAAAAATTTATAGAAAAGAGGACAAGCTTATATATGTACCATGAGAAAGCAGAATTTTAAGCAGTGAAAGTTTTCTTTAACAACTTGAATTCAAATGCAACCCACTCCATTCCACAGTGAGATGGAGTGATGTTTCAAATGTGAAAGGTAGATCACTCCTGACATATTTGGGACAGGTGTGAAATTAGAGTATTTACACTCTCGGGGACTGTTCGCAATTGTTAAAAAGTCATCCTACCTTCTGGTGCAGTAAGGAGCTCCTCTCCTTTTAATTTGCCCAATATAGCTTAAGTAAGCAGTTTATAGTTTTCTTTTCTGGAGTTTAATGAAGATTTATTCATTTTTACCTTCCTCCTCCTAATTTGCTCCCTTATGAGGAGGAAAAAAGAAAAAGGATCTGACTTTGACACGGAGAAATAGAACCACCCACTTGACAGAGGCAGCTGCAAGGATCTTTTCTGCTCTGACAACTGAGGACTAGTCATTAAAGTTCAACGGGAATGAGGCAATTTAGCAAGAGAGAAACTTCTCCAGGTTTCCAATTAAAACAATAGACAATTAAAAGGAAAAATACAGCCCATTGTTTTTACAAGAGAATAAAATCTTTCAGCCTAAAGAGACACTCATAGTTAACAGCTGAGGAGCTGAATCTCGATTCATGGTGCTTCCATGTACAGTGGGGTGAAATACTTCTCGGTTCCATGCCTTCTCCATCAGTTCTAGGCTAGACTGCTTTCATACGGAGGGTTCTTAGTGACTGAATTTTGAAAGTAAATAAACATACTTTTCTTCTTGCTTTAGAATTTCTGTTTCATGTCAGCATTCCCGTATAAGAAGTATTGTCGAAGACTAGAGCTCAGCAATCCTGCATACATTTTGGGTATGTTTATCAAGTGGGGCCAATTCTTGGAAAGAGGTATCATGCCGGGAAGGTGAGTGAATGACAGGCCCACCCTAAAGGAGATGGATTGACGGTGATAGTCACAAAGGGCTTGAAGATATTGAAGCTCTTGAGGATGGCACAGGACAGGACAAGGTTCAGATTTATTGTTCCAAGGGTTACTATGAGTTGTGGCTAACTCTATGGCACCTAACAACAAAAATCCTGAATAAACTAAAACTCCTTGCCAAAATATGCAGTCAAAACGGACTTGTAGCCGATCTCCTGGCGGATTTCAGAGGCTATACGTTCCATAGGAGGAGACTGTTAGTCTTTGTCTCCTGGAGGCACTGGTGAATATGAACTGTCTTTGAGTTAGCAGCGCAACTCTCTAACAACTACACCCCAGAACTCGCTACCGTGGAGGTGCATTGGATAAGCCACCCTGCATGAAAGGGGACAATTCCACTACTGACGCACCAGTGCCCCCAAGGGAAAACCCGTAAGATCCTTTGTGTTTCTTTTTTTTTTTTTTGCACTTTTTTACACAACTGAAAATATTTCCAGTAGGTTCATTTGTGTCAAGGTGTTTCTTCATTTAATCTATATTTGACTAATTCGTTTCAAAGTTAAAGGCTCAGTGACAAATTGCAAGCATCCATATTTCTAAGGGCTCAATCATACCTGTAAAGAGTAAGGGCTTCTATACACATTGAGATTTTGTTCCAAATTTGTCCATTTCCTTTAGACTTCTGTTGAGAACAAACTGTTAAAATACTTGGTTTTGGCGGGGGGCGGGGGGGGGGGGGGGAAGCATAGCTTTTAAAAATACTGCTTAAGTTGGTCTGGCAGGCTGCATTCACTCGGTGCATGCCAAGGGAGCATCTTGGCAGAGGAATCTTGCCATGATGCTCCCTTGCCAAGTTGCAAGGGAGTATCTTGGCAGAGATTCTGAGCATGCTGGCAATTTTAACTCAGGTAAGACCAAGATTCTTGGCTCAAAGAGCTTAATATCTAATTTTATGATCAGTGCTCTAAATCCCTTTTATATGTATTTTGGGACAAGATCATTGTACATATCACTGTCATATACTTTTTTGCAAGATAATGCTTTATTCTTTCCCCTCATCTATCAATTTTTTCCTTTGGATATAAAAAATGGAAAAACATAAATATGTTACTGACTTTTTTATGAGAGAAATAATCTGAATGTTATTTGTATTATAATCAGCAAACTAGAGCCCCTTTCTGCCACATAAAAACCACTCTCTCTTTTCACCTGTCCCTGTGAATAGCTGTTTCCAACAGGACTGAAGGTATTTTGACAAAATATGATCTAACCACAAGTGAGCCATTTCCTTAGGGAAAATGAAAGAAATGCTTGTGCCTCAGGAAAAAGCAAAACTTGGTATATTTTGAAAATATAAATTGAAGATGAGTCTTTTCTCATTCTGTTTGGTGAGGAGAGAGAATGCTGGCAGCTGCAAGGAAGCTGGTGGTTAGGGGTTCCTTGCTCCCCACCAAGCTCCTTGTCCTGTGGCAAGCAGCAAGCCTGTAAAGTGGGGTGGAAAGTGTTTTAGATCAAAGTAGTTCTAAAAAGCTTAGGAAAAAAGTGCTTAACAAAGTAATTTTGAACTTTCCATAGTGAGCTAATAATTTGCTGGAGTTTTTCCAGAAGTGATGGTGGAGAAAACAATCTGTCTACTACTTTTAAGTGAGTCTAAGCAAGGCAGGGTTGTGACCTAAAACGACAGAATGGCACCAATGTTAAAAGACCTCTGTTGAGAGGTGCCAGTGGTTTGAACTCACCAGCGAGCAGCTCTGAGAGAGTTGGGCAGTCTCCTTTCATAGAGATTTACAATCTCCTAACACAATGGATGATTGACTGTGGGTCAGAATGGGCTCAACAGAGTGGGGTTGATATTATGATGAGTCAATGACTGTTGGATTTTATAAATTTATTTCATTTGAAAGAGAATTGAAAATACATCTTCGAAGGCTATGTGTGTACAGAATATAAAGCAAGTTCCTTAGATTGATACCACTGTTTAAGTGATTTTGAGTAAATTATTTGATACTTGTGTGCTTCAATTTGTGTATCTATATATGGGAATGATAATCATACTTACTATATGTGGCTTCTAAGGAAATTAACTGGGGTTAATGTGAACACAGAGTAATGCCTAGAACATAAGTACTAAATAAATGTTAGCTCTTATTATTCAATAATAATAACAACTCAATTTGATATTTTTAAGTACTAAGTGTCAGAGCAAGGAACTCTCTTAGCCTAGTGTTAAAGATTTGCAATGTCACCTCAAAGGTATGCAGTCTGAATCTGCCAGCTGCTATGAGAGAGAACAAATAAGCACTCTCCTCCTGTGAGATTTACAGATTCTGAAAACTATAAATTTGGAGGGTCTGATACAAATTGATTCTGATTTGATGGCATATAACAACAACAATGACGACAACAACAAATTGGTAAGATACTGCCATGTGTTGTATCTGTTTTGATTGTGATCTTTCAGTTTTACATCATACATGTTAATGCATGCATGTACTAACAGTGCTTTGTGAGATCAACTGCCCTGCCTAGCTTGACTTGGCTTACCCTGGCTGGTCAGGTTATCTATCTATCTATCTATCTATCTATCTATCTATCTATCTATCTATCTATCTATCTCTATATATCATCTATATCTCTCTATCTCTATCTTCTCATTCAATACTCTTTCCACTAACACATACCCATCTTAGGAATTATTAACTGATAGACAATTTGATCTAGATAAGGTTGGCCTATTTATACAGTATATTAAGAGACTTGATTTAAGCTTTAGAGTAAGTTGGGTTAGTGTTATTTAAACATGAAAAATATATCCATTTCTGAAACATGAGAAAACAATGAGAGAAAATGCTTTAGGTTTCTTAAGAGCTAGTGTCTGTAAAAGCAGAGGACGTATCAGACCAGAGGTACCTACAAACCTCTAAAATGTTAACTAAGACTGAATGGTTGTGTGTTTCCAGTATTATTATGTATATTTTGTTAAGTTAATCATGTACTAGGGAACTCAAGTCCTGTAGTCCATTAATAGTTGCTTTGTTATAACCTAAAGGTGGCACTTCTATGGTAGTTCCAATCTACCAGTGGCTCCACAGGGGAATGATTCAATTCCCTGTCTTTGGACTAACAGCAAAACTCCCTACTCACTAGACCACCAGAGTATTGTTAGGGTATGTGTATATATATTGTGTGTCTATGTATACAAACACACAACACATATTTTCTCTGATGACTTAGAGTTAAGGAGTTAGACTGCCAATTCAAAGTCATGTGGTTCAAAACTACCAGCTGCTCTGCAGGAGAAAAATTGGCAGTGTCCTCCTGTGTAATTTACTGGCTCTGGAAACCTGCTGAAAGGTCAGCTAGTCAGTTATGAGTTGGTTCCACCTAGCTGGTACGTAACATACATGCTTCCTCAGTGTTGTCAAGACAGAATCCACTTACAGCTGACCCTCAAGAGGGTTTTCAGAGGCTGCAAATTGCATATAAGGAGATTACTCATTTCCCTCCCACCCCACTCCCATGGAGTAGCTGATGGATTTGAACTGCAAGCTTTGGGTTTTCAGTCAGCTCCTTACCATTAAGCCTCAGAATTCTCTGCTTAATCATAAAGCCAATAGAAATACATAATGCTCCTAGAATTCCCTTCTCTTTGAATCCAGAGAGTTGGCTATAGGGAAGACCTCTTTTTGTTCACTCTAAGGGAAATCTTTGTCACAGGTTTTCTGACATTCTTCAAATTCTTTCAAGATCTCCAAGTGGCATTTATTTTTCCATATTACTTATTGCTTCTATATGCCAAATCTTAATTTGTTCTTGTTTATATTTTGAAAGTAAGGATACATAAGACATATCTTAGATTGATACAGTTTCTTTAACAAAGAACTCTGTGTTCCTAAAAGAGAATTCCTGTTTCTATTTTGCAGAGATTTAATTCAAGTTATAGAGGGCTTAGGTTGCATAGTCCACAGGGAGTTGTACTGCTAGCCCATCTGCTGGAATCCACCAATAGCTCTGCAGTTGAAAGGTGGATAATCTCTTCCCATGTGATTTATAGCTTCAGAAACCCTATGAAGGGTCAGGTATGTATTAGTTTTAACTTAGAAGCAATTATTTTGATGTCTTTTTAAAAATTTCAATTCATAACAGTAGTTAAAATAGCTTGCAAAAGAGAAGAGACAATATATTGACAAAATTAAATAATTACATTACATTTTCTCTGGAAGTATGTAAAAGATATTCTCCCCTTCTGATAACACTTCACTCCTAGCATATGAATAGCACTTTACTATATAAAAGTTAGGGAGCTCTATTGGCTTAGTGGTAAGGAGTTGTACTGACAACTCAAAGGACATTATTCAAATCCACCAGAAAGAAGTTCAGCAGGAAAAAGACAGGTATTTTCCTCCTGTGCAATTTACTGCCTCTGAAAACCTGCTGGAGGATCAGCTATGGATTGGTTCCAATCTGATGGTAAACAATGATATAAAAGTTGGAATAATGTCTGAAAAAAAGGTATAGTATAATCTAGATATGCAAGTTCTCTAAAGATCTTATGAGTTAATAGTCCAAGCTTGCTTTTCTATAAGAATTAAAAATATTTTTCTCTTTTTTAAATTGAGATTTTAATGAAAGTTTATAGAAACTTGGATGTCCATTCATTCATTGTTGCACATTTTCCTGCCTGTCCTTCCCCCACCCCCAGTTCACTTTTCTTTTTGAAAAAAAAATTCTTTCATTGTTGTACACCACCACCACCACCCTCTGCCCCACCCCAGTCCACTTTACTATGCAGCTCTTATACTGGACTCTTATCATGCAAATAATATCTAATCATATATTCATGTCAAGCAGTTCTATTCTTCATCTGTTTCAGTGCAGTGTACATTATTTACCCACTCTTAGTTTCCCCTAACACCGATGTCAGTCCTGTTTTAGAACAGTGGCATTAGGCAATATTTGTCCTTTTCTGACTGAGATATTTCACTTAGCATAATGTCCTCCAGTGTCACCGATTTTGTATATTATTTCATGAGTTCCTTGTTTTTTGGTACTGTACAGTATTCCATTTTGTGGATATACCACAGCTTCTCTATCCATTCATTTGTTGATGGGCACCTGGGTTATTAAACATGGGTATGCATATATCTGTTTGGATGGCAGTTCTGATTTCTTTAGGGTATATTCCCACTAATGGAATTGCTGTGTCAAATGGTCTTTCTATTTGCAACTTTTTGAGAAAGTGCCAAACTTCCTTCCAGGGTGGTTACAATAGATGAATGGGACCTTCTAAGAATCAAATTCCTATGCATATCAATTAACTTCTCCAAAAGGGTAAAAAGGAAAGCCACAGATTTGGGAAAAAAATATTTTGTCATGACATGTCTGATAAGGAACTTATATCTACAAATTATAGGATACTAGAGCACCACAACAAAATAAAGGTAAACAACCCAATCACAAAATGGGCACATTATGTGGACAGGCACTCCACCAAAGAAGATATTCAGGTGGTGAACAAACATACCAAGAAATGTTCAAAATATCTAGTTCTAAGAGAGGTACAAATAAAAACAACTATGAGATATCATCTTAACACCGTTAACAATAGAAAAATTCAACAGAAGAGCAAACAACACATGCTGGCGAGGTTGTGGAGAAACTTGAACCCTTATTCATTGTTGGTAAGAGTGTAAAATGGTGCAAACACTCTGGAAGGCAGTATGGTACTTTTTCCTCTTCTTTTTATTTTAAACTATATTGTTTTGCATGCAATATTTATAAAAGGTAATTTCCCCAAGGGGAAAAAAATAATTACAAGAGGAGATATTTTAACTCTCAAAAGATTAACAGGAACCAAGACCCTTTGTGAATGCCTACAAACCTAAATCTCATTTTTTATTACTTCTGTCAATAGAGAATCATGGAGGTAGGAGATATACATACATATACATATATATATATATAATCTGAATGTTACTTGTATTCTAATCAGCAAACTAGAGCCCCTTTCTGCCACATAAAAACCACTCTCTCTTTACACACACACATACATATAGGGAGAGAGAGAGAGAGAGAGGCACACGCCGCTCTGGCCTAGTTTGCTGACGTTTATTGTTTAATCTGTCTCTGTCTGTCTGTCTGTCTATCTCTCTAGTTCTAGCTGCTCTATCTATTGTTCTAGCTCTAGCTTTATCTATTGCCTTTACACTTTCCTTGGAGGAATAATTGGGAAGGTAAAGAAAACATTTAAAACAGTTTTGCTTGTCTCAAGTGAAAGATGTTTCTTTTGTAAACAAGAACAAAGCTCTAATGTTAGCTGAAAAGTTGGCTTTTTTTAGCCATTATACTTAACCCCCTTTGATCTCTAGGTACCTTAACTGCAGATGCATGATCTTGCAATCATCAACAGCTGTGAGACTAGGGAGAGAGAAAGAGTGCTTTCCATACTGGACAGCAAATCTTGAGGTAATCCAAACTTGTGCTGATGAGATTCACGGCAGCAAAATGTGTGACCACTATAGACTTGAGGAAGACTAGAGCAATACCATGGTGAGAGTGAGACCCTGGTGATGGTGGTGGACAGATTGTGGCACTGCTGTGGAAAAACTGTGTCAAGGTGTAAGCAGAGGAGCCCTGAGATAAAGGCCATATTTAAAGGTTTTTGCTGTTCTTACCAGATGGTTGAAAGAGAAGATGCTTTGTAACTGCTCTGAGGAAAACCTTCCTGGATGATTTGGATTTCACTGCTGAACTGAAACAATAGCCTGGACTAATTGAGGAATTACACCTTGGAACTTGGGCTAAAACCTAGACTTGTATTGGGTGATATTCTTTGCCTTCCCTACTCTCCAACTTAACTTCCCTAATAAAACTCATTCTCAGTACCACAATAGTGAGTCTGTGAGTCAACAACAAATAAAAGAACCTCTGGGCCTTGGTGTGGCTCTAGAGGTACCATGGGGCTGGGCTATAGGCTCTTTATCTGTTTTCTACTCTGGAGCAGTGAGTGGCTGTTATTCTTAACCTCTGGCCCTTTCAGAGAGACACTCGCGGCCTTGTGTCCTTATGTTCTGTTCTCTGCTCTTTTGACAAAAGCAGAGAAGAATTGCGCAATAACTTTTCTACTAAGGATATATATAATCTTGACATAATTGCATAGGTATTATTTTGTGGTGAAATTAGTAGTATTATGCTTTTGTTTTGTCATTTTGTGCCCTTGAGTTAGAACTGACTCATACCTGACCCTCCAGTAGGTTTTCAGAGGTCGTAAATCACATGGAAGAAGAATGCCTGTTTTTCTCCTTCTGAGCAGTTAGTGTATATTAATTGGATGCCTTCGGGTTGGCAGTACAGTTTTCTAACACTAGGCCACCAGAGCGCATTAATGTATGCTATTAGAATATATGTTAGAATTCAACCTCTTTAATCCTCTAGTCCTCTTTCACAAGACTTGTGCTGTTTTGATTTTTAGTAGGAGATATATATATATATCTCACACGAAACAAAATGTTGTTGAATATTTTGTCTTCTTTATGATTGCTGGTCTCTTTAAGGCCATTGTTGTAGAGAAGACTGTAGCTAGTTTTACTAGTAACCCAAAGGCAGCTCATATCTGGTGGCTTGATCCACGAGAAGCTCCAAATAAGAAAAATAGACAATTTCTGCCCATGAAATTTATGTTCCTGAAAACTCCACATAGGGTCAGTTATGAATTAATTTCAACTTGATGGCAATGAACTTTTGGTCAGTTGATTGCTGAGGCTACTGCATCAATCCAGGTTATTAAGAATGTCCCCAGTTTTTATTGATCCTGTACTTTGCTAAACAAGTTCATCGTATTTTAGTGTTTAGCCTTTCTTGACAAAATGTTTAAAGTGTGCAAGTCAAATTCTCATCAGCTTCACTCCTAGTAAGGATATTGATTTTATTTTTTTCCAAGATATATTTGTTCTTCTGATAGTTTGTATCACATTCAGTATTCTTTAAAAGACCATAATTTCAATGCATCAATTCTCTTTTCCTTTTTAAATTATCCAATTTTAAAATGCATATTAGATGACTGAAAAATACATATTTTTAACTTTGTATTTGTTGTTGGTAGGTGCTGTCAAGTGAAGTATGACTCTTAGTTAGCCTATGAACAAAAGTTCTGAACTGTATTCTATCTTGTGCCATCCTCATACTTCCTGACACATATGAGCTCATTGTGGCAGTCACCATGTGAATCCACATGATTTAGGGTCTTCCTTTCCTTTGCCAATCCTCCACCCTTCCTAGCATCATATCCCTCTCCAAGAAATAGCCCCTCCTAGCAACATGCCCAAAGTATGTGGGACAAAGCCTAATAATTTTTGTCTCTAAAGAACATTCTGGTTGTCCTCTCCAAGACATATTTGTTTGTTCTCTAGGCCATCCATGGAATGTTCAGGTCAATGGAGGCTCTTGGCCAACGACGGGATGCTCTACTGCAGCACCACAGCTCAAAGTCATCAATTATATTTCTGTCATCATTGTCCAGTTCTCAGATGCACAACAAATGGTCAGAAAGACTATGGCCTGAATCAGATGTGCCTTAGACCTAAATGTACATCATTACTCTTCAATAATTTGGAGAGGTCCCTACCTGCAGATTTTCCTAGGGCAATGCATCTCCTTATTTCCAGCTGGTACTAAGGGTGTTAATTGTGGATCCAAGCAAGACAAATCTGTTGACAGTTTTAATTTCCTCTCCATCTATCATGATGTTGTCTATCAGTCCAGTGGTAATAATCTTTGTTTTCTTGACATTGAGATGCAATCCATACCTAAGGCTGAATTTCTTGATATTCTGCATCAAGTGCTTCAAATCTTCACTTTCAGCAAGCAAGGTTGTGTTATCTGTGTGATGCAAGTTATTTGTGAGTCTCCCTCCAATCTTAATACCACATCATTAGAAAACTTTAGATTTTGTAGCAGATTTGTCCAGTGCAATATATTCCTTAATTTCTTGACTTCGATGACTTTTCATGGATTTATTTCACTAGAATTCAATGTACAATTTCATCTTCATTTGTTATAATATTGCCTGGTGGTCTAGGTGTAAAGATTTTCTTGTGTGTGTCTGTGCATAAAATATACTGATGACTATACTTTTTGATCATCATAAGTGCTTAAAACTGTTTTCTTTTCTAGTAAGTAAGGCTGTGTCATTTGCACATTGCAAGTTCATAATGCATTTTCCTTTAATCCTGACACCTCATTTCTTCTTAAAATAGCCTGACTTTCTAGATTATTTGATTAGATAAGACACTGAGCAATTGCTGGGCTATATTGAAATTTTAGCTTATAAATAGCATCATCAATAATAGTAACTGAGTCACTAATGTGCTTTCCAAGGTCGTTTGCTAAGTACTTTATTCTTTTTAGATTTTTAAAAAATCTCCCTGGCCCTCTTGCTTTGCAAATTAGAAAAGAGAAACACAGAATTTGTACAACTCTGTCAAACTTATGTAAATGAAAACATTAGTACCTATATTAGCTCTTTCTGAACATAATTAAATAATTTTTAGATTGTTATTGTTATTGTTAGGTGCCATTGAGCCCAGTGCAACTCATACTTATTCAATGAACGACAGATCTGAATTCTGTCCTTTCCTGTGCCATCTTCCCGCTTTCTGACACACTAGAGTCCCTTGAGGCCATCACTGTGTCAATCCATCTGGTTAAGGGATCTTCTTCTCCTTTGCCTACCCTCCGCTCTTTCAAGCATCATGTCTCTCTCAGACATAGCCCCTCCTAGCAGCTTCCATGAAGTATGTGAGGCAAAGCCTCACCATGCTTGCCTCCAAAGGGCAGTCTGTCTGAACCATCTCTATGATGTATTTGTTTGCTTTGTCACAGTCCATGGGATGTTCAATGCTCTTCTCCAAAACCACAACTCAAAGGGATCGATTCTTCTTCTGTCATCTCTATTTATTGTCCAGTTCTCAGAAGCATAGTAAGTAATCAGAAAGACCACGGCCTGACTCAGATGGTCCTTACTCTTCAAACTGACATCATTAATCCTCAATAATTTGAAGAAATCCTCACCTGCAGACTTTCTCAGTGCAATGTGTCTCCTTATTTCCTGCCTGCTGGTACCAAGGGTGTTAATTGTGGATGCAAGTAAGATGAAATTGTTGACAGCTTCAATATCTTCTCCATCCCTCGTGATGTTGTCTGTCAGTACAGTGGTAAGAATCTTTTTGTATTGTCTTTGTTGTATCATGATTTTGACTATGTAATATTTTTGGTTTATTCATAATTTCTATTAGACCAAAAGAAATGTCAAGAAAAAGTACTTTAAAATGTAGTACTAGTATGAAGTGTGTAATAAATTTTAAAAAACTGTGTTTTTGTGGTATGATATATTATAGCCATAAATGATTAAAATTATGAAAGAAGAGATGAATATTTACTGTATAAGGAATAAAGATGCATAAAAAGCAAAGATGAATAGAAGAGCAAAAATGATTAAGACGATTTGTGAAAAATATAATTTTCTATTGCAAACATTTATAGAACAGTGAAAACTGCCAAATACAGATTATGATTCTTTGTATTCACTTGTGTTAGGATCATATTAAAAAATAGCTGGGGCAATAAACTAATAAAAACTTCCAGAATCTCACACTGGACTCAGAAGAGGCCAAGAAGCAAAGGCTGTCATTGCTGATGTCAGATTTTAGCTCAAAGCAGAGAATACAAGAAAGATGTTTATGTGTGTTTTATTGACTATGTAATGGACATTTAACTGTGTTGTTCTCAATTATGGACAGCATGGACAGAATTGGAGTCCAAAAATCCAAGAACACTTAATTGTACTCATGCAGAACATGTACAAAACCAAAAATGCAGTCATTCGAACAAAACAAAGAGATAATACGTGGTATTATCTGTGTGGACTATACCTCAACATAAAGAAAACAAAAATTCTCACATCTGAACAGATAGACTACATCATGATATATGGAGAAAAAATTAAGTTGTCTAGGATTTCATTTTACTTGAATCGACAAGCAAAATTCGCAGAAGCAGTCAAGAAATCGAGACAGGTGGCACTGGGCAAATTTTCTGTCAAGAACTTCTTTAAAGTGCTAAAGAGCCATGATGTACTTTAAAGAATAAGGTAGGCTTGGCCCAAGCCATGATATTTCAACTGATTTATATAGATGTGCTAGTTGGACAATAATAAAAGGAAGAAAAAAGAATTGATGCCTTTGAATTCTGATGTTGGCAAAGAATATAGAATATATCTTAAACTTTCAAAAGAACCACTGACCAAAGCTATCTTGGAACAAGTGTTGCCAAGTTGTTCCTTAGAAGTAAAAATGTGAGACTTCATCTCACAAACTATGGATATGTTATCAAGAGGATCCAGTCCATGGAAAACAACATCATGCGTGGACAAGAGAGTATCAACAAAGGAAAGGTATATTGACCTCATTAAGGGTGTGAATGTTACTGTGACTGCAATAGTGGGCTTAAGCACTTAGAGTACAAGGACGGTGCATGATTGGGCTTGGTTTTGGTCTGTTGTGCATGGGGTTACATAAGTTGGAGTTGGCTTGATGTGGGTGCAATAGATAAGGGAGTTACTAGAGGAGATCAGAAAAAACTTTCTAGAAGAAACAGATTCAGAATGAAGCACAGTTGATGACATATATTTATGTTAGTTATGGTCAAGCAGAAGAAAGGATGGAAAAGCAAAAGGAAAGAGAGACAAAAAGAAATATCTGGAGATTGCAAGTGTTAGAGAGTTCTTCGCATTCTTGGAAATTTAGGTCTAATTCCAAGGGAAATGATGACTCACTCAACAATTTGAGTGAAGTTTAGAAATATCAAGAATGAAAAGTGTCATGCCAGGAGCAGTGGGATTGGTTAGGATGCTCTTGTACTACAGGTGAAAAAAAATCATCTCTTATGTGAAGCAACTGTAGTGGATTATTATGAGAAATGGAAGAAACAAAGATATTTATGGATGGTATAGTCAACAGATAATGGTGATAAATTGAAGTAAGCAGTAAGAAGAAAGGGGACATCAAAGGTAACTCCAGAGGTTCTGGTTTGAGTAAATTGTGATATTGTGATAAATTGTGATAGATACTAGCTCCTCTCTACACTATAGAGCAACAGAGGTAACAATAAGTTCTGGAGCAAGTGTGAAAAGATGACTTCAACTTTGGAAAGGGGATGATCTGCACAATAGCAAACAGTTATAAATATTTGCATATATTGGTTTGAAATGCAAGAAAAATATTTGACTTGAAGATACAGAATTAAGTAAGTCAATATCATGTCACTGTTAATTAAATACACAGCAGAATTCAATACACAGCAGTTGAATACAACACTAAGGTAGAAAGATCCAGTCAGAATACCAAAGAGCAGGAATAGATTTTGATAGACACACTCACTTGATTTAGGAGGAGAAAAAAGCCAAATCACAAACCCCACATTTCTGAAATAATGCTGATTTCTGAGATGAGGAAGGGATGATCACTTAATAGGAGAAGTCCTGCACCACCAACAGCACTTGTGAATTTGTGCAAAGGAGTTTTATCTTTTTCCTGAAAAAGAATTTTTTCTTTCGTTATGCTTGCCTTCCTTTCCTTTAGTTTTTTATGAATTACTAAAACCATAGTAGCCAGTAATTGGAAAGAAATAGAAATAATTCTTTTCTTAGAAAATAAACACTATAAGTTTCTTGTTCTTAATGGCAGAAATACATTTTAATAATGGTACACTGAAAAACTGCTTCTATACGTGTGGCTGATAAAATCCTTAAAGTTAAGATGTTAGTCTGTATAGATGGGTGATTGTAACTTTATTACCATTAAAAGATTTCAAATTGCATTCACTCTTCTGTGTACAGGTCTTGGAAAATGGGAAAAATAATGAAGAGTGCTGGTTCCTCAAATCTGCTCTGTGTAATTCTATCTGCTTCCTTATAATGCTGCCTTTCCAATTGTACACAGTTTCGCTAAAATACCTAGGTCTATAACCAGGCAGTGTTCCCGGCTCTGCTCAGACAACAACATTTTTGTCTAGTTACAGATTCTGTATAAGCACAATTAAATGTTTTGAGATCCCCATCATTCTCAAAGTTAGCCACAATTTGTTATGACCTAAAAAGTCAAATGGCTTTGCATAGTCAGTAAAATACAAATAGACATTCTTCTGGTATTCTTTGCTTTAAGCCAGTATACATCTGACATCAGCAATTATATCTTTGGTGCTGTGACCTTTTCTAAAGCCACTTTGAACTTCTGATAGCCTAACATACCTAACAACAATAGGACTACAAAGACTATCAATAAAAATAACTAAGTTGGTTTAAAAAAAACCCCAACAAAACAAAACATGTAAATGAAGAAGACAATCTCAAGAGGAAGGACTCAGACAGCAGCAGCAGATTAGGAAGACAATGTAGATTTATTGAAGAAAAAGTATTTTAAGAATAAAGAGAGGTTGGGAGAACCACACCACCAGGGTGAAGTGGAACAGGAGAGTAAGGCACCACGTTCAGTCTACTTGCCTCCAGAGATCTGGCCTCAATGCCTCTGGCCTCTGCGTCCAAGTGCTACAAGTTGAGGTATCCTGCTTTTCTGAGAGCCCTACCTCGACATATGTAGTAGGCCTTTTGCACAGCAAACTCTTCCCACTCTACTTTCATATCTCTGTTAGCTGTGTTTTCACTGATCTTTGCATCTTGGTTTCATAGTTTACCTGGGCTCAGCTCACATTCTTGGAGACCATGCAGTTCTGTCTGCTGCTCCTGTGCCTCACTCTAGAGTCATCAATGCCTAGTGGCTTGAGCCATGAACCACTGCTGCCAAGTGGGCCGTGCAGATCATGAAGGCCCTTGGAGAAGGATTGGGGCCTGAATGGGGACATGCCAGGGCCCTGATCCTTACCACCAACTATGAGAGCAGGACCCCAAGTATAGCACCCTGCATCAGATCTTCTTCTGTTACCATGACTTCTCCTCCAATGTGCAACCTGAGCTGCCCCCTGAGCAATGGTTTTTTCCTGGTTGTCCTGGCCTTGAGCCTCAATGACCTCTGACCTCTGCGCCTTCTGCCTGCTAGAGGTCTGGGCACCAATAAAGGCTTCCTTGGAAATAAAGAAAGAAAGAAAGAAAGAAAAAGAATAAAGAGGTGAATAGGTGACCCTGGAGAACATTATGCTGAGTTAAATATCTCAGTCCCCAAAGGACAAATACTGTATAACACTATTGTTATAAAACAGAAATGACATGGGAGTTGGGACAAACTAAGAGACGATATATAATGAACATTGGAACAGATGAAGGGAAAAACTGTTTAAGAAGGAATATATGATTAGGCATTATTTGTATGATAGCAGTCCAGAATGCATAGCAAAGTGAACTGGGGGATGGAGGAAAGGGAGAAAAGTATACAACAGGGAATGAATATAGATGATATAGACATAGATGGAGATAGACGTAGATTAGATAGATAGATAAATAGCTAGATAGCTAGATAATGGAAAGAGATAGATGATAGATAGATAGATAGATAATGGATGGATAGATAGACAGATAGACATTAAAGTGAACTGGGAGGTAGGGATAAAAATGTGCAACAATGAAAATGAAAATCCAGCTTCTCTGTAATCTTTTATTAAAATTACAATTAAAAAAGGAATAAAGAGGTGAATGGTTTTTTAAAATCTTATCTTATAAGGAAGCCAAATTAGACATTGTTCAATGAATTTTGTAGATTTTTACAATAAACAATTCAGAGTTTTTGAATCAAGGAAAACTTTTGACATATGCACGGAATGAGTACATAGGAAATAATGCAGCATAGAGTTTCTCAGAGCTATTTAGTTGGTTCCAACTTATAGTGATCCCATATTCCTTGATGAGGCTGAGCATGCTTGGAAAGGTGGCAGGTCAGTGAAAGAGAGGAAGACCTCGGATGAGATGGACTGGCATGATTGCAGCCATGGTCTCAAGTGTATCAGAGATGATGAGGATGACACAGGATAGGACAGGGTTCATAGGTTTTCTATGAACTGTACTCAACTCAACAACACCTAACAACAATATACAGCATAATAAAACACTACCAATTCTGCATCATCTTCACAATTACTGTCATGCTTTGAGGTCACTGTTGCAGCCACTGTGTCAGTCCATACCAGAGGCTTTCCTGTTTCTTTCTTTCACCCTCTACTTTACCAAACCTGAGATCCATCTCAGGGTACCAGGTCCTCCTATTGACATGTCTAAAGTATGAGATGAAACATCATTATCCTGACTGCTGATGTATGAGATGAAATATTGTTATCCTCCCTGTATTTCTTCCAAGACAGGTTTGTTTGATTTTTCCCCTGATATTACGTGGTATATTTAATATTCTTCATAGTTTAGAAGGTTAAATCACTTTACATAAGAGAAAGGATTAAGAGTATATTATATACTTGTACTGTGCACGAGATCACAGTACTATTTCTTAATATGGTGTGCACACCTATGTTTATTTTAGCTTTGTTCACAATAGCAAAGAGTTGGGAACAACGCAAGTGCCCATCAACAAACACATGGATAGAGAAGCTCTGCTATACACAATGGAATACTATGCTGCATTGAAAAACAAGGAACTCATGAATTATTACATAAAACGGGTGACCCTGGAGGACATTATGCTGAGTGAAATATCTGAGTCACAAAAGGATAAATATGACATAATATCACTCGTATAAGAGGACTGACATCGGAGTTGGGGGGAGACTTAGAAGGAGGGGATAAATAATGTATACTGCATTGAAACAGATGTTTAAAAGATGGCTGTTTAAAAGGGATATATGATTAAATATTATTGTTATGACAGGAGTCCAGAAAGAAGGTAGCATAGTGGAGTGGACTTGGGGGGAGGAATTGAATAACAATGAAATAATTTTTTCTTTAACTTTTCAAAGAGAAAAGCTAATTGTGGGGGAAGGGTGGATAGAAAGAAAAGTGCAAAAAATGAATGAATGAAAATCCTAAGTCTTTGTAAACTTTCATTAAAATAAATTTAAAGTTAAAAAATAAAGATGGGTTTGGCATGAGTATATTTGGGAAAGACTCAAAGGACAAGGAGCTTTTGAAAATAAGAATAACCAGTGACATCAAGTCTAACTCACGTTTGCCCATTAATGTCAAACTAAAACTTTATTCTGTAAGGTTTTCAGTCTTCCCTCCTCCAGCACATGCCCTCTGTCCTTTTTGTTGTTGTTGTTGTTGTTGGTTTTTGCTTTTTACTTTAACAAATAGACTTTATTCTCTTACTGTGTAGGAAGCTGGAAGTTCAAATTCACAACTCTAGGGAAGTCTTTTTCCACTTGTCACTCTGGAGAAATGTTTTTGTGTCTGTTCAACATCTGTAGTTCTGGTTTCCTTTAAAGGTTTCCTAAAATCTTGGCATCAATCTACTCCTTGGTTGAGGAGGTTTTCTGCACAGGACACACTCTGCTCTGGGCTCTTCTTTCCTGGTAGTACTACGGTCCATCCTCTCCTCTCTTTTTTTAACAGTTTCTTATGGTTTGAATGAAAGTTTACAAAGAAAATTAAATTTCTCTTTCAACAATATATGCAAATTTTTGTACATATTTTTTATAATGTAGTACACTTTCCCCACTCCCGTCTTGGTTCCCCTATTTCTAATCACCCATCATACCAGGCCCTTCTTGCCTTCTGAACGCTCTTGGCAAAATGTTGTCCCTTTGGCCTCACAGACGTTATTGTCACATTATACATCTGTCTATTTTCTGGCTGAGAGATGATGTCCAGAAGTAGGTTTAGTTTTAGGTTTGAAGGATGTCTTTGGGTCATACCGTAGGGGTTAAACCAATTTGTGTAGGACCAGTAAGTCTACCCCTCCTTTCATTGTTTTCAATAATTTTGTCCTACAATTTTTCCTCCGCTCTTTCAATGACTAATTTTCCAGACATGAATATCTAGATTTTCTTCTAGATATATCTCAGTTGACACAAATCTGCAAGTCAGTCCCTTCGTTAACAGAGAACACATTAACCATTTGTATCATGTAAGTGTCCATTTCAAAATATGAAAGGAAAAATAAACTAATAAATAGATTCAGATTCTCTAAGGTAGAAGGAAGCAGTAAGATCCAGAACACGAAACAGAAATCACCCATTTTTTCCCATGAAACTGCTGGCAGCTTCCTATGGAATTGGTTAAGTAGGGAAGTACAGAAGGGTGGAAGTAGACTCAAGATCTAATTGAGTCATTTGATTTAATGAGACCAAACTTTGTGATTAAGTGTGTGTGTGTGTGTGTGTGTGTGTGTGTGTGTGTGTGTGTGGTGTTGGTCTTTTTGGTGTGTGTTTGTTTGTTTGTTTTTTAGCAGTGCCCATTAAAACAATGTGAAAATTCGGAGAAGGCAGTTGGAGTGTTTTCTCCTCCAGGTTTCACCCTTTTCAGCAGAAAGTAGCTAAGAGAATTTACCATCCCCTTTTCCTTATGAATCAGGGTGAAGTCTCTCTCAGGGAGGAGTGATAGGGAATGGCAAAGGACACACTGACAGAGGAGATTAATCAGAACTGGTTTGACAAGCACTGTGGCATTTGGACAATTAAAACAGACTTTCAAGGGGGGGGAAGAGGAACGAACTAGGGGAAGGGTAGAGAAAACAGTACAACAATGAATGACTGGAAACCCAAAATCTCTGTGAATGTTCGTTAAAATTAATAAAATTTAATTTAAAAAATCAGGTATAATAGTTGAGATAATGACTCACAACATTTGTTATCGTTGTTGTGTGCTGTTGAGATGGCTGACCTTCCAATGGGTTTTCAGAGGCAGTAAATTGCACAGGAGGAGACTGTCCATCTTTCTTCTACCAAGCAGCTGGTGGATTTGAAACATGGTCTTATGAGATTGCAAAACAGCTTCATACCCCTAGGCCCTCAGAGATCCATTAAGCATTTAGGGAGGAAGTAAAAATAGAAGAGTAATGTTGTTGTTAGTTTCACTGAATAGATTACAACTCATAGTGATCACATAGGACAAAACAGAACAACTATAGTTTTCTCAGCTGTAACACAAATGCAGTTCGAAACCACCAGCTGCTCCACAGAAGAGGGACAATCTCCTCCCATGGGATTTACTGCCTCTGAAAATGCTCCAGAAGGTCAGCAATCAGTTCTGACTTGATGGTACAAAACAACGAACTTTATGGGGAAAGATTTCTAGATCTTTTTTTCTGTGAAGCAGCTAGGTGAATTTGAACGCCATTCCTTAGATTAGCAGCCAACCCAGTAGCAAGTTGCCCCACTAGATCTTCTTAAAATGTAAATAAGAGCATGGAAATGGAAAGGTCAAGAAATTAAAATTTTCATTAGGTCAGAACCGTAATTATAGTGGACATAAGAGAGTGAAAGACGTGAGTGGAAAGAAAAAGAAATATATGGTCTACTGGAATTTAGAGGATCCTTGCTGCAGGTCTAGGATTTGCCTATCCAGTTGAGTTTCTGGAATGGAGACATGATTGTCTTAGAATTATGGGAAATAGGAATTGTTAACTTACAGAAATACAGCTTCTGTCACTTTAAAAAACATCTTAATTAGGAAGCCACATTATTATTGTTACTGTTGTGGTGGAACTGACTCATAGCTACGCCTCTAAGAGGGTTTACAGAGGCAGTTAATTGTCTGGGAGAAGATTTCCCATCCTTCTCC
>NW_006399878.1:5442188-5445374 GCF_000299155.1 Elephantulus edwardii | reverse complement strand
AACAACAACATAGATATTTGTTATTCTACGTGCTATGGCATCTGAACTGACTCAGCGGCCTTCTAGCAGGTTTTCAGAGGCTGTAAATCACATGAGAAGAGATGGCCCATGTTTCTCTTGCAGAGTACCTAGTAGATTTACTTGCCTTCAGGCTGACAGTACAATGCCTTACTAGGCCAAGAAAGCTCCATTCAAAAATATTTAACTGGATAAATTTACTTGTCAAGATTTACCAATGCACAGACAGGGGACTTGAATACATCTGCTATTCTGTGAGAGGAAGATGAGGAATCTTCTACTGAGTGATTTATAGACTCTGAAAACCCACTGGAGGGTTAACTATGAGTCAGTTCCAACTTGAAGGTACATAGCAGTCTAATAACTCTATTGCTCCTTTTCAGTTTTAAATAATGATAAATGGAGGTTGTCAGAAACTAGTTTAAAAAAAAAGCAGGAGAGATGGACAAGGCATAAGAAAATGTCTTTTGTAGCACAGTGCACTCCATCTCAGAGCTTCAGAGGAAGAATATTCCCCCCAGATGATGGTTGGTAAAGAAACAAATATATTGGAGTAGGCATCATCATTATAAAATTGAGATTCTAATTTGTTGGTTTGATTCAAACTCCTTGGGTTTAATTAGCTAAGAAGGATCTTGATACTCCATTTCACGTACTTTGAATATGTTGTGAGGTGGAGCCAGGCCTTGAAGAAGAATATCATGTTTGGGAGGGACCAGCACAAGAGAAGACCCTTGACTACATTGATTATTGACACAGTGACTGTGGCAATGGGACCAGGTGCGTCAGATCAGGTGTGTGAGGCATGTGAGATTTGCTCAGGATAGGGAACATTTTAGAACCATTGTTTATAGGGTTGCTATGAATTAAAGTCAATTCTACAGCACAAAACAAGAAGAATTAATTTGGGATTTATTATTGGTAGGGATCAGTTTTTTAAAACAAGATTATGCTTGGAGTTTCCTCAAAAAGTTGAACATAGAAACTCCATATAAACCAGCTATTCCACTCTTAGGAATACCCCCCAAGGGATTAGAACTGAGACACAAATGGAGATTTGTTCATAGCAGTGTTATTCACCTTCACAAGAACATGGAAACAGCCCAAATGTTCAAACAAGCCGAATGGATTGAGAAATTGTGGTACATTCACAAAATGGAATACTATGGAGCACTTAGGATCAACGATTTTGAAAAGTACTATGTAACTCAGGAGAGGCTAGAGAACATTATGCTGAGTGAACTAATGTAGTCTTATAAGGACAAATTCTACATAAAGCCGTTACTGTAAAAATAGAAGAAGAAATAGTAAAGTACGTATGGGAACTCAAGAAGGGGAGGGCTGAGTGCAGGCAAAATTACAGGGTTGTACACTTTGGTGGGTGGAGGAGTGGAGAAAGGAAATGGGAAGGATCCTGCGAGGTCCTGAAAAGACAGGGTAATGATGGGTAGGGCCCAGAGGTGATTAATTTTGTAAAGCATAATGTGTGAGAATGAGTGTGTGAAACACAATATGAATAAGGAACAGTGTGTAACATAATTTATACAGACTTTGTAAACAAACCAATTTTAAAAAAGGTAAAAACAAACAAGTTTATGCTTAGAAAAGTAGAAGGTAAGAAAAAAATAAGACACTTGATGAGATAAATTAAGACAATGATTGGAGCAATGGCCTTAAATCCAGCAGAGACTTTGATGATGACACAGTACTGGGGAGGAGTTTGTCCATTCATCCATAAAATTAGAGCAGAGATATCATCTAACAACAAGAATTACAAGCAGGGTCATATTTTTCCATATTTCTACCTACCATCTAGGGTAAAATTGTCTCATCAAATCGTTTTTTGATGGTTTTTTTGTTGTTATGTGCTATCAGGTTGGAATTCATAGCCGACACTACAGTGGGTTTTCAGAAACGGTAAATGACGTAGGAAGAGATTATTCTTCTGCTGCTGCAGAACAGCTGGTAGATTTCAACCACTTATCTTTCAATTAGCTGTAAAACCTCTTACCACCAAGGCCACCAAAGATTCCTTTGTTGTTAAATGCCGTGGAACTGAATATGAACCATAAAGACCCTATGAAAAACAGAAACACTGTTTTATCCTGTGCCATCTTCATGCTCTGACATCAGAGCCCATTGCAGAGATACTATGTCAATCCACCTGGTTGAGGGCCCTCCTCTATTTTACCAGTTCTCCACCATTCCACACATGATGTTCCTCTCCAAGGAATATCCTCTCCTAGCAACATACCTGAAGTATGTGAGATAAAGCTTTATCTTCTTTGCCTTCAAGGTGTATCTTGCGTGCATTTTCTTCAAGACATATTTGTTTGTTCTTTTGACGGTATGTGGAATATTCAGTACTCTTCAATTATTCAATTATTATTTTGTCATCTTTATTGATTATTCAGCTCTCAGATAGCAAGTTATTGAAAAAGCCATGGTCTGAATCAGAACTGTTATTATTGCTCCTCAATAATTTGGCCAGGTCGCTGACTGAAGACTTTCCCAGTGCAATAATAGTTCTCCTGATTTCCTGACTGCTGTTACCAAAGGTGTTGATTTTGAATCTAAGATAAAATAATTGACAACTTCAATCATTTCTCCACTATCATTATGTTGCCTATATATCTAGTAGTAAGAATTTTATTTTCTTGACATTGAGATGCAATCTATATAGAAGACTGTATTCTTTGATTTTTTTGCAACAGATGCTTCAAGTCCTCCTCCCTTTTTTCCCCTCCTCACTTTTAGCAAGCATGATTGTGTCATCTGCAGGTTATTGATGACTCTTCCTCTAATTTTGATGTCACATTCTTCCTCATAGATTCCAGCTTCTTGGATACTTTGCTCAGGATACAGATAAAATAATTATGAAGCAAAGATACAGCCCTGAAGCACTCTTTTCTTAATTCTAAACCATGCAGTGTTCTCTCACTATGTTTGCACAAAAGCCTCTTAGTCCAGATAAAGGCTTCACATGACCACAATTGTTTTGGGATTCCCATTCTTCTCAAGTTAGCCATAACTTGTTATGATCAGCACAGTCAAATACTTTTCCATAGTCAATAAAGCACACATAGACATTCTGCTGATATTCTTTACTTTCAGCCAGGATCCATCTGATGGGTAGTTGTTGTTGTTGATTGCCTTCGAGCCGAGTAC
>NW_006399878.1:5427860-5429250 GCF_000299155.1 Elephantulus edwardii | reverse complement strand
CACCTTACCTCTGTAACTTGATTTGTGCCACTATTAGAACCTCTACTCAGAATATTATTGTTTTTGAATTTTTGACTCATGCACTTTTAACTTGTTAGTTAAATTTGTATCTTCTAGAATCTTCTATTCTTCTGTCATCTTTAGTAATTATCCAACTCTCTGAAGCATAACAAGTAATTGAGAAAATCATGGCCTGGATTAGGTGCACCTTTGCATCTAGACTGACATCGTTGCACTCTGGAGAGGTCCATGACAGCAGATTTTCCCAATTCAATTGGTCTTTTTATCTCCTGACTACTGGTGTCAAGAGTGTTGTTTGTGGAGCCAAGTAAGCTGTAATTTTTAAAAACCTCAATCTCTCCTCCATCTACTATGGTGCTGCCAATTGGCCCAACAGTGATGATAATCTTTGTCTTCTTGATGTTGAGCTTCAATCCATATTAAAGACTACAGTCCTTGATATTTTGCAACAAGTGCTTCAGCTCTTCTTCAGTTTCAGAGCGAGGTTGTGTCACCTGCATATCATAAGTTGTTAATGAGTCTTCCTCCAATGTTTTTTATGGCTTTTTACTTTCTTTTTTTATATTTTAATGAAATTTTATAAAGAAATTGGCTCTATTCATTCATTGTGGCACATTTTCTCTCTGACTCCCTTTCCCTTAGTTCCCTTTTTTCTTTTTGGAGGAAAAAAAAGTTGTATCATTTTTATACAGTCCCTTTACCCCAGACCACTTTATTATGCAACTTTTATTCTGGAGTCTTCCTCTAATCTTGATGCCACACTCCTCCTCATAAGGCCCTGCTTCCCAAATAATTTTTTCTGCATACAGATTGCAAAGGTATGGGGACAAGATGCATCCCTGATGCACTCCTTTCCTGACTTTGAACCATGCAACATTTCCTTGCTCTGTTCTGAGGACTGCTTCTTGGTCCAAGTATAGATTTCATATAAGCATGATTAAGTGTTCTGAGATTCCCATTATCCTCAAGATTAGCCACAATTTATTGTGATCCACACAGTCAAATGCCTTTTCATAGTCAATTAAACACAGATAAACATTTCTCTGCTACTCTTTGCTTTCTTCCATAATCCATATAGGTTTAAGGGCAAGCAGTAAAAACCTATAAGCAGAACATCTAGTATTTAAATCAATGAGGGGAAAAAAATTAAAAAGCCATTAGTAACAAACAATCAACTAAAAAACCCATATGTGGCAACAAATACTGGCGAGGTTCTGGAGAAACTGGAACACTTATTCACTGTTGGTAGGACTGTAAAATGGTGCAACCCCTGTGGAAAGTGGTATGGTGCTTTCTCCAAAAGTTGCAAATAGAGATACCATTTAAGCCAGCAATTCCACTACTGGGAATATACCCCGAAGAGACCATA
>NW_006399878.1:5413546-5425631 GCF_000299155.1 Elephantulus edwardii | reverse complement strand
TTCCAGGAAAGTGTCATGAAAATACCAAGTAAATGACAAATTAAAAAACACATTATATTATTGGGGCAGACAATCTCAGTTGTTTTAATTGTGCATTACAAAATTTCGATGGCTTAAACAAATAAAAACATAAATATAGTGAAATAAGTGTCCAAAATAAGTATTCCTGTTAGGCAAGGACTCAGAATTTGACATTATTTATGTCTCTTTGTGCACCATTATCTTTCAGAGAAAGAATCTTAAAAAAATGTGATCTATTGTTGTAAAACCATTTATCTCTGGAGTTAGAAGCGTAAGACAGCAATATTTATTATCTTGAAGTTTCTGTAAGGAAAGATCCTAGTACTTAGCTAAGTGCACTGCTTTTAATCCAATTAAAAGGACATTGGGTTTGGGGGAGACTGAGAAAGATGAGATAAATTATCTATATTGCATTGAAACAGACGAGAGAGAGTGAAATGTTTAAACGGTATATATGATTAGGTATTATTGTCATGACAGGAGTCCAGAATGAAGGCTGTATAGTGGAGTGGACTTGGGAGGAGGAATTGTATAACAATGAATGAAAAATTCTTTTTTACTTTTCAAAGAGAAAAACAAACTGGGGGAGAGGGGTGAGCAAGGAGAAAAGTGCAACGATGAATGAATGGAAATCCAAAATAAATGTTCATTAATAATAATAATGATAAAAAATTTTTAAAAAGATGAAAATATAAAAAGCCTCAGTATAAAGGTGTCAGCTGATGCTCTTTTAATTCAAGGCTTTTACACCCAGGCGGTGCTCAATGGATTTTATGTATCCAAGCTCATTCATAGGGTCATGGGAAGGGTGTACTCCTTCATGGTTGGTTGAACCTCAGACCTTTGGTGTTTGCTGGCTGGAAGACATTCTCAGTCAGTCCTTTGCCATGTGAGTATCTAGATAGGGAAGCTCATAACATGCCAAACTTACTACACCAGACAGGAAGTATGTCTGTCATTTGTTCTGGAAAAGTTCATTGTCATTAGCTTTCAAGGTTCTTAGCTATTCTAACCTCTTTGAAGTGGGCACAAAGACAAAATTCTTGCACTCAAGACGTAAAGACATGTGAAAGGCCACTGGTGACTTTCCTCTTAGGAAGTTGAAAATTACAAATAAATTAATCATGGTTGCTGTGATGTTAAACACTGTGACACTGATGTGTCAAATGTGATAATGATTACCCATGGTGGACAGTGTTGGGTGAAGCTTCCTGATTAAAACAAGCTTGGAAGCAGAAGTAATATCCACTTCTGAAATAGCTTGCCTATGGAAGCTCTATGAATGTGGAGAAACTGTGAAAGTTATACAAGTGTTCAGGTCTTCCATTCATAGGGTTACTATGAATCATCTACAACTTGACGGCACCTAACAACAACAAAAACTAATTATGTTGTTGTTAGACATCTTCAAGTTGTCTATGACTCATATCAACCTTATGGACAATAGATCAAAACCTTGCCCCATCTCGCACCATTCTCACAATCTCCAACATGCTCAAATTCATTGTTGTGGTCACTGTGGTCAATCCATTCCATTAAAAAAAGTCTTCTTCCCAAGGATTGGTACCTCCTGACAACATGTCCAAAGTATTTCAGATTAGGTTTCACCACCCTGGTGTCTAAGAAACTCTCCAGTTGCACTTGTTCCAAGATAGGTTTGTTTTTCTTTTGACATTCCATGGTATAGTCAATACTCTTCAGCAACGGCACAGTTCAAAAGGTCATCAAGTCTTCTGTCTTCATACTCCTTGTCTATATTTCATATGCACTTGGCACAATTAAAAAGTCCATGTCTTGGGTTAAGTGTGCCTTGGTCTTTAAACTGACCTTCTTGCTCTCCGGCACATTAAAAATTAAAGAATTTACATTGTTTCATTTACATTTTAATTGTTTCACTAAAATAAAATTATTTCATTATTAAAGAATTATTAGAAGGGCTAGAAAGAATTTATTCTAGGCCGAACTTCCAATAGGCAGTAATTGGCCCTAACTATAGCACTGGGCCACTAGGAATGATCCTGGCTCTTATCAGGAAACGGCAGAATCAGAAAACTTCCACCACAGTAACTAGTCCCACAATGACACTGCACACCAGGAAATTAATAGCCTCCTTGGACATCAAGATGTTACAACAGTTATTGACTCCAACATTATTTATTTCTAGCGTGATAAAGGCTTCACATTTTTCTTTCCTGCCTATGTAACACACATCTGAGTCTAATTCTTGAGCTGGTACAGGAGATAATCAGAGATTAAATCACTTATCAGATCATAACCTTTTTGTTTTTAATGTCCTAGTCCCTAAAAGGAAGCTTTGGTGGCCTCTTGGTAAAGAGATGGGCTACCAATCCGAAGGCACACCATTAGAATCCATCACCTTCTCCTTGGGAGAAAGAAGAGTTATCTCCTCCAAGGCAGTTTACCAACTCTGAAGATCTACTGGAGGGTCAGCTATGAGTCAACAGTCCCTAAAATCTAAGAAAACACCTCAGGAAGTTCTGCGTATGCTTCCTATCCACCACATTTACTGTCCCCTCAGTAACTCTCAAAGCTCCAGCTCCACTGTTACCATTTTCCTGTGTGGAAAACAAATCTTTCCTGCACAGGGTAAGATTTTCATGCCCTCAGTCCTTCTTTTGCATCTTGGTGTCTAGATCCATGAAGTAGAGTTGATGGTAACTTTTTCTAAAGTTTTATGTGGAATACTTTCTTCAGTGAACATGCCTCTGGTGACATAATGCTGACACTTAGGGCTCAAAAGTACAAGACTCTTTGTACTCTTTACAAAACAAGAGACATAGGGAAAAAATGAATTGGCTGCCTTCTTTATGTCTGTTTGGGGACAACTCTATTCTCTGAGTACGTTCCCTGCCTCTAAATAGTTCCTCTACTTGCCCATGAAAGAGGGGAGAGTAAAAACAGCCAAGGCTGTTGCCTTACCATTCTGAGACAACTGAGCTAACCACAGCATGTATTAGCACCGGTTAGTAAAATTTGTTTTCTGATACTGCTATATTTTCTTGAAATTATAAAAAAAAATTCAACAACCCTTGGGGAAAATTAGCTGGTAAGGATCAAATTATAGATTCTAATGATAGAAAGGGGAGATCTATTTTAAGAATACTAGAGGTTGGGGAACTCTAGTGTCCGTTCTGCAGGGAGTTGTACTGCTAATCCAAAGGCAGTGCTTCTCTGGTGGTTCAAATCCACCTATGGTTCTTCGTGAGAGAACAAAAACCAAATGGGCAATTTCCTCTCATGTTTTTTATAGCATCCAAACTCCACTGGAAAGTCAACTATACTCAAATTCAGTAGCAACACATTGGAGTTTGAGATGTTGGCAGAGTTGTTGTATGCATTTCTAGGTGGTGTGAACATGCTGAGTATGAGCTGAAAGGCTGGCAGTTCAAATACACTCACAGCTACCTTGGGTATAGTCTTGGTAAACTGCTTCTGTAACAGCAGTTGCATTGCACATATCAGGTCACCTTGAGTTAGAACTGAGTACACTGTTTCTAAGGACACAACAGTAGTTACTGTGTTCAGCTTCTATCTATAGATTTCTTACATCAAGCAGATTTCTTACCACCACCACCCCACCCCACCCCCGGTTAAGTAACTAATGGAAGATTCCAATAAGCACCCAAGTTTAAAAGGAATAACCACTTATGTCTCTACACTAACTATATCCAACTAAGAGAAAAACTAGGTGTTGACACCTAGCACGGAAAGCAAGGCTTAGAGATTGTATGAGAGCATATTTTCTCCAGCCCAATGACAAAATACCTTGCCAAGAAAGTTTGCTGCTGTTAACGTAGCCAGCACGTATATTGTTCTACTTTAGAAAAAGCCATCTTTCTGGTAGTGGGCTCTTGGAAGTAGCAAGCAAAACTGTGTGATTTCTGTCAAGAGGACTTTCAGTCCTGTGTTTGATTTTAAAAGCCACATATTCCTAGACAATGACAAGATCTTTACCCTCTTCATATCCTCTTCCTACTAATTCTTTGTTATTAATTTTCCCTATTACTCTTTATGTTAGAATATAGGGAGGATGATCTCTATCTCTTTTCCAAGCTAAGGCAGATTTTTCAGTTATTTCTAACAAATTTTCAACTCAGTAGTGTCTCAGATTTCTAAAATTTTGTCTGTTCAACTCTTACTGTCTTTTGTCTTGAGTGTTTGTCCTATATTATGCTTTTATTACCTTCATAAATATTATGCTTATTTTGATGTAGTATTTTTAAACAATGTCACCATACGTGGTTTAAGAAATTAGTTTTAACAGAGGAAAAGAAAAGAAAGATCAGAACCAAGCAAAAAATATGCATGATTCTCCAATCTCCCTGTCATATTATGGAGGGCTTGCTAGGGTCATAACTTCTGGGGGAGAAAGAATAAGTTACCTCTTGCAAAGAAACAGCTCTTGTTCTCACAGGGAAAGTTTAAGCAAGGAACTCTAGCAGTGTGGAAATAAGTGGCCTGCTTGGCAGGCATAAAGCAAGCTCTATAAAGTAGTTACATAGGAACACCAACTGTCATGATCCTAAAAAGCTTGGATCCAATGAAACAAGTTCTTGTTCCAGGAGAAAAGGCAAAAACCAAAATTCCCATTAATTCCCTTTAAGTTGGTTCCAATTCACAGCAATCTTCTTTCTTTCCAACTCTGTAAATCACAAAGGAGAAGATTGTTCAACTTTATCCCATGGTGGATTTGAACTGAAGATGTACAGCCTTTAGGTTAACATAAGTACAAATAATGTAGGCTGCTGGACCTATGTTGGTGTTGTTGTTAGGTGTCATTAAGTCAAATACAAATCATGTTGACCCTATGGACAACAGATCTGAAGCCTGACCTATCCTGGTCTATCTTTATATTCTATGACACAGTCAAACCCATAGCTTGAGTTATGGAGTCACTCTGTCAGTCCCTCTGTTTGAGAATCCTCCTCTCCTTTACTATCCCCTCCGTCTGTCCAAGCAAGATGTTCCTCTCTAAGGACTAGCCTCTCCTAGCAAAATGCCCAAATTATGTGAGATAAAGCTTTATCATTTTTTGCATCCAATGAACACCCTGGCTGCACCTTCTCCAAGGCATATCTATTCATTCTTTTGGCAGTCCATGGGATCTTCAATACTCTTCTCCAGTTCCATAGTTCAAAGGTATCAGTTCTTCTGTTGTCCTTATTCATTGTCCAGTTCTCAGAAGAATAGCAAGTGACTGAAAAGACTATGGCCTGGATCAGGTGAACCTTCACTCTATTTGGACAGATCCCTGACAACAGACTTTCCCAAATTTGAAGCACTGAACACCAAAGATCAAAGACCAGATGAATTATGAGATGTCATAAAAGATACCATCCGTGAAGAGAGCAAAATGTCACTACAAAGAAAGAGGAGAAAGAAATAGACAAAATGGGTATCAGAAAAGACCCATGTCCTATAAAGAGAGCTCTTTGGAGTCAGCTATTTGCCAATGGAGAAAAAGCCTTTCAGGTCTCAATTAGTTCACTATCCAGGAAATATTGCTTATTATTCCACATTCTTTGTCCTCTCACCTCTCCTCCATGACTCAAACTCATTGGCATTGAGTTGGAATCAACCAATAGTTGACCCTTCAATGAGTTTCCAGACGCTGTAAATCACAAGTAAAGAGATTGCACAACTTCCTCCTATAGAGCCCCTGGTGGATTCAAACCACCAGAAAGGTGCTTCTTTTGAATTTGCAGCAAAACGCCCTATAGACTATGTTGCCAGAGCATCTGCTAGAATACTCAAATTTCAAATTAACAGTCAGCTTTTAAACTGGTCTAAAGAAACTAACTTGATCTAAAAATAATTAAGGCAACACTTAAGGTATATGCTTGCTTGCTTGCTTGTTTGGGGAGAGAACAGGAAGGCAATTTTGTGTGATTGTTTGTATTTACAAAGCAACATGAATGCATTCACCAAGCATTTATTATGCACTGTATCCACAGAGCAATACTCATGATTAAATTGTGATATTCAGTAACAGCACTGGGTAAGTTGGTATGAAGAATTACACTCTGAACAGGCAAATTAGAACCATCAGCAAGGATTTTCAGAGTCTGCAGGCTTTGCTCATTCTTCTGATAGATCCCAATTTTTAAAATGCTCAACTTTTGAACGTAGTGTTTGAAATCCCTGCACTAATGAACAGTTCTTATTGCTGAGAGTCTACAGTAACCTCCATAGTGATTAAGGTGGGCAGGGTGAAAAGAGCCACTATTTTAGAAGATTCTTCTTGAATATGAACTGAATCATAATTATTCATTTCAAGTGAATTAGAGTGCTATTCAAAGTTTTCACTCTGGTATAGAATAGAAAGGATAAAGTAAAACAAAACACTTTATTGCATCATTTTTCCACATAAATACATTTTCTCAGGTTTATCTCTTTCTCATAGCCTTAGGTACCCAGTAAGGTTTAAATCTTCCATCAATTTAACTCCCTATTAAAAAATTTCTGATGTCCTTCCCAGAAGTCCTTAAGAGAAAGCAATCTAATGTATAAAATATTATAATGAATAATCTAAAATGTGATCATTTCCCCCTGGATCCACATACAGAGAATAAAAATATTATATTTTATCAAACAATTCTACCTTTTCCCCCTAAATCTTATAAAGTATTTTCCACCTAAAACTCTATTACTATTAACCTTCAAAATGAAAAAAATAAATAAGTTCTACACTAAACTGTTGATTGTTAGTCTGTACAGCTTGATAATTTGTCCTTTGTGAATCATTCAAAGTTTTATAGATTCAAGAAAAGCCAGGAAAAGCTACATACTCATGCAGATTACCCCAGTGTGTAAATTACATCCTGGGAGTGAAGTAAGTGTGTTGAGCAGAGCATAAACTCTTCTAGGCCATGGGGTATCATTGAGGAAATTACTGCTCCAACATAGTATATAGCACTGTTGGGGACCAAAAGAGTTAGAATATCTCCCCAATCCATACAACAACAAACTCCCTAATCATGATTTTATAGAGAATGTGGCTAATTTGCATTTTTAAATGTTCTATTAGACTGTAAATTTTGCAGGGTTTTTTTCCCCTTTTGGCTTAAGCAAAAGGTTAAGTGTTTAGTGCCTAGTCTAAAATTGCTCAAAAAACTATATAGAAACATTAAGCCCTCCTCCTACTTGTAGTATCAAACTCAAAGCCTTCTTATGTAAAACAACTAAAAATGTGTTGTTCCTGTGCCATGCACAAAGGTCTTGCTGTTTGTAATCCTGTTGTCATAGCCTCCATGACAATCCATTCTATTGACGAATCTACTTTTTCAGTGATCCTTTTACCTTACCAAGGGAGATCTGGTTACAAGTCCAAAGGGAGTTGTGCTGCTAAACCAAAGGACACACCTGTCTGGTGGTTCAACTCCACCAGCAGCATGGGAGAGAGATGAGCAATCTCCTTTGGTGCATTTTATACCCTCTAAAATCCAGTGGAGGGTCAGCAATGAGTTGGTTCCAACCCGATGGCAAGGAGTCCTTCACCAGGGCCGGGCCTCTTCCGATAAAATGTATGTAATCAGTCACACTATCCTTGCTTCAGGAAACATTCTGGCTACTTTCTTCTTGAGACTGATTTGTTATTTGGCGATGATTAGTATATCCATTTTCTTTCTCGACACTAATAATTCAAAGATATCGATTCTACTTTGGTCATCCTTAATGGTAACTTACAACCACCCTTATTTATCATCATTGTGCCTTTTTTAAAAAGCGTTTTCAATTAATAAGTTGTTAATAAAAAAAAATTATCATATGATCTCTGGCTTCATTTCTGGCACCAAACTCATGCTTTATAACCACTTGTCTTTTTTATTTTCAAACTTTGCACTCTAATCAATAATTACTGTTAATGCATCCTAATTATATGTTTTATCAATTTCAATGCTAAAGTTGGTAGAAGTTTTCAACATGTTCATCTTTGGCTTCAGTTGGTTTGTTGGTGGTTGTTGTGCCTCCTGTGACCCATAGTGAACCTATGTATAGCAGCTCTGAACCCTGCCCTGTTCTAAGCCTGTCCCACTAGTTCTGACACACCAATCCCTAATATCCTAGTTACTGTATCAATCCATCTCATCTGGTGTCTCTCTCTCCTGGTCACGTGCCAGGAGCTTCAAAATCCTAGCTTCCAAGGAGAAACTTGGTTTCACCTTCTCCAAGACAGACTTATTTGTTTTTTGGCAGTCCATGTTATGTTCAAGACTCTCCTCCAGCACCACTACTCGAAGGCACTGATTTTTCTTCTGTCATCCTTAGTCATTGTTCAGCTCTTTGAAGCATAAAAATTAATTGCGAAAACCATGGCCTGGATTAGGTGCACCTTAGTCTCTAGAGTGACATCGTTGTTTTTTAGCACTCTGGAGGGGTCTCTGACAGCAGATTTACCTAACGCAATTTATCTTTTGATTTTCTGACTGGGGTTCTGATTGTGGAGCTGAGCAAGCTGTAATTTTAACAATTTCAATCTCTTCCTCATCTGTCATGGTGCTACCAATTGGCCCAGTGGTGAGAATCTTTGTCTTATTGATGTTGATGTTGAGCTTCAATCCATATTGAAGGCTTTACTTGGTACATAAATTTTAATAAAAGATTTATTAACAAATCTTCTTTGTATGAGTGCAGATATTTTCCTATTACTGAAAGCACTATGTTTCAGAATAGCTCGTAAAATGTTCTTTTTGCTGATTAATACACCACTATTCATCTTCAATTTTTTTTTCCTGGGCATAAATTCAGACTTTGTTCCAACTTCTGATGGATGTTTATAATTGTTTCTACTCATTCTGGTCACACCACACACACAAATAAAGGTTATTTAATGCCTAAACTTTTACTTCGTGTTTTATTAATATAGACTCTGTTGTTGTTATATACCACCAAGTCACTTGCAACTCATGAAGACCCTATGTACAAAATCCCTAAACCTTGCTCTATCCTGTGCCAACTTCACTGTCTCTGACACATCTACTCTCATTACCCCAATCACTGAATCTATCCATCTCACCAAGGGTCTTCCTCTTTTGCACTGCCCCTCCAACCTCCCAAACACGATGTCCCTTTCCAAGGACTGCTCCCTCCTTGAAACATGTCCAAAGTATGTCAGACGAAGCTTCAGAATCCTTGTTTCTGAGGAACAACTTGGTTTGACCCTCTCCAAGACAAACCTGTTTGTTCTCTTAGAAATTCATGGTATGTTTAACACTCTTCTCCAGCACCACAGCTCAAAGGAATCAATTATCTTTCCATCATCCCTAGTCATTGTCCTGCTCTCTGACACATAGCACACAATTGTGAAGACTATTGTCCGGATCAGGCACACCTTAGTCTCCAGCTTGATGTCCTTGCTCTTCAGTCCTCTCGAGAGGTCCCTGACTGCTGACTTTGCCAATATAATTCATCTCTTGATTTCCTGGCTGCTGGTACCAAGAGTGTTTATTGTGGAACCAAGCAAACTAAAACGGTTAACAATCTCAATCTCTTCACCACTCATAATGATGCTGCCAATTGGCTACTTTGAGATATTTTTCAATCTCAGGGCTTCATCTTCTGATAATCTAACAGGTAATTTTCTACTGTTGTTCATAGGGTTTTCCATGGCACACTATTTCAGAAATGAATGGCCAGGCCTTCTTCATAGTCTTTCTTCATCTGGAAGCTCCACTGAAATGGAAACATACTGGTATTTGAAATATGGATTTTATAGTTTGCAGCATGGCAACAACATGCAAGCCTCCATAGTATGACAATCTGCCAGACAAGTGGCGCACTGTTGTTGTAGTTGTTGTTGTTACGTGCCATGAAGCTGAGTATGACTCATAACAACCTGATGACCAAAAGTTCTGAACACTGCTCTACCCTGCACCATCCTCACATTTCCGGATACAAGAGCCCATTGCAGCAGTCACTGTATCAATTCACTTAATTGAGGGTCTTCCTCTCCTTCACCAACCCTCCACCCCTCCCAGCATCATGTCCTTCCCCAAGGAATAGACCTTCCTAGCAACGTGCCCAAAGTATGTGAGGCTAAGCCTCATCATTCTTTCTACCAAAGAGCACTCCAAGACATATCTGTCCTTTCTCTTGGTCATCCATGGGATGTTCAGTGCTGCTCTCCAACACTACAGTTCAAATATGTCAAATCATTTTCTGTCATCCTAATTCACTGTCCAGCTGTCCGATGCATAGCAAGTAATCAGAGAGATTGTGCTCTGAATCAGACTCACCTTGGTCCTCAAATTGACATTCTTACTCCTAAGTAATTTGGAGATGCCCCTAACCACAGATTTTCCCAGTGCAATGTGTCTTATTTAAAAGTGGCTAGAATAGTATATAGATAGGGAACTGCTACAATTTGAAGGAGGATTTAGAAAAGACTATGACACCATGGATATCATTGCTGGTGTCAGATGGATCCTGGCAGAAATTAAGGAATACCAGAAGAATGTCTATTTGTGCTTTATTAACTATGCAAAAGCATTTGACTGGATCATAACAAGTTGTGGTTGACATTAAGAAGAATAGAAATCCCAGAGTATTTGATTGTGCTCATGCGAAACCTACACCTAGACAAGGAGGTTGTGCAAACAGAGCAGGAGAGCACTGCATGGTTTAAAATTGAGAAGGGAGTACATCAGAGTTGTATCCTCTCTCCATACCTATTCAATCTATGTGTTGGGCAAATTATCCAAGAAGCTGGACTCTATCAAGAGAAATGTGTCATCAGGATTGGAGAGAGACTCTTCAATAACTTGTACTGTGCAGATGACTCAACCTTGCTTGCTGAAAGTGAGGAACACTTGAAGCATTTGTTGCAGAAAATCAAGGAACGCAGCCTTCAACATTGGTTGCACCTCAATGTCAAGAAGACAAAGATTCTTACCACTGGACCAATAGCCAGCATCATGATGGTTGAAGAGGAGACTGAAACTGACAACAGTGTCATGTTGCTTGGATCCACAATTAACACACTTGGTAACAGCAACTTGGAAATAAATGGTTGACTAAAAATGCAAATATGTAAAAGATTTTCTCACAGATTCTAAGACTTTAACTGTAACTTCCTTCAGAGACTTCAGTGGACTCATTTTACACCAAATGTAGTATGAGAAACTCAACTTTCCCCAGTGTGGGCCTTTCTGGTAATAAAAGACTCGGTAACTGTCTATGGTCAGGTCTGTTGAAAGAATTGAAGATTTGAAAGACTTACTGAAGAGGATTTTTAAAAGTACAGCTTTAAGTATAGGTTAGATCTTGACATAAAGAAAAGAAAATTCCTCATAAGTGAACCAATAGGTATTATTATAATGTATGGAGAAAAGATTGTGTTGTCAGTAATTTAATTTTACTTGAATACACTACCAATAGTCATGGAAGCAGCAGTCAATAAATAAAAATATCTTAACTGGACAAAAGTGCTTCAAATGACCTTATAAAAGTCTAAAGAGTAAAGTTGATAAAGACTGAAGTGTGCCTGATACAAGCAATAGTGTTTTCAATGCTTAATATGCATGTGAATATTTAATAATAAATAAGGAAGATTGAAGAAGTAATGCCTTTAAACTGTGGTGTTGAAGAAGAGTATTTAATATCCCAGGGACTGCTAAAATAACAAAAAAATACATCTTAAAAATATGCAGTCAAAGTACTGCTTAGAGGCCAGGATAAAGAAATTTCTCTCATGTGCTTTAGGTATGTTGTTCGGAGGATACAATTCTAAAGTTTGAATACATTGCTTTCCAGAACAAATTTTTCCGATTTCCCTCACACTCCCACTCATCAAATTGCAAATATCGTATAAGACCGTTATTGTAGAAATAGATAACTAGTAAAACATGTATAAGTATCTAAGATGGGGAGTACAGAGGTGAGAGGATGGGTAGGGGGCATAATCATATGGTTGCACAATTTGATGGGAGGAAGGAGAGATATGTTAAGGAAATGGGACAGATCCAGTGTGGTAAACAATGTATACGGAATTTGTAAGTAAACCAGTATAAAATAAAAAGTTTATATTAAAAAAGAAAAGAAGATG
>NW_006399878.1:5404569-5413235 GCF_000299155.1 Elephantulus edwardii | reverse complement strand
AAGGACTCCAAAACATCTATACTTGGATCAGGAAGCAATCATCAGAAAAGAGCAAGGAAACACTACATGGTTCATAACAATGAAAGGAGTGTGTCAGAGATGTGTCCTTTATCCATACTTTTTCAATATATAAGGAACAGATCATTCTGTTCTGAAGGCTGGACATCATAAAGTGGAATGTGACATCTGGATTGGTGGAAAATTCATCAACCACCTGTGTTATGCAGATGATGCAACCTTGCTTGCTGAAACAGAGGATGACCTGAGGTGTTTGCTACAAAATATTAAGGACTGCTGTCTCCGTTATAGATTGAAGCTCCACACTGAGAAAACAAAGATTCTCCCCACTGGGCCAATTGGTAGCACTATGATAGATGGGAAAGGTATTGAGACTATTTTAGCTTGCTCAGTCCCACAGTCAACACTTTTGGTACTTGTTATGTGCTGTCAAGTTACCTGCGACTCATAACGACCCTATGCACAATAGCTCTGAACCTTGCTATATATTAAACCAGATTTATTGTCTCTAACACATCTACTTCTCCATTACCCCAATTACTGAGTCAATCTATTTCATCAGAGTCTTCCTCTCTTGCATTGTCCCTCCACCCTCCTAAGCATAATGTCCCTCTCGAAGTACTGGTCCTTCCTGGCAACATGCCCAAAGTATGTCAAATAAGTTTAAGAATCCTTCTTTTTAAGGAGCAGCCTGATTTCACCCTCTCCAGGATGAACCTGTTTGTTCTCCTAGCAGTCCGTGGTATATTGAATATTCTCCTCCAGCACCACAGCTCAAAGGCATCAATTATCCTTCTATCATCCCTAGTCATTTTCTAGCTTTCTGATACATAGCAGGTAATTGTGAAGACCATGGCCTGGATCAGGAGTACCTTAGTCTCCAAACTGACATAGTTGTACTTCAGTACTCTGGAGATGTCCCTGACAGCAGACTTTCCCAATGCAATTCTCTTTGAATTTCTTGCTAGTGCCAAAAGTGTTGATTGTGGAGCCAAGCAAACTAAATCAGTTAATAATCTTAATCTCTTTACTGTCTATCATGATACTGCTAATCAGCTCCATGTTGAGAATCTTTGTTTTCTTGATGTTGGCACTAGTCAGGAAATCAAGACAAATTATATTAGGAAACTCTCAGGGACCTCTCCAGAATGTTGAAGAGCCAAATAACAACAACAATATTTGATCTATTACTAGATAGTATTTAACAATATTTTATTTATTATTGTTGTTGCTAATGTTAGGTGTCCTCAAGCTAAGCATGATTTATAGCCACCCTACGAACAAAATATCTGAACCCTGTTCTGTCCTGCACCATCTTCACACTTCCTGACACACAAGAGCCCATTGCCACAGTGACCGTGTCGATCCACCTGGTTGAGGGTCTTCATCTTCCTCGCTGACCCTGTACCCTTCTCAATAGCATGTCCCTCTTCAAGGAATAGCACCTCTTAGTTCTTAAGAATTGGTCTAATATATTTACTAAATATATATTATTTTTATATTGTAGTTATGTTGACATTTAATGGTTTAAGTTTTTCAACTTTTCCTATTATTTGATCTTTAAAAAAGGTTAAATAACAACCAAATATACTTTTCTTTGAGATTTAAATAGAAGATTACTCTGAAATCGTTACATTCCTTTCAGTTTCCAGAACTTTGATATGGTAACACTTTGATTTCTGTGGTTATTTTTTCCTTCTCATTCTTAACTGGTATATTCTCTATACTGTTTTTGGTTTGTTGTTTGTTTTGTTTCATCTTGGTTTTTTGTATGTTTGTTTGTTTTTTGAGAGGGAAACTTTAGGGATTTGGAGAACAACTCAAAGGAGATAGATGGACTTAGGTGGTTCACTTAATCACAGAGAGAGAAAGATGTGAGATAGTTCAATCAAGACATTACAAAGTGTAGGGTGTCTTGAGTCAGATGGCTTACATACCAGTGTCCATGGATAGTATTCTACATCAGGTAAATGTTACTTTTTGTAAATTACACCAAAACCTGTTGTTGTTTTTGTTGTTGTTGTTGTTGTTAGGTGCCAATGAGTCATAGACGACTCATAGTGACCCTATGAATGAAAGACCTGAGCAGTGTTCATAGAGTTTCTGGAGGCAAGCCATTTCAGAAGTAGCTATCACTCCTGCTTTCAGGCTTGTTTTAATCTGGAAGCTCCAGCAAACACTGTCCGTCATGGGTGACCATTATCACATTTGACACATCAGTGTCACAGTGTTCAGCAACACAGCAACCATGAGTTACCTCTGTACAGCAAAACCTAGCAGTTTAAAATAAACTTATATACTTATTCATTTCATAAATCTATAGGTTGAAGATCTAGGCTGGGTTTCATTAAATAGGTTTTTTGTTTGCTCAGGTCATGTACATGAATGTGGTCATCAAGACAGTTCTGCTTCCGTGTTGTGGCTAGAAGTGAGCTGGGGTGATGGGAGTGACTCAGTCACACACCTTTCATCATATAGAAGACTATTTTTTACTTATTCCCCAGGTGGCTAAAAGGATCAAGTTGAACACTCAGGAAAACCCCAATGTATAAAATTTTTCAAAACGATCTTTGTTTCATATTTGTTAATAGGCTTTTTTATAAAACAAAATAATAAAGAAATAGTTCCAATAGTATGAACAAGTATTACAAAGGACTTGAATAGAAAGAATGAGAAAAAGTTTGTGTCTGTGTTTGTAGGCTATGACATGATAAACAAAATCAAATCAATGGTTACAAATCAATTCTGATTCACAGCTCCATCTCTCTCCCACAGAGCCCATAGCAAATTCATACTGAGGAGACGCTCAACCATTTGGTTAATAGTGTAGCAAACTACAGATTGGTTTACCAAAGTTGTATCTGTGCAAATAATTAAGAAAGCTAGATTGTATGAAGAATATGGCATCAGGAAGGAAGAAGGAAGACTCATCAACAACCTACATTATGTAGATGGCACAACTTTGTTCAAAGGGAAGAGGACTTAAAGCACTTACTGGAGAAGATAAAATACTACTATCTTCCTTACAGATTACTTAATCTATTATTATTATTATTATTAATTCTAACAAAAATTTACAGAGATTTTGGATTTCCATTCATTCATTGGTGCACTGTTCTCCCTGTCCACCTCTCTCCTCCAGTTCATTCCTCTCTTTGAAAAGAAAAGAAAAATTTTTTCATTGTTATACAATCCCTCCCCCCAAGTCCACTCCACTATGCAGTCTTCATTCTGTACTCCTGTCATGACAATAATACCGAATCATATATCCCTTTTAAACAGTTCTCTCTCTCATCTGTTTGAATGAAGTATTCATAATTTAGCCCATCTTTCTCAGTCTCCCCCAAGCCCCGATGTCAGTCCCATTTTACAACACTGGCACTATGCAGATTACTTCTTAATATCAAGAAAACATTTTTTTTCACAACTTGCCCAATAGGCGACATCATGATAGATGGAAAACTGAAACTCAACTATTTAATTTTACTCAGATTCACAATTAAAACCCACAGTAGCAGCAGTTAAGAAATCAAAAGTTGTGTTGCATTGGGCAAATCTACAGTCAAGGACTTCTTTAAAGTGTGAAAGAACAAGAATATCAATTTAAAGATCAACCTGCAGCTGACTCAAGCACTCATATTTTCATATGCATGTGAAAGTTGAACAATTAATAAAAAGGAACAACAAAAACTGGATGCCTTTAGACTGTGGTTTAGGTGTTGATGAAGAGTGGTGAATATTCTATGGACTACTACTAAACAAATGTTTTGGAGAAACTACAGGCAGGGTGCTCTTTGGAGGAAAGGATAATAAAACAAAAATCTGATGATATGCCTTTTGTGGTGATTTTCATTCATTCAATCACTGTTGCACATCCCCCCCCCTTCTGTTTGTTGAAACACATTAGTTGGTTATTTCATCAAATCTGGAATTCCTTTCTTCATCACCATTGGTTCCTGATTATATAATACCTGTGATGATCTCCTGTCAACTATACAATGACTCAGTGTACTCGTTCCATCTCCTTTTGATGTTCCTGAATCATTCAGAATTTTGCCCATTAAATTCTTTAGTATCACAACTATTGTTGTTGTTATATATCATTGAGTCAAAACCTAGGAGACTGTGATAATAGTGTAGATTAGGACAAGGGTAAATCTGATGATTTGGGTCACTATGAGCCTTAATATACTCAATGGCACCTAAAAATTCTATTCATTTTTCAATACCAATAAGACAAAATGCTCACAACTGGATCAAAGCAACGTCATGATAGATGGAGAAGAGTTTGAAATTGTCAAGGATTTCCTTTTACTTTGATTGCAATCGGCATCCATTGTAACAGTTTTTTTTTTTTAAATAAAGATTTATTGCATTAAGAAGATATGTGAACATAAATGCTGATTTAAATATTAAGGTATCCCTGACACAAGCTATGGTATTTTCAATTCTTCATATGCATGTGAAAGTTTAAGAATAAATATAAAAGACCAAAGAAGAATGCCTTTAAAGAATACCTTTAAATTGTAATGGTGGAGAACAGTATAGACTATAACACAGAATGCCAAAGGAGCATTTCTTGGAGAAAATACAAACAGGGTGCTCTTTGGAGGCAAGGGTATTGAAACTTTAGGGAAACTTTGGATCATGTGCTTTTATATATGATGACTTTTGTATATACTAGTTATCAAGGAGCACCAGACCTTGTGAGAGGACATTATGCTTGAAAAAGTGGTGGGACAGACAAGGAGAGGAAGGGTCTCAACGAGATGAATTGACAGTGACTGCAATGATGAGCACAAACATGATAGATATCACGAGGATTGTATAGGATAAGGAATATGAACATATACTTTAAACTCTGAGACTCTCTTGCTAGGTTAATTATTAATTAGGAAATATTCATACACTAAAACAATCCACTTCATCTTATTTAATCCTCAATTAATATACTTAGTACCATCAGCCAGGAAATCAGGAAACATTGCACTGGGAAAGTCTGTAATCAGAAACGTCTCTAAATTATTGAGGAGCAATGATGTCAGTTTGAGGACTAAGGTGTGGCTGACTCAAGCATGGTCTTTTCAGTCACTTGTTATGTACCTGATAGATGGACAATTAATAAGAGTAACAGAAGAATTGATGCCTTTAAGTTTTGGTATTGGAGAAAATTACTAAATATCCCATGAACTGCTAAAACAGCAAACATCTGCCTTGGAGAAGGTACAGCCAGAGTGTTCCTTTGAAGCAAAGATAATAAAGCTTCATTTCACACACTTTGTGTATGTTGCTAAAAAGTGCTTTCACCTGGAGAGGAAAATCATGCTTGGAAAGGTGGAGGGATGGTGAAAGAAAGGAAGACCTTCAGTCAGTTTGATTGACACAGTGACTTCATCAGTAGACTAGAGTGTGTCAGAGATGGTGAGGATGGCACAGAATAGGACAGACTTCAGAACTGTTGTTCATAAGATCACTATGAGTTATACTCGATGCAATGACATCCAACATCAACAAAACAATCAATCATTGGTTTGGCTTCCATTTCTATAGAAAGTTTTTCCTGCCTAATTATTATTCATGGAAAAAGTCCTTTGGTTTTGGACCCCTTTTTCTGTTGGAAAAAGACTTTTAAACTATTTTCCACAAAATAGAATAAAGATTTTTCTGAAGGATAAATCAGTGCTGTTTGGGGGACAGAGTAAAAAGATACTGTCTGCCTCATTCTGACACTACAGCCTGTAGTTCACCAAAGGATTTTTGATAGGGTTAACAGACATTGTCATCCATTACTAAGCAGAAAGGAAAAATTTAGCAGTGGCACTGCCTATGGCAAAGGACGTTGCACACCAAGCAAAAGAAATCGATTCAAAGAGTAAGCTCATGCAGAGGCACTGAAAGACCCAAAAGGCACGTAGGACAAATAAAATGCAAGAGAAAATTCTAGACAAAACCTCTAAGGCCAGTATTTGTCTAGATGTTAGTCTATAAAGAAATAAATTTCTTTGTAAGACTAGGCTACTTATGCTTTTGTATTCTCCAATGTTTCAGTAAAAAAAGAGGATGAACGTCGTCATTGTTAAAAGAATATTTATGTCATCGCAGATGATACAGAGCAATAGTTATGAGAGCCAGTCCTAGGGCCCTTTCTCTGAAGCTTTTCTGCTGTACAAAGACATTGGGCCTAAATTCCCTGCTTTACCACCCAGCATTGCCATATGTTTGTTATGCAACTGTTACAAACTTCGCCCACACTTACGCATTCAAAGTAGATAGGAGGAGGCAGGATGTTACAAGTGAAGACCTTGGTACTTAGTACTCACAGCAAATAAGTAATTGGGAGACTTATGAATCTATTTGTCAAGGAAGCATAAGCTTTTGACTTTGCAACAGTATATCACACTTCCTTCAACCAAACTCAGATTATATTGCCAGGCCTAATTGAAAAATTTCTCTCACATAGATTGGGTATTTTGCCAAGAGGGACTGGTACTTGGAAAAACATATCATAATCTGAATGGGAGAGGATCAACACAAGAGAAATGACCCTTCATAACTATAACAATAGGTTAAAAATTGTCAGAGAATGTGAGGATGGAACATGTTAGGGAAAGGTTACCATCCGTTGCTCCTAGAATCTATATGAATCATAGATGACTTAGTAGCACCTAACAAAGTCATCTTTGGTTGCCTCGTGGTAAGAAGTTGCCCTGCAATCCTCAAGGTGCGTAGTTCGAATCCACAGGTGCTCCACTGGAAGATGAGCAATTCTCTTTGGTGCAATTTACTGCCTCTGAAAACTTGCTGGAGTGTCAGCTATGGGTCACTTCTGACTGGATGGCACACAGCACTAAAGGCAACCGCAACAATTGCAAGAACGGCTGAAAAAGTAGAATTTAAATGTCAAGATTTGTATAATCCAAGCTGGACTGCTAATCCAAAGGCTGAGCCCCTACTCCACCAGTGGTGACTCCAAGGGAGAAAGATGATCAATCTCTTCTTGTTGTTATGTACAGTTTCAGAAACTCAATGGAAGGTGACTAAGAGCCAGAACCCACCTGAAGACAGTGAGTGAGTGAAGCTGGAAATGGTGGTGTATTGTTGTTGTTGTTGTTGTTGTTGTGTGTCATCAAGTCAAGCATAAATCATAATGACCTGAAGAACAATAACTCTGAACCCTGCCCTATCATAAACCAACATCACCATCTCTGACACACCTGACCCCATTGCCACACTCAGTGTCATTTTATCTCATTTAGAATCTTCCTCTCCCGCCCTGACGCTCAGTCCTTCTAAGGACTGATCCATCCTGGAAAAATATCCCCAACATATGAGGGGGAATTTAAAAATCCCAGCCTCCAAGGATTAACCTGATTTCACTTTCTCCTGGATAGATCTGTTTGCTGTCTTGGCAGTCCATGATATATTTAGTACTCATCTCCAGCATCACAACTCAGACAATGATTCTGCTATCATCCTTAGTCATTGTCCAGATCTCTGATTCATAACAAGCAACTGAGAAAGTCATGGCCTCAATCAGGCATACCTTAGTCTCTAGACTGACATCATTGCTCTTTAGCACTCTGGAGAGGCCCCTGACAGTACTCTTTCCCAAAGCAACTCATCTGTTGAATTCCTGACTGCTGGTGCTACGAGTGAGGATAATGGACCAAGTAAGATGAAATTGTTAACAATCTCAAACTTTTCTCCATTTGTTTTGATGTTCATTGGCCTGGTGGCGGGAATCTTTGTTTTCTTGATGTTGAGATGCAATTTAAATGGAAGGCTACAGAAACAGAAGCTGAAAGTATCAGTGCCTAACAAAGAAATCTGTTAGGGAATGCTGGAATACAACATGTTTATCATACGGCAGATATAACCATGCATATGTAATACACACACACACACACACACACACACACACACACACACACACATATAAATAAATGTGAAATATTTTTATCTGGAAGTAACTCCTGTTAAGTTGATTAAGCCTCAATACTACCCTTTCCTGGGTTACCTCAGCTGTCAATCTTTCAGTATGAGCCTGCCCACCTTTCTTCTGAAAAGCAGCTTATAGATTCAAAGTGGTGACAGTTTAGTTAGCTGTCTGGTATCTTGGGTTCTCTTGTGGCCTAGTGGCAAGAAGCTGTGCAGCAATCCCAAAGGTACATGGTTTGTGGCCACCAACTGTTCTACAGGAGAAGGATGAGCATTCACCTCTCAAGCGATTAACTATCTTTGAAAACCTACTGCCTGCTGGACGGTCAGCTATGGGCCCGTTCCCACCGTGGTACCCAGCAACAACAATAAGGCATCAGAGTTGTCTTTAAATTAGTTGATATCAAGATAGTAATAACATTTATCTATTTTTCTCCCTTCTCAGAGTCAGTCACAGTTTGTTATGATCCACACAGTCAAATGCCTTTGCACAATCAATGAAGCACAGATAGCCTTTCCTCTGGTACTCAATGCTTTCAGCCAAGATCTATCTAATATTAGCTATAATATCCCAAGTACTATGACCCCGTCTAAACACAGCCTGGACTTCTGGCAGTTCTCTGCTAATGTGCCATTCCAGTTGTTTTTGCATAATCTTCAGCAGAATCTTCCTTGCATGTGAAATCAACGATATTGTTCTATAGTTTCCA
>NW_006399878.1:5402192-5403004 GCF_000299155.1 Elephantulus edwardii | reverse complement strand
CCATACTCAGTTACCCTTTCTGTCATTCTACGTGTGCTCTGTTGTACATATAGTTGTTTTAATTTGCATTTCTCTTAGAGCTAGGGATTTTGAACATTTCTTCATATGCTTGTTAGCCATCTGAATGTCTTCTTCGGTGAAGTGTATAAGAACCTTCTTCCAATTTTCAGTATTTCTCCTCCAGTTTTGTTCTTTGTATTACAGCCCTAGAGGTCTCTTATAAAGCAAATTTTCCTCATCCCAATGCCTAATCAGGCAAATCTCTAATTTTTACTTTTCAATTTAATATGCTTTTACAAAATTCTTTTTCATCTTCAGGTTTGATATTACAAATTATAGCAAAATTGAATTATTTTGCAATCTTGAAAGTATATCTTTTGGAATTGCCCTTGTGTCACTTTTGTATAAAAGTAGACCTTAAAATATTGTCTTTCTTTGTTTCCAACTGCTACCTTTTTTGCTAGAAGCCAAGAGTTTAATCATTGTACCAGTAGAGTAGATTCCTGGGGTAGAATTTCTGCGTCAAAGGAATAATATGTCAGTGCTTTTATTAAATAATGACAAATTTTCTTCCATGTGTTGGTCTACGACCAAAAGTTTATACATGCCTTTTTCTCCACAACCTCACCATTAGAATGTTTCATCATTTTTTGCTAAGTTGATAATGAGATGTATTTTTATAGATTTAATTTGCTTTTCTTTAATTATAAATGGAATTGAGAATGGCTCAGCTTTTTCCCCATAAGGTACAATTTGCTCCTACATTTTTGCCAATTTTCTATAGGGTTGTTAGCCTTTTTTAGTCATTTTTT
>NW_006399878.1:5399280-5401018 GCF_000299155.1 Elephantulus edwardii | reverse complement strand
TGCCCTAGTGACAGTATCAATCCATATAATTTGGGGTCTTCTTCTGAAATGTCGCTTCACCATTCCTAGCATGATGTCCTTCTCCAAGGACCATTCATTCCCTCCTGGCCACATGCCAAAGTATGTGAGTTGAAGCTTCAAAATCCTAGCCTCCAAGGAGAAACTTGGTTTCACACTCTCCAACACAGACCTATTTGTTAATAAAGTATTTTACTAAATTATTTTTCCTTAGTGCTGCATAGTATTTCAATTTGCGAATGTAACACAATTTCTCAAACCAACTATTTGGTGATGGGCATTTGGGCTGTTTCCATATTCTTGCTGTGGTAAATAACACTGTTATAAACATAGGTGTACATATCTCCTTTGATATCTCAGTTTTCATTTCCTTAGTGTATATTCCTAGCAGTGGAATAGCTAGGTCATATGGAAATTCTATATTTTGCTTTTTAAGGAAATGCCAATTAGCCTTTTAGCATGGTTGTGCCATTTTACGACTCAGCAGCAGTTCATTAGAGTTCCAATCTTTAAATGTTCAAATAAAACTTTTAAGTATTTTTATGTTTCAGGAGTTTGTCATTTGTGTTATGAATTCCAAATATTTTCTCCTACTTTATAATCTGTCTTTGGACTTTTTGTTGCTGTCATGAAAATATTAAGTATATTATCATGTACAATGTGCTATGTATATCAGCCTTTTGCTTATTGTTTCAGAATTTTGATTCATAATGATAAATATTTTTTTCCTTTCAGAAAGGAATGTACCTCTAGTGTTTGTATAGTCTTGTTTTTACATACAGATCTCTTCTATTTAAATCCTCTTATGTTTTTTACTTGGTGGGTTAGTTTTTCCCCCAAATGTTTCCTGAGTTTTAACTGAATTTACATCTTAAGTAATTTGAGTTTACATTTTGGCATATAATAATTGTCGGTGTGCTTGGACGAATTCAGCATTTTCATTTCTGGTCAGTGGCCTATTTATTTTTAGTACCAATGCCTCATTGTTTTGGTTATTAAGCTTTATCTTATGTTACAATAATGGAGGGTTCTCCTTTACTCCCTTTTCAGAGTTTTTCTGTATATTTTTTTATCATGGTTAGGTTGGTTTGGTTTTTTTTTTTCAAATGAACTATAACATCATCTTGCCTCCTGCCTTCCTGACCTAGCCAAAATGTTTGTAATATCGCTTAGAATTAGAACAGTGTAACCCAAAAGAAATTATCTGTATTTCCTTTGCACTGTGCTGAAAATATACTAGCTGGGACAGTCATTCTGTTATTGTTGTTATTGTGTACGTTTGAGTCAGAACCTACCAATAGCTGACGCTCCTGGGACTTTCACACAGGAGGAGATTACCAGTGCTTCTCCCCTAGAGCAGATGGTGGCATCAAACCCTGAGCCTTCGGGATTGCGGTGCAGCTTCTTGCCATTAAGCCACCAGAACACTTCTAATTCTTCAACTGTATTTATTTGTCTTTCAATATTACTTATCATTTTCACATATAAGTTTTACTTACTTCATATTAAATTTAATCCTATCTTAAAAAATTTTTCCTTTTATAAAAATATTCTGTACACAACATTTATATATCAAAAGACTTATTAATTTGTTGTTGTTGCTGTTGTTATGTGCCATCGAGTTGCTTGCGACTCATAGCGATCCTATGTACAACCCCAAACTTTGCTCTGTCCTGTGCCAATCGCACTGTCTCTGACACTCCCATCCCGATTATCCCAG
>NW_006399878.1:5396436-5398789 GCF_000299155.1 Elephantulus edwardii | reverse complement strand
TGCTGCCAATTGGTCCAGTGGTGAGAATCTTTGTCTTCTTGACATTGTGCCCCAATCCATATTGAAGGCTGCAGTCCTTGACCGTCTGCAGCAAGCATTTCAGATCCTCCTCAGTTTCAGCAAGCAGGGTTGTGTCGTCTTGACATTGAGTTTCAATCCATACTGAAGGCTGCAGTCTTTGACCCTCTGCAGCAAACGCTTCAGGTCCTCCTCAGTTTCAGCAAGCAGCATTGTGTCATCTACATAACACAGATTGTTGTTTAATGTCTTTACCAAATCATCTTACTTTTTATAGCTGGGTTTTTGTTTTGTTCTAGTATGTTTATTTTAATAAAATGTTTTGTTTTGTTTTATTCTGGTTTACTTACAAAGTTTGTATACACACTGTTTTTCACACTGGATTTTTCTCATTTCCTAAAGGTAAACCCACCTCTTCCTCCGCCCATTAAATTCTGTGACCCTATGATTAACACACGTGCTGGCTAATGTGGCCTGCAGTTACGTAGGATAGAATTTGGAGATCAAAAAAGCTCCACCTCTCTCTCCTCCCCAATTCCTAAAAACTCTTTTTCGGGCAATGCATCGGGGTGCTCGTACTTAACAACTTTAAATTGAAGTCTTATTGGCTGCATCATAAGAGACTCACAGCACTACAACATGTTCAGAATCACAGAAATCCTGATGGTTTGAGACTTAGGCCATCACTTCATGGGCTGGTCAATGGGACATGGGTATTGAATGCTGTAGGCAAAAGTAGGAAGGGATGGTGGTGGAGTAAGGAAGCGTGGGTGGGCAGCGACATTGAATCTGTTAGTCATTATTATAACTGGGCAAATATCTTTCATCTGCTCTTTTCTGTGGAATGCTTATCTGTCAGATACTATTATACATATTTAAAGATTGAGACAGATTAGAAGAAGGATTGGCCATCCACTTTGGAAATGACAGGCCTTCGAAAACCCTACGTACAATAGAGCACACTTAGACTATTGCTTGGACTAGCAGACATGGCAATTGAGACTGAGATCTTAGAAATGGAAACAGAGAGAAGAAGGAACAGCCTTAAGCAGACACTAGTGATTGGAACGTGGAACGTGAGAAGCATGGATGTAGGAAAACTGGACATTGTTAAGAAAGAAATGGAACGCATAAATATTGACATACTAGGTGTTGGTGAAATGAGATGGCTTGGCATGGGACATTTTGAATCAGACGATTGTATGATTTACTATGCCTGGGATGAAAAGGTGAGGAAAAGTGGGGTTGGTTTCATAATTAAAAAAGTAATTTCTACATCCATCCTGAAATACCATGTGGTGAGCGACAGGATAACATCCGTATGCATACAAGGAAGCCCAGTGAATACCACTATAATTCAAATATATGCACCAACAACTAGAGCCAAAGAGGAGGAAACATAAGTATTCTACAAACTTTTGCAGTCAGAAGTTGATCAAACATGCAATCAAGATGCATTGATAATAATAGGCGACTGGGATGAAAAAAGTTGGGAACAGGGAAGAAGGATCAGTAGCTGGAAATTACAGGCTCGGTGAGAAATGAGGCTGGAGATAGAATGATAGAGTTCTGTGCATTCAATGATTTGCTCATTGCAAATACCTTTCATAAGAAACATAAATGTGGGCTATACACATGGATTTCCCCTGATGGCCTATATAGGAATCAAATAGATTACATTTGTGGAAAGACTCCGTGGAGAAGCTCAATATCAGCAGTGAAAACCAGGCCAGGTGCTGATTATGGGACAGGCCACCAACTATTCATATGTAACTTCAAGCTAAAGTTGAGGAAAATTAAATCAAGTCCATGGGAACCAAAATTTGATCTTAAGCTGTGAAAACTAGGCCCGGAGCCGATTGTGGAACAGACCACCAACTACTCATATGCAAGTTCAAGCTGAAGCTGAGGAAAAGTAAACTGAATCCATGGAAACCAAAATATAACTTTGAGTCTATCCCACCTGTATTTCAGAACCATCTCAAGAACAGATTTGAGGCCTTGAACACGAATGAGCGGAGACCAGAGAACTTGTGGGAGGATATCAAGGGTATCATCCAAGAAGAGTGCAAATGTTCACTACAAAGATAGAAGAGGAAGAAAAGACCACAATGGATGTCAGAAGAAACTCTGAATATTGCACTGGAGTGTAGAGAAGGCAAAGTACAAGGAAGAATTCAAGATACTAAGAGCTGAACAGAAGAATTTAAAAGGCAGCATGGGATGACAAAGTAAAATATTACAATGAAATGTGCAAGGAGCTGGAGTCAGAAAACCAAAAGGGTCAAACTCGCTCAGCATTTCTTAAGCTCAAGGAACTGAAGAACAAATTCAA
>NW_006399878.1:5386627-5393521 GCF_000299155.1 Elephantulus edwardii | reverse complement strand
TGGAGGGGAGGCGAAGGAGAGGAAGACCTTTGATGAGATGGATTGATTCTGTGACTGGAGTGGTGGGAATAAGTGTGTTTGGGATGGCTAGGTTAGAGGATAGAGCGGCGTTTTTAGCTCTTGTATATAGGGTCACTATGAGTCGCAAACGACTCAATGGCACATAACAGCAACAACCACAACATGATTATCACCCCCCCACCTTTCCTGCCCGTTTTCACCCCTCTCTTCCAACTCTCCCTCATTGTATCCTCATACACGTTCTACAATAATGGTTTTATACAGTATTTTTCCTTATGGGACTGAGTTAGTTCTCTTAGTATAATGCTGTCCAGTCCCTCCCTCCAAAAGTAGTGATTTATGAAATCTTGCTACTGTATGCTGTGTAGTATTCCATATGTACCCTAATTTCTCAGTCCATTGGATTGTGTCTGGACATTTGAGCTATTTCCATATGCTTGTGATGGTGAATAATGTTGTTATGAATATTAGTATACAGGTTTCTCTTTGCGCCTCAGTTCTCATTTTCTCAGGGTATATAGCAAGCAGTGGAATAACTGGGTCATATGGAATGCCTACATCCAGCTTTCTGAGGAAATGTCAAACTGTCTTCCAGAGTCGTTGTACCATTTTACAAACCCACCAACAATACATGAGAGTTCCTATCTCTCCGCAACCTCTCCAACATTTATGGCTTGCTGTCCTGTTAAACTCTGCTACTGCTACTGGGGTGTAAGTGTATCTCATTGATATCTTGATTCGCATCTCTCTGATTGCCAGTGATTTTGAACAATTCTTCATGTGTCTGTTGGCCATCTGAATGCCTTCTTTTGTAAAGAATCTTTTCATGTCCTTTGCTCATTTGGTTATCGGATTAGAAATCTTTTCCTTGTGGAGGTCCTGTAGTGTTCTGTAAAAGTTTGTTATGTTACTATCTCTTCAACAAATGGTGCCAGTAAAATTGGACATCTACTTGCAGAAAACTGAAACAGGATCCACACCTCCCATCAAACACAAAAAAATCAACTCAAGGTAGATCAGAGACCAGAGGTTAAACCCCAAATCCATAAGAATCATAAGAGACAAAATGGGACCAAACTTAGAACCCCTAGATTATGGTATAAAAACGGCTTACAAGTATAGACAGAAATACGGAATCAGAAGAGGATAAAATTGGTGAATGAACCTTCTAAAATTTCAATTTCCCTGTGTATCAAAGCCTTTTTTGCAATAGACGGAAAAGAAAGCTGACAGACTAGGCCGGTGGGCAGGGGTGGGAGGAAGAATTTGCAAATTTGGCATTGATATACACCTATTTAATATGTTGTTGAATTATTTTTTGCTAAAATTTTTGCATTAATATTTACAGGTAAAAAAGTCTTTTTTTGCTTGCTTGTTTACAATCTTTGTCTGATTTAGGAATTGGTTTTGCATAAAGAAGATTATACGTGACAATATTTAAAATTTGTTTAGATAATTTGTCTTCCCTTTTCAATGATGACGTGACACACTGTCTGAGCTGAATAGACAGACATGCTTTTCTCCTTGTGTTTAGTGGATATAATCAGTATGCCAACAATAAATCACCTACAGATTTGCAAACCATACAATCCTCTGGTCCCTGAACAAGAGTCATCCAGAGTAATACTAGTAAAAAGCTGTTTCTCTTACAAAAGCAATAAAATGCAAATTCAAAGACTAAAAGAATGGAATTATATATCTTTCCATTCTCACTTGAAAGTAAATTCCACATCTCTGTCTCTTTGCAGTCCTAAAGGTTTGGTGTAGGGATTGACCTTCAGATATGCTGTAATCTTTAGATTTCATTCCATGCTTGACAAGTGCAAATACTCCCAGATGTTAACATGATGGAGTGATAAAGATATCACAGTATCTTTGTCAAGAAAGAAATCAAGATATTGGGCTTTTAAAAAGTATACTCATTAGCAAATGTAACTAAAATATGTCCTTTCTCTTAAAATATGATATTGGATAAACTGGTTTAGTCTTCTCATGAACACATTCTTTTTCATCTTTTGCATCTGTGAGTTTATTCAGAATACTTACTAACAAAGTATGTAGAATTTTTAAATGTCAGTATATTGTAATGATTCATATTTCATTTCAACTACTTACAAACCTAAGCTACATATATTTGTCAAATGATGTCTTTTCCTCTTTCTTTGCTATATTTTTGGAGAATTATTATTTTCAATTTAATTGCAAAATAATGTAAATGTTATGTTTTTGTCTTATAAAGACAAACTGCAATTATATTAGTGATCATACATAACACTTTTTCTGCTGTGTCTGATGATAATATATGTAACTGCTGTCTATGGCTTAAACTTATAATTGTTAACCATACTGCAGAAGTATTCAATTATAAATTTTTGACAGGGTGATAAACAAAAGAGTTTGAGGTTGTTAACATTACAGTTTGCTTGGTTCCTCAACTAACACTTTTTGTACTAGCAGTCAGGAAACTAAAAGGCAAAATGCTTTAGGTAAATCTGCTGTCAGATATCTTTCCAGAGCACTGAGAAGCAACAATGTCTATGTAGAGACTAAGGTGCACCTGGTCTTCGCAATCACTTGTGAAGTGATCAGAGAGCTGGATAATGACGAAGAAGGATAGAATAATGGATGCCTTTGAGTTGTGGTGCTGGAGAAGAGTCTTGAACGTAACATGGACTACCAAGAAAACTAACAGGTCTGTCTTGTTGTTGTTGTTGTTGTTGTTATGTGCCATCGAGTCACTTGCGACTCATAGCGACCCTATGTACAACAGCCCTAAACTTTGCTCTGTCCTGTGCCAATTGCACTGTCTCCGACACTCCCATCCCAATTATCCCAGTCACTAAATCAATCCACCTCATAGAGGGCTTACCCTCCTGCGCTGTCCCTCCACCCTCCCAAGCATGATGTCCTTCTCCAAGGACCGGTCTCTCCTCACAACATGTCCAAAGTATGTTAGACGACAGAAGGAAATTCATATTGAAGACTGAAGTCCTTGACCCTCTGCAGCAAGTGTTTCAGATCCTCCTCAGTTTCAGCAAGCAGGGTTGTGTCATAACATGTACAATAGAACAAAAATATATATTCATTTTAAAAAAATGAAATTTGTTTCATTTGACCACTCATACGCAAGTTATTTTGTAACATCAGATATAGTTGTCCAATGCCATTATTTACCTTGCCTTATCAAAACCTCACTATACTCTTTGTTTACCTTCATCCATTTGCTAATATGTGCTTACTTTTGCTACTTACCTGGGGTAACCCTCCACAATTTTTCCGAATGTAAACTTTCTGTTAGTATTTTCCCTTTCTTCTTTTTAATAACCCTTTCAATGTGTATGTAATGTCTTTTCTTGTCCAGATTTTTAATTGCAGTAAGCAAAGTATCTGATCATCTATTTTAGATTGACCTTCCCTTCACGTACGTATTCAGATACAGTGCTCATTATATATCCATTTTCCCTTTGCTATCCTTGCCACTCCCTATCATTGTAACTATCCTAGTATTGTAACAGTGATCTTGCCATTTTGTGATTGAGTTATTTAGCTCAGCATCATGTCCTCTAGACTTATCCATGTTGTGTAGTGTTTCATGAGTTCTTAATTGTTTTTCAATGCTATATAATATTCCACTGAGTGAATGTACCATACATTCTATTAATTAATTTGTTGATGGGCACTTGGGATGCCTTCTTCTCTTTGTTATAGTGAATAATGCTTCAATTACACGAGTGTGCTAATAAATAATGTTTATTTGTGTCACAGCTCTAATTGTTTTAAGTTATAATCTTAGTACTGAAATTATTGTTGTAAACCACTGAGCTGGAATCAACCCTCATGTAGGTTTTCAGAGGCAGTTAATTTTATGGGAGGAGATTGCCCCTCTTTCTTCTGCAGAGCATCTGGTAGATTTAAACCTCATGCCTTCAAGATTGCAACACAGCTTGTTATCACTTGGTCACAGGAGCTCCCTAGTAGTGGACTGTTGTTGTTGATGTTAGCTATCATTAAGTGGAGTCTGATATATAGTGACAGCGGACGTGAACCTCTTCCTGTTCTATGCCATCTTCACAGTTCCTTTCACATTGGAGACTGGTGTGGCAATCACTGTGTCAATCCACCTGATCAAGGGTTTTCCTCTCCTTCTCTGATCCTCCACTCTCCCCAGCATCATGTCCTTCTCCAAGGAATAGTCCCTCCTAGCAACATGCTCAAAATATGTGAGGCAAAGCCTCATTATCCTTGCCACCAAAGATCACGTAAGGGGCACTCGCTCTAAGAAATATTTATTTGTCCTTTTGGCAGTCGATGGGATGTTCATTGCTCTTCTCTAACACCACAACTCAAAGGCATCAATTAGTCTATCATCCCTGCTCATTGTCCAGCTCTCAGATGCACAGCAAGTGATCAGAAAAACCGTGACCTGAATCAGATGCACCTTCGTCCTCCAACTGACATCATTACTCCTCAATTAATTGGAGAAGTCTCTAACTACAAACATTCCAAATGCAATACTTCTTGCTAATTTCCTGTCTGCTAGTAGTGAAGTGGTTAATTGTGGATGCAAGTAAGATGAAGTTGTCAACAGTTTCAATCTCTCCTCCATCCACCATGCAGATTGAATAGGTATGGAGACAGAACACAACCCTGACACATTGGCTTCTCAATTTTAAGCCATGTAGTGTTTCTCTGCTGTTTGCACAACAGCCTCCGTGTCAAGGTATAAATTTCGCATGAAAAAAATTAAGTGTTCTGGGATTCCAATTTTTCTCAATGTTAGCCACAACTACTTGTTATGATCAACATTGGTCAAATACCTTTGCATAGTCAATAAAACACAAATAGACAGTCTTCTGGTATTCTGTACTTTCAGTGAGCATCCATCTGACATGAACAATGATATCCCTGGTGCCATGGCCTCTTCTAAATCCTGCTTGAACTTCTGGTAGTTTTTTTATCTATGTACTTTTCCAGCAGTATTTTCTGCATTCTTTTTCTTACATTGATATTAATGATATTATTTGATAGTTTTCAAATTTTCTCTAGAATGGGAACAAATACAGATCTCTTCCAATCTGTTTGTCAAACAGTTGTCCTTCAAATTTCCTGGCATAGACTGGTGAGCTCATCCATTGGTGCGTCTGTTAACTGTTAACTGAAACAAGTCAAGTGGCATTCCATTGATTCCTGGGCCTTAATTTTTCAATGCCTTTAATGCATCTTCCATTTCCTCCTTCATTATAATTGACTCCTGCTCCTATGATATTTCCTTTTCTTTCTGAATGTTTATTAACTCATTCAGAAAAAACAATTCACTCTTTCCTCTATTTTCTAGGAATGGTACATCATGCTTATATTAGCAATGATTATATTATATTATAACTTTATCTCTTTCACTCACTTGTTTGTGAGATATTTCATCTATAATTTTAGCAAAAAATAAAAGTTTAATAAATTTATATTTAGTGAGTAAATCAATTCTTGGTATATTTGGCAGAAATGTTGAAATGTAAAAGACAATATTAATTTTATTCATGTTTTAGCATTGTGTGTTTTGTGACTATTCCTGAAAAATGAACACAAAACTATAGTTGCTTAGCAGTGCTAATAATTCCTGCCAAAAGACCTCCCAAGTGATCATTAGAGGAATGTTTGTTGTAATCATGTGCCGTCGAGTCACCTATGACCCATAGTGATCCTATATTTAATACAGCAGCTTTGAACCCTGCCTTGTCTTGAGTCAGTCTCATTAATGCTGACACAACACCGTCCCTGTCCCCCTCGCCCCTCATTGCTCCAGTTACTGTATCAATCCATCTCATCTAGGGTCATCTTTTCCTGAGCTGTCTCTCCACCCTTCCAAGCATAATGTCTCCAATGACCAGTCTGTCCTGGTCACATGCCCAAAATTTGTGAGACAGAGCTTCAAAATTCTAGCCTCCAAGGAGAAACTTGGTTTCATCCTCCCCAAGACGGACCTAGTTGTTTTCTTGGCAGTTTATGGTATGATCAAGACTCTTGCTCAGCACACCACTTTAAAGGCATCGATTTTTCTTCTATAAATTAGTCATTGTCCAGGTCGCTGATGCAAAGCAAGTAATTGCAAAAACCATGGCCTGGATTTGGCACATTTTAGTCTCTAGACTGATATTATTGCTTTTCAGCACTCTGAAGAGGTCCCTGACAATAGATTTTCTCAATACAATTTGTCTTTTGATTTCCTGACTACTGGTGTTTAGAGTGTTGATTGTAGAGCTGAGCAAGCTATAATTGCTAACAACCTCAATCTCTTCTCCATCTAATATAGTGCCGCCATTTAGCCCAGTGGTGAGAATCTTTGTCTTCTTGATATTGAGCTTCAATCCATATTGAAGATTACAGTCCGAAACTTCTGCAGTAAGTGCTTCAGATCATCTTCAGTTTCAGCAAGCAAGGTTGTGTTACTACCTGCATAACCCAGGTTGTTGATGAGTCTTCGTCCAATCCTGATGCCACATTCCTCTTCATGAATTCCTGCTTCCTAAATGATCTGTTATGCATATAAATTGAAAAGGTATGAGACAGGATGCATCTCTGACACACTCCTTTCCTGATTTTGAACCATACAATGTTTCCGTATTCTGTTTTGAATACTGCTTCTTGATCCAAGTATAGGTATTGCATAAGCAAAATCAAGTGTTCTGGGATTCCCATTCTCCTCAAGGTTATCCACAATTTGTTGTGATCCACATAGTCAAATGCCTTTGTGTAGAATGTTTAGTATACTCTCAGTAATTCTGGTCCCGAGGACATTACATTTATTATTGTTGCTAAAGAACACTTATACATATATGTTATTGCTATGTGCAGTCAAGTTGCCTGTGACCCACAGCG
>NW_006399878.1:5378909-5386509 GCF_000299155.1 Elephantulus edwardii | reverse complement strand
AACATCTATTAGGCTAGAAAAAGAATCCTTATTTACTGGAAACTTGGAAAATGAAAACAAAGATAGTGTTAGAGGAGTTCATCTAAAAGGAAGATTTTATTATTTCAAAACAGTACTGCAACTTTACTTTTAAGATTAATATAACAGAAAAATATTAATTTCTTTCCTATTTTTTTTTGTTTCCGTGAACCTTCTAACCAGTATTCACTTCAATGTTGTTGATTTCACTTTATTTTCTGAAACATGTTTATAGTTTAAAAATCTCTTTGTTTTTATAAACCAGTTAAGCATGCTCTGAGGATCAGAGAACTTTCTGTGAAAACCCAAAGGTATCTGACACTAAGGAGTATATAACGAAAGGGGAAACACAAGGCAGATGAAGAAGCGATCTGGGTAGAATAAAATAATTTAGGCCTTTACAGAGTAAACAATATCCAGAAAATCATAGTTGGATACTATCAGACTGGGGTAAATGAAACCTATCTTGGTTTTAGACTGAACACGGGTAAAATACTTGAGTCCTTGTAAAAGAAATATGTTTATGGCATTGAAGTATATGGGGGAGAGAATAGTCTAAAAGTATTATATTTTAGGGCATTATTTTTATCGTAGGAGTACGCAATGAGGGTTGAAGAGTGGATTATATTGGGGGGTGGTGGGGGGATTGTGTACCAATGAGGGAGTTTTCCTTTTGCTTTTCAAGGAGAGGAGCAAACAGTGTAGGGGGGTGGGGGAAAGGTTGGGAGGGGAGAAAAGTGCAATAATGAATGAATGAAATTCCAAAATCTCTGTAGATGTTCATTGAAATGAAAAATAAACAAACTAAATTAATAAAAAAAATTTTCAAATAACAAAAAAAAGAAATATTTGAGACAATGGAATTCTCCTTGGCTTGTCTTTCTAGCATAGTATATGTTCAAACTACAAATCTTTTAGCTGCATATGCTGTGCTTGGTTTACAAATATTTCATATTTGTCACTTTTGTTTTCTACCGAAACTATCTCTGTTCTTTACAAATATTTTCTCTCAATGATCTATTTCTTCATTGTTTGTTTCACGTATTCTTCTCTGCTTACTTCTTTTATTTAAAACAAACAAAACCTTCAACTTTCCATTTTGTGTTCATTTAAGCAGAAAACTCTGCATGAAGAGTTATAAATATAAAAGCCTATAAGAGATATGTAGTTTTGAACAAGGGCATGGAGTAAGTGTATGCAATTAAGGCATGGACCTATTTTGGATTTGTGGGTCCAGCAGACACATACTTTATCTAAGGTGGATGAGTATTATTTAGCTCTTGTTTATTTTTTGAAGATTATTAAGTTTTTCTAAGTAATCTGACATCACAAAATGAGAGATGATAAATAATACGAGAACATGCCACTACAAAGTCCAATATGAAAACTGATGTAACTTCTAGGTTCTACTATGAATTTACAGGAACAGGGAGAAGACAACTTGTTAAACTACTGCATAGAGATGCAAATCAGCAAAATCCGAACCACAGAAAACTACAGAGGACCAACAACTCAGTTTCTTCAGCAAGTAAATAGAAGGTGCAAAAAGAGAGAGAGTGAATCTATAGACCAAAAGAATTCTAGAAGATACATTAAGCACTTATAATGTGTAGATCCCATTTAGATGCCAATTTTCTAAAATTTTAAGTTATGAGGACCATGAATCGTTTATGTCAAGTAATTATTATTAAATTATTATAAACTTTAATGAAAATTTACAGAGATTTTGGATTTCTATTCATTCATTGTTGCACTTTTCTCCCTGCCCATCTGTCCCCCAGTTAGCTCTTCTCTTTGAAAAGTAAAAGAAAAATTCTTTCATTGTTATACAATGCCTCTCCCCAAGTCCACTCTACTATGCAGCCTTCATTCTGGACTCCTGTCATGACAATAATACCTAATCATATATCCCTTTTAAACAGTCTCTCCCTCATCTGTTTCAATGCAGTATACATAATTTATCTCATGTTTTTCAGTCTCCTGCTGTCAGTCCCACTTTACAACAATGGCACTATGCAGTATTTGTCTGTTGAGATATTTCACTCAGCGTACTGTCTTCCATGATCACCCACTTTGTATTAATATTTCATGAGTTCCTTGTTTTTAAATGCAACGTAGTATTCCATTCTCAATCTATTCATTTGTTGATGGGCAAGTAGGTTGTTTCCAAATCTTTGCTTTTGTGAACAAAGCTGTGATAAACATGCATGTGCATATATCTGCTTGGGTGGCTGTTATGGTCTCTTTGGGATATATTACGAGTAGTGGAATTGCTGGGTCAAATGGTATTTCTATTTGCAACTTTTTGAGAAAGCGCCATATAGCCTTCCATAGTGGTTGCAGCATTTTACCCTCGCACCAACAGTGAATAAGGGTTCCAGTTTCTCCACAACCTCGCCAGCATTTGTTGCTTGCTGTTCTGTTAAATTTTGCTATTCTGACTGGGGAGAGATGATATCTCTTAGTTGTTTTGATTTGTATCTCTCTTAGAGCTAGTGATTTTGAACATTTTTTCATGTGTTTGTTTGCCATCCGAATGCCTCTGTTCATATGCTGTACCCATTTTTCAATTGGGTTGTTAACTTTTTTCTTGTTTTGGTGCATTATTAATTTTTAAAAGTATGGTAAGCTCTTATAGTTTGGTAAGAAATAGTCCTCATCTTTATAGACATAAAGACAAGAGTGTTTACTGATGAAATTTTTAATAAGATTTGCATATTTAAAAACAACATGCTAAGTGAACATGCCACATATTTGTGAGACATACAACGTATGTACTGCAAATTTGTCAATTTTCATATATAAAAATACATGCAATTAATTTAAATTTTTTTTAAATTTCTCAGCATCATCATAAATGAGAATATTCTTTTATATTTAAGAGATTCAGAGATATATAGGGCATGGTTTTTACTTAGAGAAGATTAGATAAATTAAGTTTTAAAGAAGGATAATCGCTTTTTTACTCACTGTTTTAGGGTTTAAACTTTATACATTATCTCTGCTTGTTGGACGACTTGGATGTTTCTCTAAGTTTTATATCTTACAAAGGTTAATACAATAATTTTTAGTAATAACAGCTGTAAGTTAGTGAAAGGTGTTTGAGTTATTTCTGCTCAGAGGTATTTCTTGAGCAAATCATTTGCAGATATTCCAGTCACAGACAATGGTATATTCAGAAAGTCTACTGCCCATATAAGCAAGCTGTGAAGAATCACTATTTGGGAACTGATATTGCCCTCCTCTGGTATTACTAGGGATGACTTAGATGGGTAATTGTCAGAATCAGTAAATTCTATTATCTAATTCCCTAAATCCTATTTGAGGGAGTTAAATTTAGAGGTTGCAGATATGTCATAGTCCCTTGAACCTCATTATATGAAAAGTCACTGATACAGTAACCGGCACTAAGTGCCTGAAAAAGGCAAGTTCCTTCCTTTACTATTCAGCCTTTCATGTAATAAAACCCCTTTGAAGGAAGCCTGGTAGTGCAATGGTTAATCATTCCACCATTATGAAAAAAAAAATAATAAGGCATTTCTAACTCATCTAGATGCACTGAAAGAGAAAGATTTAGCAATCTGCTTCTGTAAAGGCTCCAGCCAAGAAAACCCAATGGGGCAGTTCTGTTCTGTCATGCTGGATTGTTAGGAGTTCCTATCAACTTGATTGCACTCAGCAACAACAATGCAAAAGCAAAATTTTCTAATACAATGTTTCTTATTCTGATAATGAAGAGGATTGAGCCTGAAAATAGAAGCTACATAATAAATTTACCAAAGGTTAGTAGTCAGTACATACAACCCTTTTCTGTAGGTAAATTAGAATCCTGAGAGGAGGAATATGAATGTGGAATCTTAAAATTCCCCAAATGATTCCAGACATCATTTTTCTTGTGATGTTCCTACTCATATCCTCTAACTTTGTCATTTTCTCTTATTGAAACATTGTCCAAGACAAGATGGGTCTCTGAATCTTAACTGAGAGAATTTGAAATAAATTGGCTGTTCTGGTATAATCTGTCAAGTACTTCAGGAAATCAGTCATTCTGTAAATTATTTAAGCATAATACATTTTAAAATAAATCTTTAATCATATCCTATTGATTTCTTAAATGAAATTACATAGATATTAAAATAATTTTATGGCTCTTAAACAATTGTCTTACTGTTATAATTATTAGAAAAAGAGATTAAAATAAAATATTTGCTGTCAATTCAAGAAATACTTCCTAAGTAACACTGTAGTTACACATTGGGTGTGAAATAATTCATATAAGAATGCAATAAAAGAGAAGAAAAGATCTTTTACGGTATTATTGTTAATGACAGGACTTGAAAGGATAAATTGATATGGCTAAAGAAACAGACCTTACATGGAGAACCTGCAGTTCTGTGTTCAGAAATAGTTTGCAAATGGAGTGGAGTGGGAGGATAGGATCCCTAATGGACAATTAATGACGTTTAACTGCCCACTCTTCATTCTCTATTTTGTCTGATGCTTGCAATCTCTATAGAAAGCCTCTTAAAGTTATAGTTTTTATATCTTTGATATCTTCATTTGAAATAGTCTGAGGGAGTTATTTAACTCTCTTGGTGTATGTTACCCCATAAGATAGAATTATCTTTTTTTTTAAGTTAGAAAATGATGAATGTAGATTGTTTGCTTTCTTTTTAGAGGCTAAAGGTATATGAAAAGATTGATTCTTCTCAGAACCCTACAAAAGTATTCTGTTTCTATCCTGTCAAAAGCATGTGCATGCAGGCAGCCATGTCTGATGTCCACTAGCTCCACAAGGATAACAGTCCCCTACACAATATCCACAGCACATAAGAGGTTCCTGTGAGATCAGACATGCCCCTAAGCTCCCTGTCTCTCCTTCAAGCAATTCTTATGCTAACTGTCCCTCCTAGCTTTTTCACTGCCCTATTACTGGATGTATTAATCAATTGTACTAACCACCAGAACTAAACAGACACTATTCATGTGTAGGAGGTTTATTAGGGGAGGTAGCAGGTTAGAAATTCAGTTTAGAAAGAGGAAAACTTCTCATAACTCTCTGACTTCAGCATCACAGATACAAATTAGTCTAACAAGTCTCCAAGTAAGACTTGCCCAGGGGTCTCTGATCCAGATGAATGTGCATTGAACTATCCATTTCTTTCTTGCTGCTAGTGAGATTTCCATTTTCAATTTAAGTCTGATGAGGTAGAAAGACTGACTCACCTTGATTGCATGTTCCCACCAATATGGTGCCATTCACCTCAGAGATGTGATCTTTCAATATAACTTTTCTAGCCATTATTTTACGTTGTTAAATAGATGGGAAGAAACACAAGAATGAGATGTGTTAGCCTATCCTCACGGGCATTGGCTATCTACGATTTTGCGAAGGGATTAGCAGTCTCAACAATCTACAAAGGAATTGGCTAGTCTCATCACTGAATTGAGCAAGCCAATGGTGAGAGGCAGACAGATCTTCTGGTGCCATTCAGCAAAAAATAAGAATATGTAGGATGTCCTTCTTGCTCCAGCTATGCCTATGGTAGTAACACCTCTAGTAGTAGCATCTGTGGCCAAGCTGGAGATCTGACTTGAGATGGCACCTGGGAGTAGAGATTGGAGGTTGCAGAGAGCCAGTATTGGCAAGACTGATAACTTTGTTGGATAACTAGTGGTGGAAAGTCAATATGTGCAGGACTGAGAAATTGAGAACAGTAGCCTAAAGCCATGAGATTCAAGGCTATGGTGCCTGTGTGCACATTTTGGGAGCTATCTTGATTATATTTTGTTGTTAACCTGGGTTATAACCTTTTGACTTCCTCAGTATGGTTCTGTGTGGTCTGTGAGCTTTCACAGTGGATTTTGACCCAGTGAAGCAGTAAGACGGGTGTTGAGATGAAGAGAAAGAATTATGTGAGTGCGAAGAACATGTCTGACCTCATGAGAATTGGGTTTGCGTTAGTGATGCTGTGGATGGGGACAGTTCCCCTTTGTGAAGTTGGTAAAGGTCAGATATGACCATCCCCAAGTGACACTTGCTCTTTTTTATAAACTCACTCACATCATTATCATTACCCACACAATCAGGCGGCAAAAATCAAAGTCAATGACTTCATGATCAGAGCCATTGGCCAAACATACTCTCTCATTTCTTCTTTTATATTGCTTGAACCTCCTTCCCAACATATTTCCTCCTTTTTGTTAGTCAAGAGGCTTGTAGTGGCACTTTGCTGAAGGCTAAAAATAAACTATCTACTTCCATGCAATTTACTTCACTGAAACCTCACAGGGTCAGCTGTAAGCCAGTGGTAACTTCCTGCCAATAAATTTCAGTTGTTTCTTTTTTTAGTTTTTATCTACTTTAAAACATACAGGAAGCTCTTGTGGCCTATTCTGTAGGGACTTGTCCTGCTAACCAAAAGGCCATGTCTCTCTGATCTTTTGAATCCATCAGCAACTTTGAGGGAGAAAGATAGACAAGCCCCAACAATGAGATTTATAGCCTCAGAAACCCAACAGAAGGTCGGCTATATAGCAATGAGAAAGAGAGTGCTAAAATGTTTGACTGGTAAAATCTATGATGGCAATTGGTTAATAATAGTCCAGCTGAGATGTGCAAAAGTAACAAGACCTCCAGGTTTATTTTAGGGCTTTTCCTGCTTGGAAATAGACAGGAGCGCAGTCTCATCTCTCTGGGAGAAGTATGCACCCACAGTGGTGGGGAGGCGTGAATGTGGCCCAGGAAATTCGTACTATCATACAAGGAGATATTAATTGTTTGGGCATAGTTTGTATATTACAAAGATGATTCTTTTTTTTAAATTTATTGTGAGAATAAACTAATGAGACAATTTTCCAGATGTGGTGCTCTTTTGTTTTCTTTATTATAAAACAAAGGAAAGAGTATAAATAAAAATACTTTTGAATATATATATGCTCTCAGTGACAGAAATGGAGCTGGAGAATGATCAAATTTTGCACAATCAATGGCTTATTCATAGAAAATACATTTTTAAGAGACATAAACACAGGTTATATACTTGGATTTCACCTGATGGTATGCATAGGAATCAGATAGATTACATCTATGGAAAGAACCACTGCAGAAGCTCAATATCAGCTGTGAAAACTAGTCCCGGAGCCGATTGTGGAACAGACCACCAATTACTCATATGCAAGTTCAAGCTGAAGTTGAGGAAAATTAAACCAAATCCAAGGCAACCAAAATACGATTTTGAGTCTATCTCACCTGAATTTCAGAACCATCTCAGGAACAGATTTAAGGCTTTGAACATTAATGAGCGAAGACAAGATGAGCTGTGGGAGGATATCAAGGGTATCATCCAGGAAGAGTGCAAACGGTCATTGCAAAGACAGAAGAGGAAGAAAAGACCAAAAAAGATGTCAGAAGAGACTCTGAAAATTGCACTGGAGCGCAGAGAAGCCAAAGCACAAGGAAGAATTCAAGATACTAAAGAGCTGAATAAAAGATTTCAAAAGGCAGCATGGGATGACAAAGCAAAATATTACAATGAAAGGTGCAAGGACTTGGAGTCAGAAAATCAAAAGGGCCGAACTC
>NW_006399878.1:5371358-5377524 GCF_000299155.1 Elephantulus edwardii | reverse complement strand
ATTGAGGGTACCATGGACTGCTAGGAAAACAAACAGATTCATCCTGGAAAGGATCAAACTGGATGGCTCCCTGGAGGTAAGGATTCTGAGGTTCCATCTAACATATTTTGGACATGTTGTAAGGAGGGACTAGTCCTTGGAGACGGACATCATGCTCGGTAGGGTGAAGGGACAGCACAGGAGGGGAAGGCCCTCTATGAGGTAGATTGATTCAGTGACTGGGGTAATCAGGATGGGAGTGTCAAAGACAATGCGATTGGCACAGGATAGAGAAGGGTTTAGGGCTGTTGTACATAGGGTCGCTATGAGTCACAAGAGACTTGATGGCACATAACAACAGCAACAACATCATGCATATTTTTGCTCATTGTACCCACTGACAATTTGGGATATTCTCCGCTTTGCTCCAAGTTTGAAGGGTGACTAACAATTATCATCTTAGAAATTCCACTAATCTTTATTGGACCAGTAAGCCCAATTTTTTTATGTTTTATTTTTTCTTCTTTTATTTATTCATTGTTGCACATTTTCTATCTGCCCTTGCACCTTCTCCACTAACCAGCCCTTCAATGCACCCCTTGTCCTAAATTATTGTCATGTATATAAAGCATAATTATATCTTCCTTTCAAACTGTTTTTTCACTTATCTGTTCTAACGCAGTGTTCATTATCTAGCCACTTTTTCTCCATTTCCTCTCCACCCTCCAATATCTGTCCTATTTTATCACAATAGTGTTAGGCAATATTTACGCTTTTGTTAATGAGATGTCTTACTTAGCATAATGTCCTCAAGATTCCCTATGTTGTGCAATGTTTTACTATTTCATTGGTTTTCAATGCTGCGTACTATTCCATATGTAGATATACTATAATTTTTCTATCCATTTCTTTTTTTATTTTTTTTAAATTTTATTATTTTTTTGTGTGTATGTGTACCATCAGATCAGATCTGACTGGTACAGGAGGATATTTGCCCCTCCTTCTCCAGCAGGGGCATCTGGTGGATTCGAACTGCGTACCTCTGGGATTGCAGTGCTACTTTTTGCCACTAGGCCACCAGAGCTCCCTTCTATTCATTTCTTGATGGGCTCTTGGACTAGTTCCATCCTGTTGCTATTATCAATAACACAGCGATAAACATGGACATGCATACATCTGCTAGAGTTGTGTCTCTGGTTTCTTTAGGGTATACTTTCAGTAGTGGAATTGCTGGGTCAAATGATATTTCTATTTCTGACTTTCTGAGAAAGCATCAGGCCAACTTCCATAGTGGCTGTACCATTTTACATTCCTACTAGCAGTGAATAAGAGTTTGCCACAACCTCATCAGCATTTGTTGTTTGCTGTCCTGTTGAACTCTGCTATGTTGCTAGGGTGAAATGATATCTCATAGTTTATTTGATTTGCAAGTCTCTGATAGCTACAGATTTTAAACATTTCTTCGTGTTAGTATGCCATCTGAATGTTCTCTTTGGTGTAGTGTCTATCCATATCCTGTGTCCATTTTTGATTATATTGTTTATCTTTGTCTTATTGAGGTTCTGGAGTATTCTATAAATTTTAGATATAAGTTAATTATATTTAGTTAATCACTATCACATGTAAGCAAGCTTCTGCTGAAAATTATCCAAAAATGTATGGAGCAACACGTCAACAGAGAACTGCCAGATGTGCAGGCTGGGTTTGGACGAGGTCTTGGTACTAGGGATATTATAGTTAATGTGAGATGAATCTTGGAAGAAAGCAGAGTGTATCAGAGGGATGTCTATTTGTGCTTCATTGACTATGCAAAAGCTTTTGACTGTGTAGATCACAACAAGCTGTGGCTGACTCTGGAAAGAATGGGAATCCCAGAATATTTGATGGTGCTTATGCTAAACCTATACTTGAACCAAGAGGCCATCATCAGACAGAGGAAGGAGACACTGTACGGTTCAAAATTGGGAAGAGGGTCCATCAGGGGTGTATTCTGTCTCCATAGCTTTTCAATATGTATGCAGAACAGATTATCCGGGATGTTGGGCTGTACAAGGATGAATGAATGTGGCATCAGGATTGGTGGAAGAGTCATTTAACAACCTGAGTTATGCAGATGACACAACCCTGCTTGCTGAAACTGAGGAGGACCTAAAGTACTATCTGCAGAAGGTCAAGTACTGCAGCCTTCAATATGGATTGAAGTTCAACATCAAGAAAACAAATATTCTCACCACTGGGCCAATTGGCAGCATCAGTATGGATGGTGAAGAGATTGAGATTGTTAACAGTTTTAGTTTGCTTGGTTCCGCAATCAACACTCTTGGTACCAACAGCCAGGAAATCAAGAGATGAATTGCATTGGGAAAATCTGCTGTCAGGGACCTCTCCAGAGTGCTGAAGGGCAACAATGTCATTTGGACAATGACTAGGGATGATAGAGAATTGATGCCTTTGAGCTGTGGTGCTGGAGAAGAGTGTTGAACGTACCAGGGCCTGCTAGGAGAACAAACAGGTTTGTCCTGGAGAGGGTGAAGCCAGTGTGTTCCTTGGAGCCAAGGATTCTGAAGCTTGGTCTGACATACTTTGGGCATGTTGCAAGGAGGGACTGTTCCTTGGAGAAGGGCATCATGTTTGGGAGAGTGGAGGGATGGAACAGGAGAGGAAGACCCTTGATGAGATGGATCGATTCTTTGATTGCGGTAAGGGGAGTAAGTGTGTCAGAGACAGTGAGGTTGGCACAGGATAGAGCAGAGTTTAGGGATCTTGTACATAGGGTCACTATGAGTTGCGAGTGACTCAACAACACCTAAGAACAACAACAAGAAGTCCCTTATCAGAGATGTAATTACCAAATATTTTTCCCAGTCTACGGGTTTCCTTCTTACTATTTTGGAGAAGTTTTTAATGTGTATAGTGATTTGATTCTTAGAACGTCTTAGTCATCTATTTTATTCTCTCCTGGTTGTAGGTTTTTTATTATGCTTGGCAAACTGTTCATGCTGTGAATTAGGGCTTCTAGAGTTCTTCCTAGCTTCTCTCTGATGAATTTTATAAACTTTGGTTTTATTTCTAGGTCCCTGATTCACCATGAGTTGTTTTTTGTATAAGGTGTGATGTGTAAGTTTTGCTTAAGATTTTTTAATATGTTTTTGGGTTTTCTTACACATTTTTTACTACTTTATGCCAGATTTCTGCTGTGATTCCTTTTTTGAAGTGGTCAATGGCTTCTCATACTTGATTTTGAGATTCCAGGACATCAGTTAATGATTACAATATTAAAGGACTTAAAAAAAAATCCTTTGTTTGAGTAATTAGTAATTTATTGTATGAATACTTCCCATTGTATGAATATTTTACAATGGCTCTTGTTGTTGTGTACTGTTGAGACATCTGTGATTCATAGCAACCCTATGCACAATAACTCTGAAGCATGCCCTGTCTTGAGCCAGTCTCACTGACTCTGACACACCTATTCCTATTGCCCTAGTTACGGTATGAATCCATCTCATCAGGAATCTTTTTCTCATGCTCTGTTCCTCCATTCTTTCAAGCCTGATGTCCGTCTCTGAGGATCAGTCCCTTCTGGCCATATATCCAAAGTATGTAAGAATGAGTTTAAAAATCCTAGCCACCAAGGGAAAATTTGGTTTCCCCCTCTCTAAGACAGACTTAATGTTTTCTTGGAAGGCCACAGTATGTTCAAGACTCTTCTCTAGCACCAAACTCAAAGACATCAATTCTTCTTCTGTCATGCTTAGCCATTGTTTAGCTTTCTTTTGCATAACAAGTAATTACGAAGACCACAGCCTGTATCAGGAGCACCTTAGTCTTTAGACTGGCATTGTTGTTTCTCAGTACTGTGGAAAGGTCGCTGACAGTAGAATTACCTAATGCAATTCATCTTTGGATTTTCTGGCTGGTGCCAAGAGGGTTAATTTTAGAGCTGAGTAAGTGGTAACTGTTAACAACATCAATCTCCTCTGTCCATCATGGTGCTGCCAATCAGCCCAGTGATGGGAATCTTTGTCTTCTTGATTTTGAGCTTCAAGCCATATTGCAGTCTACATCCTTCACTTTCTGCACCAAGAGCTTCAAGTCCTCCTCAGTTTCAACAAGCAAAGTTATGTCATTTGCATAAGGTTGTGTCAAGAAATCTGGAGAACAACAACCTGGCTAACTGACTGGACAAGATCCATATTTATTCCCATTCCAAAAGAAGGTGATCTGACAGAATGTGGAAATTATCATACAATACCAGTAATATCACCTGCAAGCAAAATCCTGCAGAAGATTATCCAGAAATGACTGTAAAAGTACATTGACAGAGAACTACCAGAAATACAAGCTGGATTTAGAAGAGGTCCTGGCACTAGACATTATCTCCAATGTCAGATGAATCTTGAAAGAAAGCAAAGAGTATCAAGCAGACATCTATGTATGTTTCATAGATTATGCAAAGGTATTTGATTGTGTGAATCACACCAAATTGTGGTTAACATTGAGAAGAATGGGAATTCGAGAATACTTGACTGTGCTTGTTAAAAACCTATACTTGAACAAGGAGGCAGTCCTCGAACAGAGCAGGGAAGCACTGCATGGTTCAAAATCAGGGAAAAAGTGTGCCAGAGATGCTTCCTGTCTCAATACCTTTTTAATCTATACACAGAACGGCTAATTCAAAAGGCTGGGCTTTATGAGGAAGAATGTAGCATCATAATTGGAGGAAGTCTTATCCGCAACTTGCATTATGCAGATGACACATTTCACAGTTAGTTTATTTATTGAATTAAGAATATTTAGTTAGTTTTCAGTTTCTGGCTATTACTACTGAGGGTGCTATAAACATGCATGTACTAGTATTGTCTAATGATAAGAAGCTGCATTGGAATCCTAAACGCACATAGTTTGACTCCACCAGCTGTTTTGTGGGAAGACAGGCTCTCTTCTCTCATAAATTTGTTGTTACGTCCTGTCGAGTTGAGTATGGCTCATACTGACCCTATAAACAATTGATCTGAACACTGTCCTATCCCGTGCCATCCTCACAATCTCTGACGCACTCAAGCCCATTGCCACAGTCATTACAGCAACCCATTTGGTTGGGGGTTTTCCTCTCTTTTGCAGCCCCTCAACCTTTCCAAGCACAATTCCCCTCTCCAAGGAATAACTTCTCCTAATAACATGCCCAATGTATGTGAGAAAAAAAAAAATTAGCTTGGATCCGTTTCAGTTCAAGGGCACAAACCAGTAACAACCAATAATGTTTAAATATATATTCTTATGCTTCTGGATTAAATGTTTTCATTGTTAGTTGCTATCAAATTAATACTACTCTGTAGTACTTTAAAGGTTGTGACCTTTTGGAAGCAGATTGCCAGATCTAACTTCTGATGCACCTCTTGATGAGTTTGAATGATCAATCGTCCAGCTACTCTTTGAATATTTACTGTTTGTACCACCCAAAAAGTTCTTTTAGTTAAAATGAATGGGAATACATTTCCTGACTTGAATAATACATTTGGTTATTTTTTAAGACAATTCCAAATTCTCTTTCAAAGTAGATTTTTTATATTCTTACCAGCAATGTTTGAGCATTATAATTTGTTTACATCCTAGTCTACATTTGGTATTATCAGGAATTTTCATGTTAGTCATTGTAATGGGTCTATTTGGGGATCATGGTAGTTCAGTGATGAAATTCTCATCTTCCATGATGTAGAATTGGATCCCATTCCTGACCAATGCACCTTCTGTAGGGCCTCCACCCATCTGTAAGTGGAGACATCGCTGGTACTTAATAGAGTTCAGTGGAGATTCCAGACTAAATAAGTAGACAGAAAATCCTCTTTATTTGCTTCTCAAAATTATTCAATGAAAAACAGTTTGGATCACAACTATCTGATCTGCAACTGAGCATGAGGAAGGCTCAGGATTAGGCGGCATTTATTTTCTGGCATGCGTGAGGTCACCATGAGTCAGGAGCTGGTTCAATGGCAGCTAATAATAACAAATGGATCTGTAATGGTTTTCATTTAGGCATTAATTTTTATTTTTCCAATGAATAATGATTATTTCTGCATGCTTATTCATGGCTATACATACTTCTTTGTAAAATGTCTCTTCAAATTTCTTTCTTAGTTTTTAAATGGATTTTTAATCTTGTTAATAAGTTAAAAGAGTTTTTATT
>NW_006399878.1:5345797-5369814 GCF_000299155.1 Elephantulus edwardii | reverse complement strand
GGCACATAACAACAGCAACAACAACATGCATTTTATAAATGCTTTTCAAGTATATAGTTACAGTATGTAGCTTGCCTTTTAATTTTATTAATGTTGTCTTTAAGAGGGAAAAAGTCTTTAATTTTGATATAGTCAAATCTTTCTCTCTTTTGTAATTTGTGCTCTAACTCAGAAACGTTGCCTACCTATTTTGTTTAAAGATATCACTCTGTTATATAGAAGTTTATAATTTTGTATTTTAGGCTCTTCACAATTACTTGCTATGCATCAGAGCGCTTGACAATAACTAAGGGTGATAGAAGAAGGATCGATGCATTTGAGTTGTGGTGCTGCAGAAGAGAGTTGAACATACTGTGGACTGAGACAAAAACAAACAAGTCTGACCTAGAGAAGGCGAAACCAAGCTGCTCCTTGGAGGCAAGGATTTTGAAGCTCCATCTTGGGCATGTGGCCAGGAGAGACCAGTCCCTGGAGAAGGACATTATGCTTGGAAGTATGGAGGGACTGTGTAGGATTAGGAGACTCATAATGAGATGGATTGACTCAGTGACTGTAGAAATGGGATTAGGTCTGTCGGAGATAATGTGATTTGGTCAGGGAAGGGCAGCATTCTGAGCTAATGTACATAGGGGTCTCTATGAGTTGCAGGGGACTTGATGGCATATAACAACAACAACAACAATGACAACAACAATGTGAACTATATGTGCCCTACTTTGGAATAACATTTTGGAAGAGGATTAAGAGTATGGGAAAGGGTCCTGTATTTTCCCATATGAATGTCTATTTCTTCTTTTCCATATGAATATTTAGTTCTTCCAGCAAGGCTAACATCCCTATTGAATTATCTTGGATCCTTGTTAAAAATCAATTGCTATTATATGCATGAGATATTTCTGGACTCCTTACTTTATTTAAGTGATCTATATTTTATTCTTATGCAGTTTGAGAAGCTGGAATATATGAAGAAGAACACGACAACGGAATTCGAGAAAGGTTCATTAACCACCTCCGATATACAGATGAGAAAACACAACTTTGTTTTCTGGAAACAAAGAATAATTGAAGCATTTACAACCATCTTCAATATGGATAACATATCAACATAAAAAACAAAAAATGTTCACACCTGGATAAATAGGCAGTATCATGATAAATGGAGAAAAGATTGAAATCATCAAGGGTTTCATTTTCCTTTATTCCACAATCAATAACCATGCAAGCAATAGTCAAGAAACCAAACAATGTACTCTACTGAGAAAATTAAAGACCATTTTAAAGTATTAAAAAGCAAATATATCACTGAGAGGACTAAGTTGTGCCTGACACAACCAGTGACATTTCCCAATCACTTCATATACATGCAGGATCTAATCAATGATTAAGGGAGTTCAAAGAACTGATAAAGTCAAATTAGGTGATGGGAAAAAAGTCATCTTGAATGTCAGAATGGACACATCTGTTTTGGAAGAAGGGCAATAGAAATGTTTCTTGAAAGCAAACCTGGAAAAGCATTGCCTTATGTACATTGAGCATCTTATCAGGAGAGGTAATGTACCTTAAATAAAGACAGGTTCAGTAAGGTGAAGATCAGAGAAACAGAGGAAGACCTCTTCAGTGAGACAAACAAACCAGTGGCTATAGTGATAACATTACAGATAGCCATACTTGTGAAGATAGCTTAAGATCAGATGGTGGTTTTTTTTTTTACTGTATACAGAGTCATTGTAAATTACAATTCACTCCCAAGTGGTAAGAAGCTTTGCTACAATCCCCAAGGCAGGCAGTTTGAATCCACTAACTGATCTGCAGGAGGAGGATAGGTGATCTCCTCCCCTGTGATTACTGCCTCCTAAAACCCTCTGGAGGGTCAGCTATGGTTGGTTCAGACTCAAAGGTAAACAACAATAACCCAAGCGCCTTACAATAACACCATATTTTATTACTGCACCAATACAGACAGCATGATCTTGACTTGTTAAGATTTTTATTTAGGCCACTAGAACTCCCTATATTAACACTGTTGTTATTGTTGTAGTGTATTATTGAATGGGAACTGAACTATAGCTGACCCTCCAGTGGGTTTTGAGAGGCACTAAATAGCATGGGGAGAGATTTATATTAAGATACTATAAGTTCTTTTCTTTTTTGTTTTTATTTTACTTGTTTCTAAGTCTTTTGTATGTCAAGATCTATTTTAACCTCAACAAAACTTAATTTTTACACTGTAGGCTATTGGGCTTTAGATTGGGATTGAATAGAATGCACAGATGTATTTAGAAAGAGCTGACATTTTAACATTTAACAATATTGAATCTTTCAGTCCATGCATTTGGTATGTGTCTCAACTTGTTTCAGTGTACTTTAAATCCTCTTACCAACATTGTTGTTAAGTTGTTAAGTATTGTCGAGTTGTAGACCCTATGAACAAAAACCCTGAATACTAGCAATTTTTTTTTCTACTTAAGGGTATTGTCTATTCTTCCAAGCAGAAAATATGAAACAGAATACCATAAGAAAGTATATTTATGCTTTACTGATGATGCAAAAGCATTTGACTGTGTGGATCATAACAATTTATGGCTAACATTGAGAAGAATGGAAAGCCTAGAACCCTTACTTGTGCTTATGCAAATCAGCGACATACCAATTGATATATTTCAACAAATAGACACTGCTCGGGAAGTGCTCTAGAAGTTGTGCCAAGAAATCTGGAGAACAACCACCTGGCCAACTGGTTGGAAGAGATCCATGTTCTTTTCCATTACAAAAAAAAAAAAAAATTAAAAAAAAATTGACCTGACAGAATGTGGAAATTATCAAACAATACTATTAATATTACCTGAAAGCAAGATCCTGCTTAAAATGATCCCAAAATGATTGTAACAACACATCAACAGAGAATAGCCAGATGTGTAGGCTGGGTTTAGAAGAGGCTGTGGTTTGTTGTTGTTGTTGTTGTTATCATGTGCTGTTGAATTGCCTGCAACTCATAGTGACCCTTTGTGCAATACCTCTGAAGCTTGCCTTGTCCTCAACCAGTCTCACTGACTTGACACACCAACCCCCAGTGCCCCAGTTACTGTAGCAATCCATCTCATCTGGGGTCTTCCTCCCCTGCCCTGTCCTTCCACCTTTCTAAGGATGATGTTCTTCTCAAAGGACTAGTCCCTCCTGGTCACGTATCCAAAGTATGTGAGATGGAGCTTCAAAATTCTAGCCTCCAAGGAGAAACTTGACTTCAGCTTTTCCAAGACCTATCTATTTGTTTTCTTGGTGGTCGATGGTATGTTCAAGACTCTTCTCCAGCACCACAACTCAAAGACATTGATTCTTCTTCTTTCATCTTTAGTCATTGACAGCTCTCTGATGCATAACAAATAATTACAAAGACGATGGCCTGGACTAGGTATACCTTAGTCTATAGACTGACATCATTGCTTTTCAGCACTCTGGAAAGATCCTTGACAGCAGATTTTACCAATGCAATTCATCTTCTGATTTCCTGACTGCTAGTGCCAAGAGTGTTGATTGTGGGTCCAAACAAGCTGTAATTGTTAAAAACTTCAATCTTTTCTCCATATATCATGGTCCTGCCAATTGACCCAGTGGTGAGAATCCTTGAATTCTTGATGCTGAGCTCCAATCTTTATTGAAGACTACAGTCCTTGGCCTTCTGCACCAAGAGGTCTTCTTCAGTTTTAGCAAACGAGTTGTGTCATCGGCATAATGTAGATTGATGAGTTTTCCTCCAATCTTGATACCACATTCCTCCCCATAACACCCTGTTTCCCAAATTATTTATTCTGAACATAGATTAAAAATGTGTGGTGACAGGAAGCATCCCTGATGCACTCCCCTCCTCATTTTGAACCATGCAGTGTTTCTCTGTTCTGTTCTGAGGACTGCTGCTTCATCCAAGTATAGGTTTCACATAAGCACAATCAAGTGTTCTGGGATTCCCATTTTCCTCAAGGTTAACCACAATTTATTGTGATCCACACAGTTAAATACTTTTGCATAGTCAATGAAACAGACATTCTTTTTGTTTTTTGCCAAGATCCATCAACATTGACAATAATGTTTCTAGAACAACCCAGCTTGTAGTTCTGGTAGTTCTCTATCAATGTACTTTTGCAGTCGTTTCTGGATGATCTTCAGCAGGATTTTGCTAGTGATATTAGTGATATTGTTTGATAGTTTCCACTCTCTGTTGGTCACCTTTTTTTTTTTTTGAATGGAAATAATTATGGCTGTCTTCCAGTTAGTTAGCCATGTAGTTGTCCTCTAGATTTCTTGACACAATTTAGTGAGCACATCCAGGGCAATGTTTGTTTGTTGAAATATGTTAATTAGTATTTAATCAACTCCAGGGGCTTTATTTTATTTTTTCCAACGAAACACACCAATTGGTATTTCAAGTCTTTCAGAGCAGCCTAAACTTCATCATTCATCACCATTGCCTCTTGACCATATGTTGTTTCTTAAAATACTTCTGTGTCAGCCACTTCTTTTGGGTACAATGACTCTGTACTCTCCTTCCATCTTCTTTTAATGTTTTCTGAATCATTAAATATTCTGCCCATAGCATCCTTAATCATTGTAAATCATGGCTTGAATTTATTCTTTATTTCCTTCAGTTTAAGATGTGCAGACCAAGTTCATCCTTTTCCATTTTCTTATTCCAGCTTCTTGCACATTTCATTAAAATACTTTACCTTGTCTTCTCAGGATGCCCTTTTAAATCTTCTATTCAGTTCCTTAAGTTCTTGATTTCTTCCCTTTGCTTTTGCTTCTTGACACTCTACTACAATATTAAGAGTCTCTTCTGACATCCATTTCGATCCATTTTGGTCTGTTCTTTTTCCTTCTTTGTAATAGCTTTTTGCATTGTTCATGAATGATGTCCTTGTTATCTTCCCACAGCTCATCTGATCTTTGTCCATTAGTATTAAAGGCCTCAAATCTGTTCCTGAGTTGATTTTTATATTCAGAGGTGATAGACTAAAAATCAAATTTTGATTCCTGCAGATATGATTTAACCTTCTTTAGCTTTGAACTTAATTTGAACTTGCATATGAGTAGTTGATGGTCTATTCCATAATCAGAACCTGGACTAATTTTCATTGCTGATATGGGACTTCTCTAATGATTACTTCCATAGATGTAATCTATCTGATTCCTGTGCATCCTATCAGGTGAAATTCATGTGTATAGCCTGCGCTTATGTTTCTTATAAAAGGTATTTTCTATGAATAAATCATTGATTGTACACAATTTTATCATTTTATCCCCAGGCTAATTTCTGTTATAAAGTCTACACTTTCCAACTACTAATTCTTCTTCCTGATTACCAACTTTCACATTGCAGTCACCCCTTATTATTGATGCATCTTGTTACATGTTCAATCAATTTCTGACTGCAACAGTTGGTAAAAATAATCTAGCTCTTCCTCTGGCTCTGGATGTTGGTGCATAAATTTGGATGATAATGATATTAACTGTTCTTCATCGTATGTATATGGATATTATCCTGTCACTAACAATATTGTATTTCAAGATGGATCTAGAAATGGGTTTTTAACTATGAAAGTGGTACCATTTTTTCCTCACCTTTTCCTCTCCAGCCTAGTAGATCATATGAGCGTCTCATTCAAAATGTCCCATGCCATTCCATCTTATTACGCTAATACGTAATATGTTTTATTTGAAAACAATAAGTGTTGTTGTTGTTGTTGTTGTTATGTGCTGTTGAGTCGCCTGCGACTCATAGTGACCCTCTGTACAAAAGCGCTAAACTCCGCTCTGTCCTGTGCCAATCACACTGTCTCTGACACTCCCATCCCAATTATCCCAGTCACTGAATCAATCCACCTCATAGAGGACCTTCCTCTCCTGCGCTGTCCCTCCACCCTCCCAAGCATGATGTCCCTCTCTAAGGACCGGTCTCTCCTCACAAAATGTCCAAAGTATGTTAGACGGAGCCTCAGAATCCTTGCCTCCAAGGAGCCACCCAGTTTAACCCTTTCCAGGACGAATCTGTTTGTTTTCCTAGCAGTCCATGGTATTCTCAATACTCTTCTCCAGCACCACAGCTCAAAGGCATCAATTCACCTTCTATCCTCCTTGGTCATTGTCCAACTCTCTGATGCATAACAGGTTACTGCGAAGACCATGGCCTGTATCAGATGCACCTTAGTCTCCAAGGAGATATCATTGCTCTTCAGCACTTTAGAGAGGTCCCTAACAGCAGACTTTCCCATGGCCATGCGCCTTTTAATTTCCTGGCTGCTGGTGCCAAGACTGTTGACTATGGAGCCAAGCAAACTAAAGCTGTGTACAATCTCAATCTCTTCACCATCCATCCTGATGCTGCCAATTGGTCCAGTGGTGAGAATCTTTGTCTTCTTGACATTGAGCCTCAATCCATATTGTAGTCTGCAGTCCTTGACACTCTGCAGCAGGCGCTTCAGGTCCTCCTCAGTTTCAGCAAGCAGGGTTGTGTCATCTGCATAACGCAGATTGTTGATAAATCGTCCGCCAATCTTAACCCCACATTTCTCCTCATAGAACCCAGACTCCTGGATAATCTGTTCTGCATACAGGTTGAAAAGGTATGGAGATAGGATGCATCCCTGGCATACGCCCTTCCCAATTTTGAACCATGCAGTGTTCCCTTGCTCTGTTCTGATGACTGCCTCCTGGTCCAAGTATAAGTTTTGCATTAGAACGATCAAGTGTTCTGGAATTCCCATTCTTCTCAGAGTCAGCCACAGTCTGGTATGATCTACACAGTCAAAGCCTTTGCATAGTCAATGAAACACAGATAGACATTCCTCTGGTAGTCCCTGCTTTCAGCCAAGATCCATCTAATATCAGCTACAATATCTCTAGTACCAAGACCCCTTCTGAAACCAGCCTGGACTTCTGGTAATTCTCTGTTGATGTGCTGTTTCAGTCGTTTTTGGATAATTTTCAGTAAAATCTTGCTTGCATGTGAAGTTGGGCACCTCACAGGACAGCCATCAGACCCCACAGACCCACCCCATTTCCTCAGGATGCATCACCTTTGACCGGGAAATATTGTGACTAAACTTCAGAGACACTGATCCCAACATAAGGAAAACAATAAGTGGTATAATTTAATATTTGACAATATAAGTTTATGTAATCAATATCATAATTGATCAAAAGTCTATTCAGATTCAGTATCTCTTTTTTTTTCTTTTTTTTCAGATTCAGTATCTCTGAGGTCAAAATATGAATTCTCAGCATGAGGTCAAACTCTGCGGAATCATTTGACGTCCTGATTTAAACCTTTTACTGATTCAGTACAATATGTCCAGAAAACATCTTACACATTTTCATTGCTTATTAGAACAGTCATAGTACTAATCAGTAAACTAATATCTAGTCATCTGTTATCAATAAAATAACATTCAGAAACTCAGGTGAGATATAAATAAACAGTTAGGTAACAAGGTAGAACATTTACTGTGTTACAGTAAAAAAAAATATGGAAGATTTAACATTTAGAGAAATAAAGCAGAAGTTTTGGTTAGGAAATAAAATAAAAATAATATGGGACAGAAATTAAATAAACTTAAAGAACTGTTGACTAGACAAAAATTATTTTGGCATTATTTTATTTATTTACTGACAAAGCATAATATGTTGTCCTGTCTGACATTTCCACATGTGAGATTCATTAAATGAATATTTTTATTATTATTTACATACTCATCCACAGTTTTTTAAAAGTTAGCTAAGCTATCTGAAACAAATCATCACTTAAAATAGTTTTTATTTACCAAGTGCTTACTGCATAATATCAAACTAAAGCCTTCGATGTAGATTGCATCTCAATATCAAGGGGAAAATAATCCTCATCATTGGAATTATAAATAACATCATGTTAGACGGAAAAAAGACTTCATTTGTAAACGGCTTCATCTTACTTAGATCCTTTGGTACCAGTGAGATAGAAGCCCTGGGAAAACAGAGGCTCGTAAGAATGTTCAAACTCGCAAACAACAAATGCTGGTGAAGTTGTGGGGAAACTAGAACCCTTATTTACTGTTGGTAAGGGTATAAAATGGTGCAACCACTATGCAGGGCAGTATAGAGCTTTCTCAAAAAGTTGAAAATAGATATACCATTTGACCCAGCAATTCCACTACTGGGAATATACCCTAAAGAAACCAGAACTGTCTCCCAAGCAGAAATAGGCACATCCATGTTTATTGCTGCTTTGTTCAAATTGCAAAGAGTTGGAAACAACTCAAGTGCCCATCAACAAACAATGGGTAGAGAAACTGTGGTATATTCACACAATGAAATATTATGCAGCACTGAAGAACAAAGAGCTCATGAAATATTGTACAAAATGGGTGACCCTGGAGGACATTATGATGAGTGAAATATCTCAGTACCAAATGGACAAATACTGCATAATGCTGCTCTTATAAAAGAGGACTGAAAAGGAGGTTGGGAGAATACTAAGTAAAGAGGAGGCAAATAATGTACACAACATTGAAACAGATGAAGAAGAGAACTGTATAAAATGAATATATGATTAGGTATTATTGACATGACAAGAGTACGGAATAAGAGCTGCATAGTAAAGTGGCTGGGGCAGTGGGGAGGGACTGTATAACAACAAAAGTACTTTTTTTTAAAGCAAACATTGGGGGAGGGGGAAAGGGAGGAAAATGTGTAACAATGAATGAAAGGAAATGCAAGTTCTTTATACATTTCCGTTAAAATCTCAGCTGTTGTTGTTGTTGTTATGTGCTGTCAAGTCGCTTGACTCGTAGCAACCCTATGTACAGCAGCCCTAAACTCTGTTCTTCCTGTGCCAATTGCACTGTCTCTGAAACATCCATCCCGATTACCCCAGTCACTGAGTCAATCCATCTCATAGAGGACCTTCCCCTCCTGCACTGTCCCTCCACCCTACCAAGCATGATGTCCCTCTCCAGGGGCCTGTCCCTCCTTGCAACATGTCCAAAGTATGTTAGACGGAGCCTCAGAATCCTTGCCTCCAAGCAGGCAACTAGTTTAACCCTTTCCAAGATGAATCTGTTTGTTTTCCTAACAGTCCATGGTACTCTTAATACTCTTCTCCAGCACCACAGCTCAAAGGCACCAATTCTCCTTCTATCCTCCTTAGTCATTGTCCAAGTCTCTGATGCATAACAAGTGATAACAAAGACCATGGCTGTATCAGACACACCTTAGTCTCAAGAGAGACACCATTGTTCTTCAGTACTTTGGAAAGGTCCCTAACAGTAGACTTTTCCATCGCAATAAGTCTTTTAATTTCCTGGCTAATTAAGAAAGAAAAAAAGAATGTTGGAGCTCCTAGAGAGACAAGAGGCTCTGCAGGTGTTTCTTTATCTGAAAAGCCAAGAAAATGAAAATTCTGCGAAAATGTTGCTTTTACTGCTGAGCTAGGGAAGCTGTGATCTTGTTGGAGTATTCCCTTATTTAGAAACCCAAGACATGTCCAAACTCACAAACCCCTGTCTTAATATAATTGTAAAGCTAATACTAACACTTTAAAACCACCAATGAGGAAGTAGCAAAACTACTTCCTTGTCTGTTTCATACAAAAAGCCCCAAATAAGGCAGTTTGGGAATCCCAGTAATTTCAGATTTGTATCCCTCTGGAACTTTCCCTTTTTCTAATAAGGCATTTGTAGTAATTTACTCCCAAATTGTCTTTCCTGGGTCTCATATTCCCATAACACCAGGAGTCAGGTGATCAGGAGACAGACTGCATTGGGCAAGACTGCTGTTAGGAACTTCTCCAAAAGAGAATTTCTGCTTTTCCAGGAGCAATGATTTCAGTTTGAAGACTAAGATGTGCCTGATCCAGGTTATGGCCTTACCCATCACGTGATATGTGTGTGAGAGCTAGACAGTGAATAAGGATGACAGAAGAAGAATTGATGTCTTTAAGTTGTGGGTTGGAGAAGGGTACCGAGTACCCCATAGGCTGTCAAAATAGCAAACAGATAGGTCCTGGAAAAAAATGGAGCCATAGTGCTCCTTAGAAGCAAGGATTGTGAAGCTTTATCTTACTTATTTTGAGCATGTTGCTATGAGAGTCTGTTTCTTGGAAAGTTATATCATGCTTGGAAAAGTAGAAGGCCTTTCTCTCAAAAGACCTTTAACCAGATGACTTGACACAGTGATTGTAGGAATGTGTTCAGTGTGTTAGAGATGATGAGGATGGCACAGCACAGAACAGAGTCCAGGTCGTTTGCTAATAGGGTTGCTATGAGCTGTCCTCAACTTGACAGCATCTAACAACAACAACAAAAATCCATATTGTAGTAATTTGTAAAAAAAGTGTATTTTTATAATATGTTATTTGCCACCTATGGAGCTGATTTATTTAATGCTTTGTGTGCATTTGTGAAAGTTTTATAGAGGAAGCAAAGATGCAATTCTGTTTTCATGGAGTAGTTCTGTGTCTTCTAGGATGACAGCTCACCACACCACTGCAGTCGAGTCAATTCCTACTCGCAGACACCCTCTACTAGGATTCAGACACTGTAGCTCTTAATTGAAGGACATTTCTTATTTTTCTCCTAAGGCAGCTGGTAGATTCCAACTTGTGACTTGTTTTGTCAGCAGTACATGTAACACCCTAAGCTACCAGAGCTAATTTCTAGGATAACTAGGAACCTGTACCTAGAACAAGAGGCTGTTGTGCAAACAGAGCTAGGGAACAACTACATAGTTTGCATCAGGGTTGTATCCTCTCTCCATACGTATTCAATCTATGTACTGAGCAAATCAGTGTAAAGAAAGATGTGTGCCAGGGTTGTGGCTTCTCTTCATGCCTTTTCAGTCTGTAAACTGAGTAAATCATTCAAGAAGCTGGATTTTATGAAGAAGAACATGGCATCAGGACTGGAGGAAGACTCATTTGGCTCATTACTGTATTGAATGCTATGAGAAGTCGACTAATTAAGACAACTCTTAGATTGGGGTAGCTCTCTCCCCAAAATAATTTTATTATGGTATTATACCTTATTTAATACTAATTAGCATCTTATTGGCTTAAGATCCAAGGAAAATATTGTTGAAAGTAGTGAAATGCCAAGGAGATGACTAGATAACATATGACTGGCCTCCTTATGTGGCTGGTATAATGTACATCACATAGCAGCCTTTGTTCTCTTGGGAGATGAGGGAAGGAAATACAACAAGCTGCAGAACTTGTTCTCCTGTGGTTAATTTCACCCCATTTATGGCCTATGATCTCTTTGTTCACTTCTCCAGTTACTCCTTTTCTACTTGAGATACATAGGTCAATTATCTGATTGTCTGTAAAAATAAAGTCTAATGATTTTCATGACTAGGATTATTAATACCTGATAACATGGCATTAGGGAAAATCTCTTAAGGCACATTAGAAGAGACCTGAAGCTTTCTCTTTTGATGTTCTAATGCATAGGGAAATGGAGACTGGAAACTTACTTAGAGCTAATGGAAGAATAGATGGAACTGCTTATCTTGTCAAAGTTAGGTCTTAACATTGAGACATATATTAAATAAAGTAAAAGCCGTTTGTAAGGATTTGGAAAATATGCTAGAAGTGTTAGTATTTTAAAACCCAAGGTGACAGTTAAAGATTTGAGTAGAAATCATTTTGACTTCTGCTTGTAAGATGTTTCTATGTGGTTTGACAAGGATATTTTTGGAAAAATCAATGTAAGAAGAAGATAACTCGGTGAATTAGTTCCCAAAAGTGCTATAAATATTTTTAAATAAGGGTTCATCTTTGCTAAGTGGACTGGCAGAACAACAGTATCAGAGTGAGAAAAGCATATATTGCAAAGCTAGAAATCGGTCTGTTGTTAGGTGTTGCCGAGTTAAGTATAACTCGTAACAACACTATAAATTAGAAATCTGAACCCTGTCCTATCCTGTGCCATCCTTAGTAATTTATGACACACTTGAGAGCATTGCTACCATCACTGTGTTAATCCATCTTTTAGAGGGCCCTTCCTCTTTTTTGCTGACACCCCACTTTCCAAAGCATAATGTACTTTTTCCAAGAAATAGCATCTTCTAGCAATGTACCCAAAGTATGTGAGATGAAGCTTTGTCATTTGACTCCGAGGATCATTCTGGCTGCATTTCCAACAATTTCATTTCACTTGGTACCAGCATTCATGAAATCACATTGCACTGGGCAAGTCTGTCAGGGACCTCTCTGTTTTACTGACGAACAATGACATCAGTGTGAAGACTAATGTATGCCTGATTCAGGCCATTGTCTTTTCAGTCACTCATTAAGCTGCTAAAAGCTGGACAATAAATAAGGACAAGAGAAGAATTCATGTCTTTGAGCTGTGGTGTTGGAGTAGAGTGCTGAATATCCTATGGACTGTCAAAAGAACAGCTATGCCTTGGAGAAGGTGCAGACAGACTGTTCCTACAAGGCAGACAGACTGTTCCTACAAGGTATGGATGACAAAGCTTCATCTTACACACTCTGGACATATCTCTAGGATAGGCTATTCCTTGGAGAAGGACAGCATGCTTGGAAAGGTAGTGCATCAATGAAAGAGGATGATTCTTGAGAGATAGACACAATGTCTTCTGCAATGGACTCAAGTGTGTTAGAGATGATGAGGATGGCACAGGATACGACAGGGTTCAGATCTATTGTTCATAGGCTTGCTATGATTTGTACTAAACTTGAAGGCCTCTAACAACAACAGCAATAGTGACCCTCCTTCAGTTTTCTTCAAGATCTCCTTAAAGTGCTAAAGAGGAAAGGTGTCAGCTTGAAGACTAAAGTGTTCCTAATACAAGTCATCATATTTTCAATTGCTTCCTATTCCTCTGAAATTGGAGAATAAAGATGCCTGAAGAAGAATCAATGCCTTTGGATTGTATTATAGGGAAAAAACCCAAATCTGTCTTGGAGAAAGTGCAACCAAAGTGTTTCTTAGAGGCCAGAAGTTTGGAACTTCATTTTAGGTATTTTGGACAAAATATCAAGAGGATTTATTCTTGGGAAAAGGCATCATGCTTAGAAAAGTGGAGATTTAACAAAAGGGAGGAAGACCTTCAGCAAGATGGATTCACACAGTGACTACAACAATGACCTTGAGCATAATGGAGACCATGAGGGTGAGACAGAATAGAAGAAGTTTCCCATCTGTTGATAGAGTCGTTATGAGTTGTAGCTGACTCAGTGACATTAACAACAAATCTTAACACGACGAGATTGATGTTGGTGGGTACAAAATGCTGGAGACTTATCGCCCTCTGATTAGCTATGCACCATGCTACATACTCTGATGTCAGACAGCCTAAGCAGTTCCCCAAAATCATACAGCTCATTGGTGGATGAAGTGGAATTGAGTTCAGCTCCATCTAACTCAATCAGTTTTCTTGCTTTATATTCTACTTACCTAGGTGAAAGTTTAGTGAATGCTGTGATGGAAAATGGAAGTCGAATCCCTGACCTTTTTATTTGTTTTAAATCTCTCTGAGTTGTAACTAAATGAATACATTGATGAGGCCCTGAAGACATATCCAAGACTGGTGGCCTACTGGCAAGAAGGTGTGCTGCGATCCTAAAGGCACATGGTTCAAGGCCATCACCAGCTCCGTGGGAGAAGGCTAGGCAATCTTCTCCCCTGCAATTACTGCCTCTGAAAACCTGCTGGAGAGTCAGCTATGGGTCAGTTCCTATTCAACTGTAAACAACAACATGTCCCCCTCAATATCTCCATCACTTCATTCTCTTTGATAAGAAGAAAACCCAAGAGTAAAACAGACTTTTAACCTCTCTGGTGATTCTTTGATTGTAGTAGTTCAGTTGTTTCTTTGTGTGGGAGAAGAAGGTTTGATTCCCAGCCAATAACACTTCACATACTGCCACCTCTAGTCTTTTAGGATATTTTCATATCTCTGTCATGGTAAAGAAGCTTCAGGAAATCTTCCTGAGTAAGAGGGACTGAAAATAAAGGCTTGATGATCTACTTCCCTAAAATCACAATGATCTAATCCTAAACTGCTCACACAGACTATGTTAGGACCAGGCCTCCATTTGTTCCATTTTCTGTGGGGCTAACTCAAGTTCAAGGCAGGTTTACAGCACTAGTAACAACAACAACAACAAAGCTTTTGCTGAGAACCAGATGACTTGAGACCTAAGGGAATAAACAAACTTAGTCACTATATCTTATCTACTTAAAAGAGACTCTAATACAACTTTTGTTTTTAAAGAAGGTGTGAAATGGATTTAAATAAAGTTTATTTCCATGCCAGTTTCATGAATATTTAAAGAAGTAAGCAAATAGTTTTAGGTCTTGCCGATGTATACATTTCAAAGGGCAATTTATCTTCATGTTTTTATTCATTTTTGGAGACACTTACTTGGTTCTCTAGGCAGCCATTGTAAAATGTCTTATACAAAATATATATCAGATGTATCAAAACTATCCTCATAAAAAACGCTCCTCCATTCAGTTTCTGTGCAAGGTCTCTCTCGAAATTTTTATATTTTCAAAATGTCTTCATATTTTACAAATACATCTGCACATCCCCGACTCCCAAGGATGCAGTGTTAGAATTTTTCTGAAAATAAACTCAAAGGAACCTTTTGAAGATGGAAAGAAAAAAGCTTGTTTTGATTTTAACTGGAGAGTCAGGGGAGTATTAATTTATGACTTTAGGTCATTAAAGAGACTGTGAGAGGCCCAGGCCGTGCCATGGCACACTCTGTGGTGAGCTGAACAGCCTAGGGTAGAGCCAGCTTTGAAAACTCCAGGTGTTGGGGAAAGCCAAGCAGGCTCATATTTACTGCTAGCAGAGAATTGGTTTTTGTTCCTTGTCATCAAATTGATTGTGACCTTGGGTCTCATTTGGCTGATTTTTTAATGGAGCCCCATATTTATAGGTAACATCCTTGATTTAGTGTGCCAATCTATTATTCTTCTAAAAAGTCATTTGGATAATTTTGGTACAAGGTGGAGATTTCATTCTACTGTATCAACAATCAACATCTATGAAATCAGCAGTTAAATTTGTAGATAGAAGAAGGTTAATTGTTTAATGCTTTAATATTACTTAATAAATACCTGAGAACAAGTGTATGTGAAGACTGGTTAAAAAAATGATGGGGACTCATGGTGATCCTATGTATGCAAAGTGAGGTTTGAAAGCCTGTGAGTTTTCAGAAACAGATCTGGAGCAAATCCTGTCTTGGAAGAGGCGTCCAGCTGAATTAAAATCACCACCCAATCAAGCACACAACTCTTTGGATCATCCAGAGACTTAGAGATTTAGACAGAAATGCTGAATAAGAAGGGTCTTCAGTTATGGCCTAGGCAGAACCTTTTATTTTCGAGACTCTGGGAGGGTTTCTTTGCCCTGGGAGCATAACAAAGAGCGGCCCTTTTATGTCACTCATTTTCTTTGATTAGTGACTATTCTGCATCTTAGAAGCACTAAGTTAGTTTCTACTAATTAAATAAAAGCAACTGAAAAAACCTTTGCAAAAGAATAATTTTCCATCTCACATTAACTGAAATTGTATCCATGTGCATCTTTTCTTTTACACAAGACAATATGAACTAAGGAAAAAAAGTATTTTCTCATGAAGGCAAGGTTTAAATGTTGTTATTATGTGCTGTCCAGTCACTTGCAACTCATAACCACCCTATGTTCAATAGTCCTGAAACCTGCTTTAAATAATTTGCGCTATTATAAAATGAAAAAAATAGTAAATTTATAGGAAAGTTCCGTATGTGAGTGAAACAACAATGTGCTATGCATTCATAAATTCGTCTTAAGCAGTCTTTCCCTATTAGAAGCTGAGAACTGCCATTCTTCAGATTTTCTTTACAAATTACATGAAAATCAATGACATTAATTATTTAAAGAACACAAAATCAGCTTCTGCTGACAGACGGGATTAAGGAAAACGACGGGAAGCAAAACGAAAGACTGAGAGTAGGAATATTGCTTTTAGTTTTACCATTATCAAATGTACCCATTTAGAATTCTTTTTTTTATTAAAGAGAAAATTAATCCGATGTAATGAGATAAAAAAATCTATTATTCTATGAATGATTGTAACATAAAAATCTATTATTCTATGAATGATTATAACAAGAATGTTACATTAGGTTTTCTTCTTTCTGTTTTACGTATCCAAGTATTTACCAGCCTTAATGCAATTTTCAAAGCACTTGGTTTACGTTTGAGACACTGTACTTTCTTTAACTGTCATATTTACATGTGCTTGTTGCAAGTTCTGCTTAGTTATTCACTCTATTTCTTTCATTGAAAACATACAATATATTAACTGCTTTCTCTCTCAATGCCATCAAGTTAGGATCACCTCATAACTACTAAATGCCTTGTTGCTAAATGGGCCGGCCTGGTGAGCATGTCGAGGACAGCATCTGTTTGTTGAAATATGTTATTTGGTATTCTGTCAATTCCTGGGGCTTTATTTTTTGTGAAGTCCTTCAGAGAATTCTGAACTTCCACCTTCATCACCACTACCTCTTGATAATAATGTTGTTTCATGAAATTCTTCTGTGTCAGCCAATACTTTTCGATACAGTGACTCTGTTTACTCCGTCCATCTTCTTTTATTGCTTCCTGGATCATTCAATATTCTGCCCATAGAATTCTTAAGTATTGCAACTCGAGGCTTGAATTTGTTTAGTTCTTTCAGCTTAAGAAATGTCCAGCAAGTTTGGCTCTTCTGATTTTCAGACTCTAGTTCTGTGCACATTTCATTATAATATTTTACTTTGTCTTCCTTCCCAAGCTGCCTTTGAAAGCTCCTTAACTTCTTGATTTCTTTCCTTTGCTTTGGCTTCTCAGCGCTTTAGTGCAATATTCAGAGTCTTTTCTGACATCCATTTTGGTCTTCTTCATGGATGATATCCTTTTTTTAAATTTTATTTTATTAATTTTAATGAACATGTATGGAGATTTTGAATTTCCATTCATTCATTCATTGTTGCATTTTTCTCCCTGCCCACCCCTTCCCCTCAGTTTTCTCTTCTCTTTGAAAAGTAAAATAAAAATTATTTCATTGGTATATAATCCCCCCTGCCCCTTGTACACTCCACTATGCAACCTTCATTCTGCACTCTTGTCATAACCATAATACCCAATCATATCTCTCTTTTAAACAGTACTCTCCCTCATCTGTTTCAATGCAGTATACATAATTTATCCAATTTTTCTCAGTCTCACCCCAACCCTGATGTCAGTCCTGTTCTACAACTGTGGCACTATGCAGTTTTTGTCCTTTTGTGACTGAGATATTTCACTCAGCATAATGTCCTCTACAGTCGCCCATTTTGAATAATATTGCATGAGTTCCTCGTTTTTCAATGCAGCACATCATTCCATTGTATGAATATACCAGAGCTTTTCTATCCATTCGTTTGTTGATGGGCACTTAGGTTGTTTCCAACTCTTTACTATTGTGAACAAAGCCACAATAAACATGGGTGTGCATATATCTGCCTGGGTGATGGTTATAGTTAATTTAGAGTATATTCCCAGTAAAGGAATTATTGGGCCAAATGATATTTCTCTTTGCAACTTTTTGAGAAAGTGCCATACAGCTTTCCATAGTGGTTGCACCATTTTACACTCCCACCAACAGGGAATAAGGGTTCCAGTTTCTCCGCAACATCGCCAGCATTTGTTGTTTGCTGCTCTATTAAATTTTGCTCTTCTGGCTGGGGTGAGATGATATCTCGTAGTTGTTTTGATTCGCAGCTCTCTTAGAGTTAGGGATTTTGAACATTTCTTCATCTGTTTCTTGGCTGTCTGAATGTCTTCTTTGGTGAAGTGTCCATATCCTGTGCCCATTTTTCAATTGGATTATTTATCTTGTTGTGGTACTCAAGTATTTTATAAATTCTAGCTATAAGTCCCTTATCTGACATGTTGTTACCGAATACTTTTTCCCTGTCTGTGGCTTCCCTTTTTACCCTGTTGGAGAAGTTTTTGGATGTGCATAGGGGTTTGATTCTTAGACTGTCCCATTCATCTATTTTATCTTCTCCTGGTTGTAGATTTTTCAGGATGTTTGGAACACTATTTATGTTGTGGATTAGGACTTCTAGAGTTCTTCCAAGCTTTTCTTTAATGCATTTTATAGTTCTTGGTTTAAGTCCTAGGTCAATGTTCCACGTAGAGCTGGTTTTTGTGTATGGAGTGAGGTGTGGATCTTGCTTGAGTCTTCTGCAGATAGTTTTCCAATTTTGTCAACACCATTTGTTAAAAAGGCTGTCATTTCTCCACTGAACTGGTTTCATCTCCTTGTCAAAAATCAGTTGGCCATAGGTAGATGGGCTGTTTTCTGGGCATTGATCTATGTGTCTGTCATTGTACCAGTACCATGCTGTCTTAACCACCATGGCAGTGTAGTAGGTTTTGAAATCAGGTAGTGAGATGCCTCCTACCTTTTTTCTATTTTTAAGGAGTGCTTCTTTCTATTCCAAATGAAACTGGAGATTGCCTTTTCTATCTCGTTGAAGAATGGGATTGGTATTTGTATTGGGATTGCATTGAACATGTAAATTGCATTTGGTACCATTTTTATAATATTGAGTCTTCCTATCCAGGAGCAAGGGATATTCTTGTACTTCTCCAGGTCTCTTTTTGTTTCTTGCAGTAATGTTTTGTAGTGTTCTTTGAATAGATCTTTTGGGCTTCTGGTTAGATTTACTCCCAAGTATTTAATCTTATGATTAGCTATTTTGAAGGGTATTGTTTTCCTTAGCTCCTGTTCTGTATTCTCTTTGTCACTGTAGAGAAATCCAACTGATTTATTCTCCCACAACTCATCTGGTCTTCGCTCATTAGTGTTCCAGGCCCCGCCCAAACCTGTTCCTAATTTGGTTTTTTAATTCAGGTGGGAAAGCTACAAGGTAAAATTTTGATTCCTGAAGATATGATTTGACCTTCTTTAGCTCTAATTTGAACTTGCACATGTGTAGTTGATGGTCTATTCCACATTCATCACCGGGCCTAATTTTCAGTGTTGCTGTTAATCTTCTCCAATGATTCATTTCACAGATATAATCAATCTGATTTCCTATGCATACCATCAGGTGAAATCCATGTGTGTAGTTTGCCTTTATGTTTCTTATAAAAGGTATTTGCTATGAATAAATCATTGATTGTGCAGAATTCCATCATTCTATCCCCAGTCTCTTTTCTGTCATAGGCAAATAAATTTGTCACTCTGTTAATTTACCAATTGTTACTTACTATAGAATTTTGTTAATAGTCAATCAAATTAATTCAGTCTGAGGCATAAAATGTAGAAAACAAATTGAACAAACTTAAGAGCAAACACATAGAATTCAATTGTTTTTTTCTTTAAATTCCTACTCATTAAAAAAAAGTTCTTAGTCCCATCACTTCTAATTATTCTTTTTGCAAAATCCAAAGTCTCTATAAACTTTCATTAAAATTTCAATTAATACTATAATTTACACATAATAAGTGTACAGATTTTAGAAAGTAAAAAAAGAACCTGCTGAATTAAAAAGCAGAATTTTGTGACTAGAACCTCTATTTGTATCACTGAAAGTGCTTTACAAAAGAATTTAGGAGAAAGCTAAGAGAACAATTTGGAAAATGATTGATTGACTTTGGCTGGTTTTTGTTAGGACAAGGGTTTAACACACATCTTCACCTCCAGTAGTGCTTTTGAAAAAAGTTTTATCATTGTGATTTGAGTGAACGTTTACAAAGAAGCATCATGGCGCTTCAGCCAATAATGTAGGTATATTTTGCTTCATAATATGAATAATAGTACCCACACCTGAGCCTCACTTCCAGAGTTTGTGACTTGATGGTTCATGAACAGTGCTAATGGGTTGTTGTTGTTGTTATTAAGTCAGCAACCCTTGGTTAAACAGAATGAAAGTGGGCCTGATCCTCTGCCATCTCTGCTGTGCTTACACAAATCGTGGTGAGTCTATGTTGTTCAAAAGCTCTCCTTTTATTGATCGCCCTCTACTTTTCCAAGCATGATGTTCTCATCCAGGGACTGGATCCTTCTGATAGAAAACCTGCCCTAAGTATGTAAGATGAAAGCTCAACATCTTTCTTTGATGGAGCCCTCTGTTGGCACTCTTCTAAGACAGATTCTTTCGGGGCTTTTAACTTACAATGTGTGACCTGGCCGCTCCACATGCAATGTACTATGTTTGTGTCGGTATGTTCTTTCCTAAGAAGTAAGATGCTTTGTGGAAAGAATAGTCTTAATTGTTTAGCAATAAATGAGCTGGTTAAAACTAAAGTAACTGTTTTCTAGGTGTCAAATTAAAGTGGTACTTGAGCCTGAAGCAGCTGCAAATGCAGTTGCAGGAGTCAGCACTCCATCAATAGATGACCAAAGCAGCTGAAGCAGCTTTTTCCAAACACTTAAGAGCTTCATCCATAACTCATCTTCATTCAACTGCATTATGATTCTCTAAAAAGTGCCGGCATTGTCATTTCTGTATGTTTCTGCAAACTAGTCCCTCTGAAGGGATGAAATTAAAATTTCCACCTCTAATAACATAACTGGAAGTTGTGGTGATGCAGTCCATAAATAATTGTGCTCATAACCCAAAGGTTGAGCTTCTCAGAGGATTTTAATCCCTTAGTGCCTCCTTGGGAGAAAGAATGGCAATCTCTTCCAGTGTGATTTACAGGGAGGCTCAGCTATGGTTTAGAACTGAACGGATGACAGTGAGTGAGTGAGTGAGTGAGTGAGTGAATGAATGAAGAATATAAAATCAGTGTTGCCTCATGTTTTTATATACCTGAGAATATATAGAGTAATCCTTTGGCTATAAATGAAAGCTGTTCTTAATATTCCTTTAAGTTGAATTTTTAAGTCAGAACAAGTGCGTATGGTTTTTATTTAGCTTTACTTAAAGACAAGAGAAAAACCTGAGGGTGCAGTATAGTTAAAAGCATGGTTACCAAACAAAGTGTTGAAGATTTAATCCCATCAGCTCTCCACGGAGAAAGATGAGGCAGCCTACTTCTGTAAAGACCTGAAGCACTGGAAATCCGATAGAGCAGTTCTCCTCTGTCCAACAGAGTTACTATCGGTTCAAATGGTCTCAAGAGAGGTGGGCATATGTTTTCCTGTACTAGAAAAGCCTTGAAATATTTTCAGTGATTAAAGAGATGCTTGTGCAGCAAGTGAAGGCAATTGGGATGAAAACTTTGTTGTGAGGAGGGGTTTGTTGTATAAGGGTAAATTACATAATGTTTAGAGAGTAAGAGTAAAATCACATAACCTAATCTCAAAAATGGGCACATAAAGAAATGTTTAAAATTTTTATCAGATAGATATGAATTACAACATGAGAATCATCTCCAGCAACAATAGCAAAGTTCAACAGGTTAGCAAACAATAAATGCTGGTAAGGTTGTGGAGATATTGGAACTGTTATCCACTGCTGGTGAGAATGTAAAATGGTACAACCACCATGGAGGGCAGTCTGGCGCTTTCTCCAAAAGTTGGAAATAGAAATACCATTTGACCCAGAAATTTCACCACTGTGAATATACCCAAAAGAAACCAGAGGCAGGACTCAGATAGATGTATATGGACATGTGTTTATTGCTGTGTCTTTCACAATAGCAAAGAGATGGAAGATGGGTTGATAACTATGGATACATTCTAAATGAATGGATAGAAAACTATGGTATAGTTATACAATGGAATACTGTGCAACATTGAAAACAATGAAGTAATAAAACATTACACAACATGTGACAGCTTTGAAGACATTATGCTGAGTGAAATACCTCAGTCACAAAAGGACAAATAGTGCCTGACGCTGCTGTTATAAAATAGGACAGACATGGAGGGCTTAGGGAGGGAAAGGGGAAAAGAGTGGATAGGTAATGAACAGTGCATTAGAACAGATGAGGGGAAGAGCTGTCCAACAGGAATATGTGATTAAGCATTTTATGTATGAGAACAACACTATATGTATGGAACAAGGGGTATTTTGTGGGGTGAGTGGGGAGAGGGAGAGAGAAGTGGTGGAGAAAACCTGCAACAAAGAATAAATAAAATAAAAAAAAGATTAAGTGTTCGCAAGGGTGTGTGTGAGTGTGTGTGTGTGTGTGTGTGTGTGTGTGCATGTGTTATTTAAATGCTGGAGTAAATATGTTATGCTGTATTACCAAGATGTTGTTTAGTAGGGAACTGAATTAAAATAAATATTAACACAGTATCTTTTATGGACTAAGAGTGTAGAGTCGAAGTGATAGAGATGAATAAGAACACAACTGTACATTCAAGAAACTGTTGTTGTTATGTGTCATCAAGTCACCTGTGACTCTTAGTGAACTCATGTACAACAGCCCAAACAAAACCTTGCTCTGTCCTTTGACACACCTACCTCCAATACCCCAGTCACTGAGTCAATCCATCTCATCTAGGGTCTTGAAGAAACTACTTGCTAATTTTCAACATGTCTTCCAGAAGATCTAAACTGACTCACCTGGTGAGATCTGATGACATGGTAGGGAGCTGCTTTGCCAACCCAAAGGTGAGCGTATTAATCCCCTGAGCAGGAGAAAGATGAGCAATCTCCTCAGGTCTGACTCCACAGCACTGAGTTTGATGTTTTTTTAAAAATCTGACTCCTACATGTGCTCCAGGCTCACAGGAATTCATGGAGACGGAATGAGCATTTTTAGCTGGGAATTGATTGCAGAGGAAAAGTTTCTAACCACTAAGATACATTGACTACAGGATAATGAGAATCTACTCTCCAAGCAACTGGCAAATCAAGCCATTGGATATTACGAAGAAGATTAAAAAAGTGTCCTATTTAGAACATTTCTTTAATCTATTAGGGGGCCATTGAGGACTTTGCTTTAATTAATCAGAGTGCCACATTAACCTTTTTTTATGTTGCTAGAAAGTTCTACTCCCCTAGGTCAATTTCTCAAGATGTATTTATTCTCTTATCTTAGGCATATAGGGCTGAAAAGAAAAGAAATATGAACATGTTTTGGTTACTATTTCCATTAAAAGATAATTACAAAAATTAAATTATGCATGCATTTATACATGATTGTATAATGGTTTTAAATAAAGCAATTACTTTGAAATATTCATTAGCTCTAGTTAGAAATGATTGCATAATATATGAGAATTAATGTTTTATACTTATTTACATTTGGAACGATGTAGTTTAAGATGAGGCTTTCTGCTTTGGTAAACTTAATAATACTAATTTATCATAATCTTATTTAAACAAGATGATTCTGAGTTACATATGTACTCTTTCAATTTTTCTTGTAATCTGGAATATTAAGCATTATTTTAAATATTATAGTTTCATATGTTGTTGTTGTTAGGTGCTGTCAAGTCAAGTATGACTCATAGTGACCCTGTTATCAAATGATCTGAACCCTGTTCTTCCCTGTGCCATCTTCACACTTCCTGACACACAAGAGCCTATTGCAGCAGTTACTGTGCCTGGTTGGGGGTCTTCTTCTCCTTTACTGGTCCTTCAGTCTACCCAGCATCATGTCCTTCTCCTAGGAATAGCCCCTCCTAGCAACATGCCCAAAGTATGTGAGATGAAGCCTCATCATTCCTGTCTCCAAAGAGCACTCTGGCTGCACCCTCTCTAAGACATATCTGTTCATTCTCTTTGCTGTCCATGGGCTGATTAGTACCCTTCTCCAGCACTGCTGCTCAAAAGCATCAATTCTTTTTCCATCATCCTTATTTATTATTGTCCAGCTCTCAGATGATCTTTTCATATACTATTGTAAAATTTTTATTGTAATTGATGCCATTTCTAGATTAATGTATTTAATGACTTTATTGTTAGGTAGTATATAAACTATACTACCATATATGCCATGGGAACATCTGCTGTTAGGGACCTCTCCAAAGTACTGAAGAGCAATGGTGTCTCTCTGGAGACTAAGGTGTGTCTGATACAGGGCATGATCTTTGCAAT
>NW_006399878.1:5323929-5328025 GCF_000299155.1 Elephantulus edwardii | reverse complement strand
AAAAAAGAATAAAATTTCTCAGTATGCCAGTTGAGAAAGTAAGTCTTTCCCCTGCTTACATGTCCCTGTCCCAAATTTTATTGTCTATTTGGTTTCTGGGTTGGTCCTATTGCTTTAGGAATCCCTGAATTGAGGGACACTTCCCAGGTAATTTTCAATACCTTCTCTCCCCTGCATCTTAAAGTTATGGCTTAGGGGAAGAGTGTCTCATTTGATGGCATCTTCTCTCCTGAAACGTAATGTCTTCCTTTCTCTTTCTACCCTTTTATTTTTAGTTTTTTTCCTTCACTTTTAGGTGTCTCTCCTGAAGACAGTATACTGATGCATTTTGGTTTTTTTTATTGAGTCTGCTATTGTTTTTTTTCATTTTACTGGTGCATTTCAACCATTCACATTACGTGTAATTTTTGAGATTTATGCTATCATTTTGTTGAGTTCTTGTTTGTGGTGTTGCTAATTACTCTGATCCATCCACTTTTCTGTGACATCTCTGTTGAAAGGACTTGCTTTAGTCACATTGATCTTGTTTTTAGGAACTTCCTTAGTTTCTTTTTTCCTGAGAATGTCTTGATCTCTCCATCATATTTGATGGACAGTTTTGCTGGGTACAGTATTTTTGGTTGACAGCTGTGTTCTTTGAGCATTTGGTACATGTCATTCCACTGCCTTCTTGCTTCTGTATTTTCTGCTGAGAAATGTGCACTTAATCTTTTTTGTTTTACTTATAGGATACTCTTAGTTTTTCTCTAGCTACTTTCAGAATCTATCTTTATCTTTTATTCTGGCAAATTTGACTATGACATGCCTTGATGTTTTCTTTTGGAGTCTATTCTAGTTGGTGTTCACTTGTTGTTTTTTTTAATGTATATTCTCTCATTCTTCATGATATCTGAAACGTTTTCTTCTAGTAATTCTTTTATGGTTTTTCCCAGTTCCTTTTTTTTCTTCTCCCTGTTTTGAATTTCCAATTATGCACGTATTGTCTCTCTTGATGGTGTCCCATGTTATTCTTTGGCTTTCTTCACTTTCCTTCCTTATCAATTTTGCTTTTTGCTCTGGTAGAGCAGTTCTGAGACTTTATCATCTGTTTCGCAGATTCTGATATCCATATCTTTAATTCTGCTAATTTGTCCTCCCAATACGTTGACAGCTTCTGAAGGTTGGTCTTAATATTCTGGATTATTGTTTCTTGTTTTTATAGGTTTCCTAGTGTCTTATTATTTTTACTGTTTTGTCTTGTGCTATTTTTTAAATTTCCTCTTGGGTTTTCCTTGTTGTTGTTGTTAGGTGTCACTGAGTGAAGTATGACTTAGAGTGACCCTATGAACAACAGATCAGACCCCTACCATATCCTTTGTCATTCTCATCATCTCTGACACACTAGACCCTATTACTGACATCATCCTTTCAATCCATCTCATTGGGAATCTTTCTTTCCTTTGCTAACCCTTCATTTTGCTAGACATTACATCACTTTTCAAGGAATAGCCTCCTCTAATATATGTCCAATATTTAAGAGATGAAGCTTTGCCATGTTTGTCTCCATGTAGTGCTTCAATTACACTCTCCCCAAGACATATCTGATTGTTCTTTAAGCAATCCACGGGATATCAGCACTCTTTTTCCAGCATGACTCAATGGGAGAATTCTCCAATTGTCCCATTGGTTTTCTTTTGCCCTTTGAAATTACTTGATCACTGTTGTTTTGAATACTATAGAATTCCAATCAGACTTTTTACCTTAAAGAAATTCATTGATTTTGTATTTTAATTATTTTTTTGTGGTGGTATCTTGTTTTGATTTAATGTGGGGTGTGAGTTAGTCTACAGTTATAGAGGGTTTTTTGCCTTGACTCCTCACATGTCCTGGGTATGGCAACCTTGGCTTAGTGTTCATTGCTCCAGTGAATGGGAGAGTAATTCATCTTTCCTGAAGACCTCTCTTGTACCCCGGTTCATGGGAAGACTCATCCCAGTTGGTGAACTCAACACTCTAGGGAAAGAGACGGTAACATCCTGTCTAAGGTCCTCTCTGGAACCTAGACGTGGGAAGATTTTCCCAGATTGTGAATGTCACTTTTCCAGGGAAGGGGAAAGCAAATTCTTCCTGTCAGAAGTCCTTTCTGGTCCTGGGCTGGCAAGAATATTTACTTTGGCTATGGTGGAGGTATTGGGGGGTGAGGTGGGGATGGTGGTGGGGTGTTTCACCAGGAGAACAATTCACCTTTTCTGAAATCCTCTCTCATCTTATGACTAGTGGGAAAGCTCACTTGCCTGAGGCACTCTACTTTCCAGAAAAGGACAATTCACTCTACCAAAAATCCTTCCTGATCCCTCATAGCTGGTAGGAATGCTCACCTGGCTGTGGTACTTCCCTCTCCAGAGAAAGAGAGCAGAAACTCACCCTTCCTAAACTAATTAAATTCCTCTCTCCAAGTATGTGAGGTTTTTTGTTTGATTGTTTGTTTTGGAGTTTTTTTTTTTTTTTTGGTAGATTTGTATATCAGATGATTAAATTTGGACTAGAATGCAAGAAATGGAAGATAAGATGATTTATTTGTTGGATGGTCTTTATAATTGTCAACATGAGACCTAAGAAGGCATTAGTTCAAAGGAGATATAATTGGTACAGGGAAACATGAAAAGAATTCAGGGAGATCTATTTAAGAAACTTAATGCTGAAAATGAAAAAAAGATCATAATTGGAATTGTGGTGGCTATTTGGAAAAGATCAGAAATGTAGGGTTTGATTTTGTATGTGATAGATATATACTGCCAGGAGACTATTTTCAGTTACTATTGGAATATCTGAAATCAGCACTCAAAATAGGGTCAGAATAAAAGGTCCAGAGTTGAGGATGTGGTAATTGAAACTTTGCGAATTGATGTTATTACCTAGGGAGAGTCTAGACATCAAGAGGCAACCTTCAATAGTTAAAAGGTAAGTAGGTGAAGAATTGTGAAAGAAGTTAGAATAAAATGCAAGCAATGTTAGAATAGAGTTAAGAGAGGGTAATGTATCTTGGTTGTCGTGATTTCTGTAATTTGTACCACAGATGTAGCCCATTTCAGTACCCTTGTGCAAGAAAACATAAAGTTAGCATCTTGCTACAATCTCTTCTTAATTATATTTTATTTCTTTAGTTATTAGTGGGAGATTTGCATTCAAGGACCAGCAACTATTGTCTTTTTAAGAACATAAATGTGGATTTAAAAAGAAAAAAATGAAAGGGACTGTGGTGTGGTCTCTTGTCTATTGTGACTTCTCTTGTTTTCAGGTTGCACTTTAGAAGTTTTATGAAGTAGTTCTGGAATACTATTGCTCAGAATTGCAGCCACAATCTTACATATCTATTGGGTAATTTTGATGTAACACAGTAACAAGATAGATCAAATACTTTACAATTTCTATTTTGTTCTGGTTTTGACCATATATTTCCTCTGGCCTTGAGAGTACTAATGGAGATGGTTTAAGAGATGTTTATAAGAAGCTTTGGTATTAGTTCTGTTTTTTATCTATGCTTCACTTAACAACATTAACACAAGCAAACACCCTACACACCATACATAAACAGTCTTTTAATGTCTTCTTGGTTGTTCATACTGGAAGCATTTCATATTCTTCCTCAATTTGTTTCCTTGAAATATTGCAACCTGAACACTGCTCTCAAAGAGTGAAATTTTTATCCAGCAATATTTTTGGCTGCTTTTTAATTGTATATTTTCCCCTTCTCTTTTATTTCTTATGTCATCTCCAATATGTCTTCCTCCCCCAATATTTCTTGTTGCACTCAGTGTTACTCAAAAAACAAAAAAAAAAACCTTTAGAAGTCTATTATTTATTAGGTAATTTATATTTACTGTACAAGCACAAAAAGAGAATAGACATAATTAGTTGAAGGTCACATTAGTTTTAATTCTATGCATGTATTCAGTAAACACATTTAAAAAAGCTTGTCTATATGGCAAATTAAAAAAAATATATTGATTTGCATACCAAATTCATATACATTTTGTTTTATACAATTCTTCATTCACATTGTGTTTCATATTATCATTCCCATATGTCATGATTTTAAAAAATCAATCATCATCAA
>NW_006399878.1:5319581-5323141 GCF_000299155.1 Elephantulus edwardii | reverse complement strand
CATCAATATAGTTTCCTAATTCTTTGTCTCTGGAATATGTACCTTATTTATAGCTACCATTTTTTTTTCATCATTCATATCTTCTTCCATAGCTATTTTTCATGTGACTCCACATCAGTATATTTCTTTTGACTCTGTCTCTGGGGTACTAATAGTGTCTGCAACATGCTTTACTTTTTTTAGGGGAAGGGTTGTTTTGTTTTTTAACAATATTTGTGGCACATTATGTGAAATTTTTCTTGGTATGTGTTAGGCCATTTCTATTGAGTCTGAGTAGGTTATTGAGAAGAGTTCTTTATTTCTATGATTTTTATGGATTAGTTGCAGACTTAAAGTGTTCTCTTTATGGGAGCGGGCAATTTGCTATGCTAATAGTCCTTTATGGTCCTGTGCAGTTAGAAAATCTGTCTTTTGAAAAAGTTCTTCTACGTCTCTCTGAACTGTAGATTCCCTATTGGAATCTTCCTTGAGTTCTACCTGCCTATTCTTAAGATCTAGTTGTTCTTGGTGGACCACAGTGTACCCTGAGGCCAACTTCACTCTGGTTGCTTCTCTCTCTCTCTCTCTCTCTCTCTTCCTCTCTCTCTATATCTAGGAAGGAGCAAAGTCTCCAGTTACTCAGGTCTTCAACAGCTTGGTAGGAGTCTCTACTGCCTGCATCTGCTCATTTTAAAGCTTGTAATTGTCCTTTGTAGTGCAGGCGTGCAGAACTAGCTGCAGACTACAGTCATTCTCCTTCCTACACTTTACCTGGTGTGGAAATCTAGAAATAATTAAAAAAAAAACCCACACACTGGAAAATAGCATTGACATCCAACAATGTCATCAGTCTTTTAAGAGTTTTCAACTCTTTGGAGAACTTAGCAATAAGCAGACCTAGAAAAGTCTGCATAATGAGTTAATGAGTCAGATTAAAATAAAAAGTCTTCATGCTTTAAGTAGAAAATATTTGTGGGAGAATATCATAGCTATAAAAAGAAGAAATGAAGACACCACCCATTTGCTTAGATGTTTTTGTTCTTAAGTTTTAATGAAGAACTTTCTTGGTGAAGTTCAGCTTGATTAACTCTCCTAATTTACATGTAAAGGAGCTCTGATGACACAGTCTGTAGAGAGTATGTGCTGCTGTCTCAGAGGTGGCACTTCTTTGGTGGTTTGAACCTACCAATGGCTCCACTGGAGAAAGATAGACATTCTCCTCTCTTGTGATTCATAGTTTTGAAGACCTATTGGAAGAAAAGTTATTCATTCATTCTGAATAATAGCATTTAGATATGAATTTACATGTTAAGAAACTCTGGTGCCATAACTCATTACTTGTTGCATTGCTAACTGAAAGGCCAGGAGCTCAAATCTGCCAGCCACTTCACTGAAGAATTAAAAGGAGCTGTGTCTTTCTGTGAAATTTATAGTTTCAGATCCAGTAAAAGGATACCATGTGGCTTAAATTCAGGAAAAGTATGCATTACCTTCCCGTCACATTTGGACAATCTGTATACTGAGTAAATAATCTGAGAAGATGGTCTACACTTTAGAGTTGATTGGACAGCAGTGGGCTACCTCACATTTAAAAAATAAATAGTAAAAATGGTTCTGTAACTCCCTTTAGCCCCATTGTGAAGTTTCTCAATGCAAAACTGAGTGAAATTCTCTATGTTCAAATCATGCTGTCTGGAAATTATCAAACAATAACATTATGTTGTTGTTGTTGTTGTTAAGTGCCGTCGAGTCGCAGGCGACTCATAACGACCCTATGAAGGAGAGTCCTCCAAGCTTAGGTGCCTTTCATCCTCTCTCCAAGTTCATAGGGTTTCCAGAGGCAAGCTATTATGGAAGTGGATGCCATTCCTCCTTCCACACTTATAACATTATAGGCAAGCAAAATATTGCTGAAAATAATTTCAAAATATTTGCAGTAATACATCAATAAAGAACTCTCAGAAACCCAAGGTGGATTTAGAGAAAGATATACCATAAGGGATACCATTAACAATGTTAAACTGAGCTTGTCTGAAAGGAGAAAGACTGCCTGTTTCATTTGCATGAAAAGATATTTGAGAGTGTGATTATAACAGATTATGGCTAACTGCAAACAATGCAAATTCCAGGGCACTCAATTTTGTTCATGTCGAATGTATATATAGACCACAAGATAACTATTGAATAGGACAGGGTAATGTTGCATAGATTTTAGTTAGAAAATGAGTTATTGCTGTTGTTATGTGCCATCGAGCTTCTTGTGACTCACAATGAACCTGTGTACAAGAGCTTTGAAGCCGTTCCTGTCCTGAGGCAGTCTTACTCGCTCCAACACATCTATCCCCATTGCCCTAGTCACTGTATCAATCCATCTCTTCTTGGGTCTTCTCCTGTGCTGATCCTCCACCTTTCCAATCATGATGTCCTTCTCCAAGGCCCTGTCCCTCCTGGTCACACACCCAAAGTATGTGAGTCATAGCTTCAAAATTCTAGCCTCCCAAGAAGTACATCAAGACTATCCACTTCCATAATAGCTTGCCTCTGGAAACTCTATGAACCTGGAGAGAGGATGAAAGGCACCCAAGCATCGAGGACTCTCCTTCATAGGGTTGCTATGAGTCGCCTGTGACTTGATGGCATTTAACAACAATAACAACCATACCTGTACAGTCTGTATCCTGAACATATTATCTGAGGAGTGAGAATATATGAGGAAGAATGCTGCATTAGGATTGCAGAAAAATTTATTAGCCACATGTAATATATACAGATGGCATTACATTCCTTGCTGAAAAGAAAGGACTTGAAGTACTTACTGAAGAAGTACGGTTAGTCTTCAAGATAATGAAAATAAAAATTCTTGCCATTGGAGAAATAATAACCTTTATGATAAATAGAGAAAATATTGAAGCTATACAGGATATAACTTACTTGAATCCACAATCAATGCCAGGGAAGCAGTCAAGATATCAAGTGATGCATTGGATGAATCTTCTCCAAATTATTTCCTTAAAGCATTAAAAACCAAAGATAATATCTTGCCCTTGACCCAAGACATGGCCTTTCAATCACTTCAAATATGCTTTGAAAGCTGGACAATGCATAATGAAAACTGAAGTAAAATTGATGTCTTTGAATTATGGTATTGGCAACGAGTATTGGCTATACCATAGACTGTTTGAAATTTACCTGCCTTGGAAGAAATACATCCAGATTATTCCTTAGAAAAGACCATGGTGAGACATCATATCATATATTTTGGACATGTTATCAGGAAGTACTTACAAAAGTGTTTCTGAAGGATGTCATGCAAAAGTAAATGATCAGGCTGTCTGGAGAAGACTTAGAAAGTTTACTAAAGATGGGTAAAGAGTTTATAGGACATAATGATAAAGGGCTTGCTGAAACTGAGGAGGACATGAAGTGCTAATTGCAGAAGGTCAAGGACTGCAGCCTTCAGTATGGACTGCAGCTCAACATCAAGAAAACAAAGATTCTCACCACTGGGCCAACTGATTGGCAGCATCAATAGGGATGGTGAAGAGATTGAGATTGTTAACAGTTTTAGTTTGATTGGCCCC
>NW_006399878.1:5317854-5319286 GCF_000299155.1 Elephantulus edwardii | reverse complement strand
TTGGACATGTTACAAGAAGGGACCAGTCCTTAGAGATGGACATCATGCTTGGGAGGGTGGAGGGACAGCACAGAAGAGGAAGACACTTGATGAGATTCAGTCACTGGGGGAATGGGGGTAGAAGTGTCAGAGACAATAAGGTTGGCACAGGATAGAGCATGGTTAAGGGCTCTTGTACACAGGGTAGTTATAAGTCCCAAGCAACTTGATGGCACATAACAACAACAAACAATGATAAAAGGAAGAATCATACATTCTATTCTCTGATAAAAAGACTTTGAGATAGAGATTATTGTTATTAGGTACTGCTAAGTCAATAATGAGTACCAGTGTAGAACAGATGAAACCCTGCCTGATCCTAACGATATCTGCTGTTCCTTTTTAAAAATTATTTTTAATTGTTATTTTAAAGAAAATTCACAGAAAAGTTGGAATTTCATTTGTTCATTGTTGTAAATTTTTGAACATTTTCCTCCCTACCATCCTCCAAGTTCTCCTTTCTCTTTAAAAAAATTCATTCATTGTTGTCTAATTCTCCCTCCATTTCACCCCCAGTCCACTTGGCTACACACCTCTTTTTCTGGACTGCTGTCATGCAAATAGTACCTAATCATATATTTCTTCTAGACGATTCTTTCCTTCATCTATTTCAGGGCATTGTTCATCATTTATCCCCTCTTTTCTTTATTTCCCCACAACCCCATGTCAGTCCTGTCTTTTAACAGTGGCATTATGTTATACTTGTCCTTTCATGATTGAGATATTTCACTCAGCATAATGTCTTCCAGGGTTACCCCTTTTGAATATTTCATGAGTTCCTTGTTTTTCAGTGCTGAATAATATTCCATGGTATGAATATACCACAGTTTCTCTAGCCATTCATTTGTTGATGGCACTTGCGTTCCTTCCATTCTTTGCTATTGTGAACAAGGCAATGATAAACATGGGTGGACATATATGTGTTTGGATGGCAGTTCTAGTTTCTTTAGAGCATATTCTCAGTAGTGAAATTGCTGGGTCAAATGGTTTCTATTTCAAACTTTTTGAGACAGTGCCATACTGTCTTCTAGAGTCGTTGCACCATTTCACACTCCCATCAACAGTGAATAAGGTTCTAATTTCTTCACAAACTCACCAGCATTTGTTGTTTGTTGCTCTATTGAACTTTGCTATTGTTACTGGGGTGAGATGATATCTCATAGTTTTTTTTTTAATTTGCATCTCTCTTAGAGCTAGGGATTTTGAACATTTCTTCATGTATTTGTTCACCATCCTTCTATCTACTTTGATAAAGCAGCTGTTCGTATCCTGCGTCCATTTTGCGACTGGGTTGTTTACCTTTATCTTTTTGAGGTTCTGGAGTGTCCTATAAATTTTAGATATAAGCCCCTTATTAGACATGTCATTACCAAATATTTTTTCCACACTCTGT
>NW_006399878.1:5314772-5317132 GCF_000299155.1 Elephantulus edwardii | reverse complement strand
TCTCTCTCTCTCTCTCTCTTCTTTCTAGTAGTAATGTTTTATCATTTTCTTTCAATAGGTCCTTTGTGTTTCTAGTTACATTTACTCCAAGTACTTAATCTTGTGATTAGCTATTGTGATAGGTAATTGTTTTTTCTTAGCTCCAGCTCTGTATTCTCTTTGTCACTGTAGAGAAATTAAACTGATTTCTGTATGTTGACCTAATATCCCGCTACTTTGCTGAATTTATTGACTATGTCCAGTAGTTTTCTCACTGAGTCTTTAGGGTTTTCTAGTATACTATGTCATCAGCTGCATATAGAAATAATTTTACCTCCTCTTTGCCAATGTGGATAACTTTTATATCCTTATGTTGTCTTATTGCTATCACTAAGACTTCCAATACAATACTGAATAGGAGAGGTGATAGTGTGCATCCTTGCCTAGTTCTTGTTCTCAAAGGGAATGCCTTTAATCTCTCTCCATTGATATTGCTGTTGGATTTTGATTTTGCATATATACTTTTTACTATGTTGTAGAAATTCCCCTCTAAGCCTATATTGTTGAGTGTTTTAATCAGGAAAGGTTGTTGGATTTTGTCAAAGGTATTTTCTGCATCGATTGATCGATTGTTGTGTTTGTTTTTGCTTTGTTAATATGATTTACACATGATTTTTTTTATATTGAACAATCCTTGCATACCTGTTATGAATCCCACTTGGTCATGGACAATTATTTTTTTGAGGTATCTTTGGGTTCTATTGGCCAGGATTTTATTCAGGATTTTTGCATCTATTTTCATGAGAGATATTGGACTATAATTTTCTATTTTGGGGTGTTTAAACTTTATTTTGGTATCAAGGATATGTTTACTTCAAAATATTAGTCTGCGAGAATTATATCTTTTTCTATTTTCTGATAATCTTTATGTCAAATTGGTGACAGTTCTTCTCTGAATGTTTGATAAAATTCACTTGTAAAATCATCTGGTACAGGGCTTTTTTATTTTACTTTTTAAAAAATTTGTTTATTACCTTTCAATTTTTTTTTTCTTATATAATGTGTCTATTCAGTTGTTTAATTTCAGTCTGTGTCCGTTTCGGCAGATTGTGAGTTTGTAAGTATTTGTCTATTTCTTCTAAGTTTGCATATTTGTTTGAGTATAGTTTTTCATAATAGTCCATTAGTAAACTTTTTCTTTTTATTGGTTTTGTTGTGACATTGCCCCTTTGATCTCTTATTCAGATTTTTTGTGTCTTTTTTCTTTTTCTTTTCCTTTGTCAGTTTTGCTAGTGGTTTGTCGATTTTATTGACCTTTTTGGAGAATTCACTCCTGGTTTTGTTGATGGTTTCAATTGTTTTTCTGTTTTTTATTTCATTTATTTCTGCTCTTACTTTTATAATTTCAGTGTTCTCAGAGGGTCTCGGATTTTCTCACTGTTCTTTTTCAATTTGTTGGAGATGTCAGATTAGAGAGTTAATTACCTTTTTTTCTTGCCTTTTTATGTGTTTTTATGGGTTATAGCATAATGCTATAAATTGATCTCCAATTACTGCTTTGGCTGTTTTGAAGTTTCCTACTACTATAGTGGTATTGTCTATTTCTCTTTTCAGTTTTGTTAATATTTACTTTGTATATTTTGTGGCTCTTATCATTTGGTGCATAGATATTTATTTTTGTTATGTTCTCTTTTTCTATTGCACGTAATGTCTTTAGGCATTATGTCATGACCTTGGCTTTATGATGGATTTTGCATTGAATTCTATTTTATCAGTGATTAATATTGCTACTCCTGCTTTTTTTCTGGTTACCTTTTGCTTGTTATTTTTTTTCACCTTTTTATTTTTCATTTACCTTCATTTTTCAGGTGTGTCTCTTGTAGACAGCATATTGATGGGTTTGGGGGCTTTTTTATCCAGTCTGCTACTCTTTTTCTCTTCAGTGGTGTGTTTAAGCCATTCACATTGTATACATATTGAGAGGCTAGATTTCATTGCTATCATTTAATTGAGTTCTTTTTGATGTTGTTTCTGGTTACTTTGATCCATCCTGCTTTCTGTGGCACCTCTTTAAGAAGGTTTCTCAGTGTTTCTTGTAAAGCTTGTCTTATTTTAATAAACTCCCTTAGGTTCTGTGTTTCTGAGTATATCTTGACCTCTCCTTCATATTTGATGATCAGTTTTGCTGGGTGTAGCGTCCTTGGTTGACAGTTGTGTTCTTTGAGTGTTCAGTATATGTAATTCCACTGTCTTCTTGCTCACATGGTTTCTGTTTAGAAAAGGGCACTTAATTTTATTTGCTCTCCCCTATATGTTACTCTTTGTTTCTCCTTCACGGCTTTCATTTGTTTCAGCAAATTTGACTATGATATGCCTTGGCG